>NC_089683.1:101952807-102281973 GCF_031753505.1 Anomalospiza imberbis
AACATTTAGTTAATCCAAGTCTTACCTCAAATAGGGAAAGAAAAACTGTCTTTAGTCAAATTTAGCAAAGAACAATTTTGGAGTAGTCTTCTATTGTTGTAGCCAATGAGTGGGACTGTTCTGAGGGCACAAAGGAGCCAAGCTTTGGATGGAAGCTCTGGTCCCAGGCCCACAGGAGCAGGCCAGCCACTACTTGTGTTATACAGGAGGAAGCTAATGGAACAAAGTAGTTCAAAGAGGATTTATTTATTTATTTATTTATTTATTTATTTATTAACTAGACATGCTTACAGTGTGGACTGCTTGAGAACACAGGCTTTATTTTACCTGTGTCTGTCTTGAAAGAAATCAAACTCCTTTCTTTTGACTTTGGCCACAAGCAGTGGCTTGTGGAGCTGTGGAGCAATCTCTCTAAGGCTTCCTTGTGCAGCTATGGAAAGTCCTTCAAGGTTAGCAATTTTCAGATGCAGAGTTACTTAAATGCTGTAGGATACCTCTAAAAAAATGAGTGGTTGTCCAAAACCAGTCAGCATATGGCTATAGCTGAGATAGGAAGAGAGAAGGATCTTTCAAAAAGGATTATTATAGCCTTCCCTGTTTTCTGGAGAAAATATTTCCTGTAAAAAGACAGACTAACCATTGTGCAGCATAAACCTATTACAGAAAAAATACCTCAACAACAGCTTGGATCTGCTGGTAAATTCATGCTGTCTCTTTCTATGATGTAGTGGAGAATGCTGTTCAGCAGTTTGTATCAGCACATGCTTGTCCTTTCAGGCCATCAGCCTCTGCTTCAGGAAGCTATTGAAGTATGTGCCTGATTTCCAGTACATGAAAAATCCCATTGATTTCAGCCTGCAGTATAAAACCTGAACCTATCATAATTATTAGTATGCATTCCTGAGTCCTAGACATCCACTCATCCAATGTGCCCAACTCTACTTTATCACATCAGCAGCTTCCTTCTTGCAAAAAAGCACAAGAGCTGATTGGTTGCCAATAATTATAACTCTAGTTTGTTATTCAAACCTTTCCTTGGGTCTAGTCATTTAAAGGTCTACCTGATCACTTCTTGCATCCTTTTAAAAGCAGTCTACAAAATACCAGCTGTGTGGATAAAATCACAGGTCTTTTCCACTTCCTGTAGTTTTTCCTTTAAGTCTTCACTCTGAGCAAGGCACGAAGGCTTAATTTGGTCTTTGGGTTTTTTTATGAGGATAGAAGCTAAAGCCTCCTGCATAACAGATGATGCTTCTGTATTGTTGGAAGATGTGAATAATTAAAGAATGCATCATGTCATAGCTGCTGCAGCTGTAGAAAAGGAGGATATTTGTGGCTGTATCCTTTTAGCTGCGATGCAGCAAATGCGTGTGCGGTAGACTTTGGCAAATAAGTTGAAAACTTCATAATTAACTGGCTGTCAAAAATTTGGAAGCAAAACACAGGAGGTGGTTAGGAAATCAAAGTATGATGTGTTTTTAATCACAAAACACAAGGAAATTTTAAAAATTTATGAGTAATAAATCTATATTGTTGGTACCAAATGGCTCCCTTTGCAGTCCTTTAATGTAACACCTGCACTTCCTCTCTGTGAGTAACAACCCATTTTTGGAGTGCCCTAGGAGCAGTGCAAGAGGAGGTTTGCAGGCTCAGGAGAACAAAGCCAGGTTCCCAGACTGAGCTCTGACTGCACTTTAGGATTCCATTTACAGTCTGTTTGGTTTGTAATTCAAATCGCTCCAGACCAGAGTTAATGTTTAGACCACAGCCACCTGAAATTTGCTTCAGGGCTGAAGCCCAGCCAGACTGCAAATGGAGGAAACACTTGAGGTTTGCTAAATACAGTTAATAGGGGATTAGAAGCTGTGTTTTTTATGGGAGCACAGGGAGGTCTGTAATAGGAAAAATATTAAAATGCAAATACACAACTTCAGCCACGCTGAGCAGGATGCAGCTAATTGCACTCCAGGCATCAAGTAGCTGTGCTTCCTTTCATTAAGCAAAGGGAAAATGAGAGGAAGAAGATATCAGGGCTAATACAGGTTTTGATGTGGGATGGTCTTTTACATTCAGCTGATGGGAAATGACGCAGAGACTGGGTGACTGCACTGGGAGTTCTAAGATTCCTGAGATGATACCTGCCTGTCTGCTGCTGATTTGTTATATGCACTGAGACTTGAGCAATTTTGTTTTCCATTTCCTTTTTTAATGTTTAGCCCCTTGGAGCTCCTCCACAAAGTGTGTGTGTTCAGTGTCTCATGCAGTTGAGGTGTGGGTGGACCCATCGTATGAGAATTTACCACTGCCCTATAAATCATGGAGTGACTAGAAGGAACCTTGGAGGTTGTTGAGCTGGATGAAACAGATCAAGTGTAGCTAAGCCATGCCTACCAGACATATGTCTTAACATTTTCTTAAAACTCCAGCAAAGGAAATTCCACATTTCTGGGTTGCCTGTAAAGTGGTATTTATCTAAATATTTTCTGCATAATTTCAGTGAAGGAGATTCCACACTCCTAAGTTGCTTATTTCAGTATTTCACCACCATAGCTGAAATGTTTTTCTAATATCTGACCTAAGTTGTCTTTGCTAGAACTTATGCTGATTCCTCCTCTTTCCACTGGCTATGAAGAACAATTAATCATTCCTCTCTTCTTAGAAGTCCCTACACATTGGAAGACATTTTGTCACATGCATTCCTCAGTTTCCTCTCCTCCAGACTAAACAACACCCAAGTCTTTATCCTTCCTCAGATGGCAGGTTCAGAACTGCAGCTGGCTATTAGAGCAACTTCTGTGTTGCCAAAAATGTGTGTAGCCCTGAGATGTTTTTCCAGAGCCAAGAGGATTTACCCTTGTGAAACTCTTAGTCCTGAGATTAAGAGGTTTAAAAGCTGTTGTGAACATAGGAGACTTGTCTCAGTTTATTCAGTTAGAAAAGGAATATCAGAGGACTCTGGGCAATTCCATGGGTTTTAGGGCTTGTATGTGAGGGAGAAACCATTTGTGTGTTTATGCAAACAGTTCTTAATGTGAAAAAATAGATTTTAAAATATGAGGTTTTATTCAATAAGTAAATTAAAGTCCTTTTTTAAAAGGAGAAACATGGACAAGGAAAAACTGGCCAGCTGGGCTGGCAAGGGAAGCCAAGGGCTGGCAAGGATTGGAGGAGACACAGTTGGGATGGAACTGTGGGATCCACGTTGGAAACGTGTGCTTGCTCTGAAAAGCCCTTGTCTGTCTCAACTCCCAGCAACCAGGACTAGAGAAGTTTGAAAGGATTTCTTGGCTGTTTTTACTCCCCTCCTTTCAGCTCTTTGCCTTGCCACTCAATTTGTTATTTTCTGGTCCTATGTACAGTTTGAGAAAAACAGACACTCTGAAAAAAATCAAAACTTCCAAAATTCCAGACTCCACATTTTATTCTCAGGGTAAAGGAGGACTGTTAATTTTAGATATTCTCTAGGTATTCTCATGTCTGATATTTATTAGAAGAAAGAAGGGCTTTGATTAAAAAAAAAAAAAAGTGCTGAACAAAACCTTATCAAATTTCAAAGGACTCCTGCAAAACCTAGAGCAGCCTGCCAGAGATGGAGAACAGGTTGTCCTGCTGTCACCACGATGTGTCCATCCCTGTTTATGCAAAAGCTGGAAACAGGGAAGGCTTTTCTGCACCCGCAGCTGACTCAGAGCATCTCCTGCTATGTACAGCAGCTCCTGTAGCCAACAAATTTTATGGGGCAATGGCTTGGCTAGGTTTTTATTCTTTCTGTAAACCCAAGACAGGAAATATGCAAAGCAAGATGCACATATGCATCTTCTTTGATATCCACAGGGAGCACTCTTGCCTTCTGCCTGGTGCAAGAGGTGTTGGCATGAGAGAGATGATATTGCAAAGCCCTCAGCTGTCTCCTCAGTCTGCTTTTGAAGAAATCTGGGTGATAGACATGATTTTTTCTGCAATTTTAGCATGATCCCAGTTATTTACACTGCCTTCCATGGCAGAGGTGGGCAGTGTGATAACTTATTTTTAAACACTGGCTCTGAAGCATCTTTTGACTGGTCCACCTTTTCCACATGAGAAAACCAAAATCAATCTATGGAAAATGAGAGGATTCAGTCCCTATCCACTGCTTTATGCACTATTTAAAAATCTTCATCCTCTCTAGAGGATGGCAATAAATCAGAGCCAAAGCCTTACTCATGGTACGAAACAAGGAGCTCCTGCAGTGATTAAAGCCAACCTGTCAGTGCAGTTATTCTGAGCTAACGTCACTCAGGGTGATTCACCCACCTGGAACAGCACGGGGAACTGAGTTTGGAGCTCTCTCTTCCAGCAGGGGTAACAAGCCAGCTTTCAGGAGTGTTGAATGATGAGGTATCAGAGCTGTGCCCTGCTTGTACCCCTTGTATCACAGACCTGTGTCCTCTGCTTTAGTTTGCAGTGGAGAATTGGTCAGAATTGTACATTGTTAGAAACATCCACCTGTGGAAGCATCAGCTTTGTCTCCAGTATCCCTATCCATGTGACCTGTTACAACGATCTTTGTTCTTCTAAAGACTTCTGAATAGCTGAACCTAATCTGATAGGTTTAGCTGAAAAAAGATGTTTTCCCTGCCATGTATAAAATAGATGGTAGATCCCTGATATCTGTTTAAGGAGAAACTCTTATCTGCAGTACTAACACTGGAGTTGATTGCATTGCACCACAGTAAAGGATCAGAGCCAGGAGAATTCCTAAAATCTCACTTGTGAAGTGAGTTAGGATTCAAACAGCTTGTGCTCTGATGATAATTCATGCCCTTCTCCACTGCTTGCCATCAGGATTTAAATCAAATATTCCAGGCACACGGTAATTATTACTGTTATTGATGGCAGTGAATTCAAAGATCCTCTGGGAATCGCGGTTGTCCACTTTGACCTGCGGTGTAAAACAAGCCAAAGAATTTGACCTTGCTATTTTTATATTATTTCCTACCAAGCATAGGAACTATCAAAGACATTAATCTGGGACTGAGCCATGAGCATATCTTTTAGAAAGGCATCCAATCTTGATTTCAGATTCTAAGTGATGATAGAATTACAACACCCAGGAGAAGTTACTCTCATTTGTTTAAAAAAGTGTTTCCTACTTGAGCAAGATGAGCTTCAGCTTCCAGTCAGGAGTTCTGCATGTCCTGCATGCTACACTGCACATCCCGCTCGGAGCACTAGGATCCCACTCTGATCTGGATTTTATAGAATGTGAAAGAAAATTATTGCATTTGTCTTAGGGAGAAATCTAAGTGAACTCTAAATGTTTCAGAAAAAAAATGACTGTTGATACTGGATTTTTTTTTTTTTTTTTTTTTTTCCAAATTGTCTTTCAAAATACCTTTTTTTTTAACCATATGCTGAAAACCCATAATGAAATATCAAAGAAAAGATAGAGTTTTATATGAGAAAGCTGTACTGAGAAATTACAAAAAGCATTCAATACTTTTAGCTGTGCTGAAATCATTCCAATATTAAGCACATTCAAATTGCCTGCTTATCTGTCACAACTTTAAATTCTAAAGTCCTGGTACAAAAGGATTCCCTTATAAAGCTAATGCTTATATATGTACTTTGTATAAAAAGATAGGAGAGAATTTATTTGTGCACTGTGAACACTGGTGATTTGCACAGCTTTAAATGATGTAGAAAAGGCTCAAAAATTTAAAAAACATGAGAACTGATGAACAAGTTTCTGTTTCCCTCAGCAGTGATTTTATTTAGCATTCCTGTCCTTAGAGCATCCTTGTGATACTTCTCTACCTATAAACAGCCTCCAGATACTTATTTCTGAAAGTACCCTCTAATACCTGAGCAGTTTAATTAATGTGATGAAGTAAAGCCCAATATTCATATGGTAAGAAAACAGTGGACTAGAAAGTGGGTGTTGGTAAAATACAGATACAAAACCCAGACATTTTCCTGTTTTGTTCTGCTGTTGGATTTTCAGAAATTATTTTTCTAGCCATTTCCTTGCCCATTATTCTTAAAAAAGATTTTACTGGATTATGGACTATTTATTTTGGGCCACATAAAAGGTGCTAAGATGTTTCCTCTGGAATTTAAAGATTTTTTTTTCCTGAGGGGAGGTATGTTATTCTACACCAAGAGGGAAGTCTGATGGGGAAAAGCTTACAAATAATTAATTCGAGGAAAGCTAAAATATTGTGTACTCTTTGATTGTCTCCTGGGAGAGGGTAGGCAAAAATAAATCAAAACATTCCATTCTGTGTATTCCATCTTTTATGGATTTCTCATTGGTAATGTTTCACTCACTATGGTTAAAGACTTTATGTAATGAAATATGTTAATATATATATAGTAAAGGTTTAGGCCAGCAAGGTTTGCTTGATCCTGGACCAGTAAACACAAGGTTTTCTGTTTAAGTCATCAGTGCCAGCCACCCCTTTTAGACTGTCTATTGAACTTCCACTGCAGCAGCCTCACTGAGGCTGTACCTGCCAGCTTGTGACTAAAGAAAGCAGAGATCACACACTGCAGCACTAAACCACAAAAAGGAGACACTTCATGGCTGCTCCTGCTGATCTTTACTTCTCCCACCTTAACAAAAGGGAGGAAGTGGAAGAGGGGAGAGGAAAGAAGTCCCGTGGAGCATGCACCACCTTATGTGATGGGCTGCTTTTCTTTTATTGGTGAGGGAATGAAGGGAAAAACCCCAGAGACAGCCTTCTAAATAGCTGCTTCTTCCTGGCAGGTGTATAACCCACTGTCCAGAATCCCTCCAGTGTCAGCTGAATTCCTCGTGTTCATATTCCAAAGAAAACTACTGCAGTTGTCTTCAGCTGTTGCCTCTGTTGGTGGTCCTTGTAGAGAAGCCAAGGGCTGGGGTGAGTAAAGACTTGTAGTTGAGAAATAGGTTGGAATTCTTGGACTCTTGTCCTGTCTGTGCCATTAAATCCTGATGTTCATTGTACACATCAAATAGAAATGTAAATACAGTTGTGTCAATAAAAGCACATGGAAATAGTGTACGTGTGCTATGAAAAGAAGAGTGCAAAGAGCTCAGAACATCTTCCTCCTGAGCTAACACTGATGTGCACACATTTCATTTGGGGTTCATCAGGGGAGACTGGAGGAAGGCACAAATCAGTCCATGTTCTGAAACCTTGAGGATGCCATAGCCACACTTTCTGAAGGGGGAAGGCGACGAATAGTGCTGAGGATCCAAATCCAAGCACTCCTCCTTACAGGGGTTGTTAATGTCTTTGCCAGCTGCTAGGGCTGATGTTGCCAGTGTGTTAACTCAGCACAGTTATGTATAGAGGGATTTCTTACCCTGTCAGGTCAAGGTTCCTTGAGTCTTTCCTTTTCCTTTATCTCTCAACTGTATTTGTGTGATGAAAGCATTTTGCTGGGAATCATCAGCAGCCACACTTCCTTGTAGTCTTCCATCTGCTCATCTGTATTGTTTTGTAAGCATTATGCAAATTTTCAAATATTTTGAGGTGTCCCTGGGTTGTCGATGTAAATCCTTTTGGAAAAGGATTTCACAACAAACGGGGAAGTGTTTTCCCTTCACCTCTTTCTGATGGGTCCCTTAAGGCAAAATTCCTTATGGGAAAATAGCCCTACGTATTTCCTTCTAAGTCTGTTCATTTTGCCAGCTGCTGATATTTGAGGAGTGTAGGTCCCTAGTGAAATGCAGGGAAGATCCCCAAGGAGGGCACTGCAATTCCATTTTGGATTTATCTGGTGGCAAACATGGTGAGTATCTGCTCTGTGGAATGGGCTCCAGGGCATTACTGAAGCTTACCATATTAGAACCTTTACTTAACATGAAGATTTTCAAAGACAATGCTTTTTTCCAAAACAAAAATACAGATTTTCCCAGAACAGTTGACAGAATTTTTTCCTTGCTCCAGTGTAAATTCTGCACTGTGGTGATGTTAGATCACTTTGTATTTATTTTAGGAGACTCTTAATCTTTTCCCAGTTCCAAGAGCCATGTATTACTATTTCACACACTCCTCTTTGAACCTACAGCACAGAAAATTAAAGTGTAAATATGCATTTGACCACCCAAAAATCATAATAAGATTATGTGAATGCCTGCAACCACACAGCAGGAACAATGGGGTTGCACAATTCATCTGCTCCAATGCTGCTGAATTTTAATGAGGGATAGTCAGTACATGCTGATACTCCTAGAGCTACCCTGGAGCCAGAATGGTGATTTAAGATGCCGGTGACACAGTGTGTAGGTGAGCCTTAGGTATAGTGTGCCTCGCAGAGTTAAAGCATGATATACCAGGCTAAAACCACCTGATTAAATTTGAGTGAGGAATGGGACTATGAGGGGAGAGGATCATGGAAAATTGCCAGTCACCTGTGCTGCTTTCATCGGCTGTTGAGCTCCTGTTGCAGAAAAGACAATAGCAAACATTGATAGGAATAATAGGGATAACCCAAATAAAGAACATATGCTGTCAGGAATCACAAATCTCGTGCTGCAGGGTTTAAAGCAATCCCTTAAATATCAGGGATTAAGAGGAGAATTTAGTGTGTTCCCTCTCTCCCATGCCAGAGTTTGTTTTCACCTTCTCTCTAATACCCCTGCTAGCCTTGGTGCACCTGGGAGCCACTTGGGAAAGCCTTGGCAGGAGGTGTACCTCTCCAAATATGCCCTTTTCAGATAGGAAGATCTCCCTGTTGTGTGCAGCTAATCTAAGAATAAGCATTGCTCAGGGCAATTCTCTTTTCAGGCAGGCTGGCTGTGTTCCTGCTGCACGCCATGGGGGCTGCAGCTCCCCCGGGCCCCTGGAGCTCTTACACATGTTTGGAAGAATGCACATGTGCTCCGCAGTGAAAAATATTTCAAATAATGGGAAAGGTGTGCTGGGGCCTGGGAGGGTGTGTTTGTGTAGTGTGCTGTCAAGGAGAAGTGGTATACAACCTGGGAGGATGGTGTCCTGGGATGTGGGGGACAGCTGGGGTCAAACCTGCCCTGCTTGTGCTTAGGGAGAGATCCTGAACAATTGCAAGAACCACGGCAGAGATTCACCTCCTGGGGAACCTGTGGATTCATTACAAATGAGATTTTCAGCCGTTGTGTAACACAGATAATTGTGTGTTGTACTTTTGCCTATTATTGGAAATTCTTACTGTGAGTTTATGTTTGGGCTTACAGACTGTTTCATAGTGCAGGAGGAGAAATTCTTTTTGTCAGTAGCCAAATCTTTCCATCTTCCATCTCACCAAGCTCCTTGTGAGCAGATCCAAGGTAGAGATGTGGCCACAGTACCTGTTCCCCTAATTTTGTCAATTACAGTTTCAATTTAGTTTCTCACTAAATTATAATTACTGTACAATATGTCCCTTGGAATAAAAGCTCAGGTATATTTGGGAATTTTATTTTGCTGATACCAGGTTATGACATCTCACTAAAGCTGTCTGTTCTTTCTTGATTGCATTTTTTCTAGAAGACAAAAATTTAATTTTTTGAGGCAAGCTGGTTGGTTTTTTAATATCAGGTCCTGTGTATTACAGCTTGTTGGATCTAATGACATTGTTCTTGTACTATCATGCCAGGATATATTTTTTACCCACTTAGATATGTAAAGCCGTACTTACCTGTCCTTTCCCAATTGTTTTAACTGAAACAACAAAAGTGTGTAGGAATTGCCCTTGTCAGTTTTTCCAAACCAAGTAAAGCACAGAAAATTTGAGTTAAAAGCTCCTTCCCTAAAGCTCTACCCAGGAGTTAGAGAAGATTGAATATCCCTGGTCTGCCTTGTCCTGTTGTGTTTTGTAGTCCTGACCAGGGCTTGCTTTGCTCTATTAACAAAAAACAGTGCAAAAGGGATATTTCTCATCCCCGCGGCGCTGCCCACGGTGTGATTTATAGAATGTGTTACATTTTGATGAGATGTCCTCTGTCAGTGATGCCAGCTCAGTCTGTACACTGTGTGAACATTTTTGAGATGTGAAGCACTTGAGTGAATGTCTCTTGGGGTTTTGGTGAATTAGACAGGACAAACAATTCCTTAGTTCATCTAGCCCAAATATGCCATTCTTTTTTTTCTCTGCTAAGAAAATGTCAACCCGTTTCTAAATAGTAGAGATAGATCTAAATCTAAAGCATGGCTGACTTAAAGTTTTAAAACTACTTGATCCATTCTTGAAGACTATTGGGTTATTTTATGAGGATGTGTGAAGGAGATTTCTTTTAATTGATCCTGAAAGGGAAAACTTTTGAGTTGGTATTTTGTGCATAAACCCAACAAAAGGAAAGCTCTGCTAATCATAGTCACTGTGTGCATCCAACTTTATTGGAGTTAGAAGCTACATTTCTGAAACACATCTTACTATTGGGAAAGGAAGGAAGGAAAAATCCTGGTCTAAGTACAGCCATGCCTCTGAATTGATTATCCTTGTAGGATTTGCTCATCCTATTTTGGCTGTGTTATAAAACTCAGTGGGAGCCATTCCAGCTCGAACACATCACTCCTGCATCAAGCAGCCCATGATGTCACGAGGAATTCCTTGTCGTAAGAGATGTCCCTCGAGGAGAGTGTTTGCTCTACTGGAGAAGGGCCATCCACCCCCACACTCCGTCTCCACCCAGCTACTCCATCCAAATAACCAAACCAAGGGAGTGCTTTGACTAATGGAGTGAGTAGGAGTGATGCCATGACAATACAATGGTGTGTCTGCTGTAGACTGTTCTTGATTTGCATTTGATTGTTTGCAGTCCTACCCATCTGTAGCTAAAGGCAAGAAGTGATAACCTGTCATGTTATATAAAAACACGTTTGGAAAAAAGTGGAGTAATGCAAGATAAATAACGTGTGCTCCCTGGGTCCCTTCTTCCCAAGCAGTCCCAAACTCATCCCACAAGTTGCTGGTTTCTCTATTACCAAAGGGTTCCTTTCCAGATAGTTTCCATCTGGAAAAAAAAAGAGGAAAAAGAAAAGAAAATCAAGGCAATTTGAATGAACAAAAGCACAGCCTATTACAATTTGAAAAGTTAGTAAATAAGTGGAGCTTGAACACATTTCAGGCCCTTCAGGAAAGTAGAAGGGGCAGTGGCATCAGTCACTCAGCAGCTGGACACAAAGACTCTGCTCAGCTGAGACAGTAATGGACCACTTCTGTCTTTTCCTATGTTTCTGTGGTGCTCTGACACTGCAAATATGAGCTGGAAACAGCAAGTAATAGTGTCATGTGACTTGAGAAGATCCCCTCTCTTGTTCAACACATCTTTTGTTCTTCTATGGCTGATTGTCAATCGTTTAAGTTATGCAATAGAATTAACCTACAGAAATAGCTTATAGTGAAATCTCGCTGGCTCTGTTCAAGCATGTTTTGTTAGGACGTTATAGGAGGCTTTCTCATCATGTGTACAAAATGGGCTCAGAGGGAGAAGGCTTTCCATACTGTAAATGCAGAGATGCAGAAATACAGGGCTGGAGAAGCCCTTGACAAATACAGGATTAAATACTTCCACACCTTAAAATGACCTGTAAGAGTCATGTGCTTTTAGGTAAGTGGTCAGTCAACATGGAAAGGGTAGAAAGTCCTGACATTAGTCTTGGAACTGGGAGCCAAACCTCACTTAAAAGTAAATAGTTGCAGATCCAAATTACTACTGAGCTGTCCCTCTGTTTTGGACTGAGCCCACTTTACTGACAAGCCTAAAAGTATGAGTTCTTCTTCCCTCTGAACAGAGATCATGGTTTATTGTGCCAGCCAGAGGACCTCATTCTCCTCAGGGATATCCTGAGTGGGCCTTTTGGGTTGAGAGATTTTCTCTAGTGAATCTCTTCCAGCATGGTTTCTTTTACTCATCCTTTCCATTCTGCATGAGCTGCCTCCCTGCTGTGCCAGCAGAGCACTGATGAAGGTGGAGACACACAAAGCTGCACTGCTCAAAGTCCCATTTCTTCAGATGCACTTGTGTCCTCCCCAGGGTATCCCATGGCAGCTGGCTGCACTGTAAAAGCTGCCTTTGGTGTCAGACCTGCAAAATACTGATTAAGAGGAAGGTATGGCTACATGAATTGATGCTGGCTGAGGTGAATGAGCTCAGCCCATCATTTGAACATGGTCCTTATCTTATTGGTACGTGGTATCACCATGTTAACACTGCCTGCAATCCAAGCAGATCCATGTGCTTGTGTCCGTATTCGTAACATTGAATCATAGAAAGGCTTGGGTTGGAAGGGACCTCAAAGATCATCTTGTTCCAACCATCTGCTGTGAACAAGGACACCTTTCTCTAGACCAGCTTGCTCAGAGCCCCATCCAGGTTGGCCTTAAACAATCCAAGGATGGGGCATCCACAGCTTCTCTGGGCAACCTGTGACAGGGTCTCACCACCCTTGGAGTAAAGAATTTTTTCCATGTTGAAGTTTAGGGTGCCTTGAACTTCAGCTCTGGTGCCAGCTCATGGAAATTTCTTAGGCATCAGTTCATTCAGCTTTGTTTCAAAGTATCGAGTTTTTAATCCTTAAATCTGAGAAGAAGAGTGTGAAAATGCAATTTACTTGTAACTGCTACAGAGATACACAGGCCATTCTCACCTGACTTGGTAAACTGTGCAGCCTGATGGCAGAACTCCCTGCATGGCCATTCTGGCTCTAAAATCCTCACAGGGAGTTCTGCCTTTAGCTTGACCTCCTCCAAACAGCCTGAGCTAAACCAAACCCTGCTCCTGATGCAGTAAGAATTAAATCAGATTTCCATCAAGATTGTTGTAGCAGTCTAAATTTACACCTCTGCAACTGAGTTCCGCAGATGTCCTGTGTGCATTTAGATAGCTTGAAAGCATAGCCATAGGTGTGGAATTGTCCTCTGCATGAGAATTGGGTGTTGGCTTCAAAATCCACTGCTCTTGGGGCCACGCCAAGGCAGTTCTAACGGAGAACCAGGTGTGTGGGTGTGGATGAGCAACCCTAGGTGCGTGTGGAGAGACTTAAAGCTGAAAGTAGGGATGGGCAAAGAATGCAAATAACCGTGGAAAAAGAATTTTGCTTTTGTTTTGTTCAGAGTGAAACCTCACAAATTGGAGAACTTCTGCCAAATAATTCCTTGAGAATAAATCATTACTTATCGGGAGGTGCTTTGATTTTTCCTGTTGAAAATTGTGGCAGTTTTTATACTGTAACATGGAATACAAAACTATTTCCAAATTCTTAGATCCCCACTGTCCATCCTTTCTTACACACCTCAATGACAGGTATGTGACACCAAACCTGAATTTTCTGGTAAGCCTCCTCCTCTTTTATTGCAACTCCTTTCTAGAGGGAGAAAAGGCTCCCTGGCTCTTCTGCCCTCAGGGAGAAAAGGGAACAAGGGATCAGCTTCAGCCCTGGGGAGGGGGCTGCACATGTCCTTTGTGCCCCAGCTAAGGCAGAACAGGGAATAACCCACCAGAGCTGGCACTTGGCCTCTCCTACCTGTGGAGGAGGCCTCTTCCCAATAGAGGGAGGCAGAAGATAGACAGCAGGAGCTATTGCTTCAGTGGGAAAGAAGATGTGTGTGGGTGTATAATGAGGGGACTTTGCAAATAATTCCTTGGTGATTATTCATTTTACAAAAGGATGATCAGTTGCCCTGGAGATATCCCATGGAGTACTTAATTTCTAGAGAAGTTTGGAGAATACAGGATTTTGATTCCAGTGTTTTTTTGTTTCCTGCCCAATGGCAAAAATAATTTTCATCATCTGTCCTGGGGATTGTGCTGAGTCCAGTTGCTGGTTGTGTGCACAGCCCATTTTGAAATACAACTTTTTGTGTGGAAACTGAAATTGTTCCAAGTAGTAATACCTTCCTTTCAGATTTTCATTTTTCAGAAGTGACCCACCCTCTATTGAATAATAAAGCTTGATAACTGTAGTTTCTCAGATAACATACAATGAGCTGCCAATATTGCTTTGGGACTAAATCAGGAAACCACTGGCTGGTGTTTTGAAGGAATCAGTTATCCAAAGGGGATCATCTATGCTCGGAATCTTTTTAAAGAAAAATGTGTGTTAGAAATGACCTTTTTTGAAGATGTCCCAGGTTAATACTGAAATGAGCATACAGATTTAAAGAACAGATCTAAACACCTCCATTTCCAGGTCAAGAAGAACTGTGATTCAGTCCAGAGTAAATTAAACTCACACACTTGTGTGAAATCCACAGTAAAGGAGGTTTATAGTGGAAACACTGACTGACCTTTAATAGGAACAGCGAGGCCAGCGCTGCTGTAACACCAACTGGAAATAAGAGGCTATGTAGGCAAGGGCAAGGCCTTTTCCCTAATCTAGCCTGAACATTTAGAGAGAAAATCCCAGAGCAATTAACTGACTCTCATCTTTTTTTCCATTAATTGGCCACAGCACAGTACTCTGAAGCTGACAGAAATAACTGCTGTGATATTAGCGAAAGTCTCAGCATTGCCAAAAGCCATTTTATTTCAAAGATCTCTGAATTACAGTATAATTTCCTCTGTTGCTTACCTAAGAGAGAAGGAAGCCGGCCATCCATCTGCTCAGCGAAAGGCTCCTAGCTTTATGTGACATAAACCTCTATTTCTCCTATCTGTGGGAAAATGAAGTCAGGGCACTTTCAACTTGGATGAGGATATGGGATGCTAGAATAATCTTAGAAATATTACACTTATCCCGTTTTTACATTCAGGGCCCTGGCTGCTTCTGCAAGCTTCTCCTGGAGACTGAATAGCTGGATCATAAGTATCCAGCTCCTGGACCTTCTTGCTCTACCCCAGCTCTCCCCTTCCAGGCAGGTGCTTTCTTTCCTTCCCCTCCAATGTGTGGACGACATAAGGAGCCAGTGACAAACTCTGGGGAAAACAGTGTGATGCCATGTATGTCTCACATGGCAGGATGATTTGAACCTTGTCTAGGAATCCACAGCTCAGATCTTTGTTGTATTCCTGGCTCTGGAGAGTGTGATGCTGCAGGAAGTAAATCAACAGTCCCACTTCATGGACAAGCCCAGGCTCCTGAAGACTTTTGTCTCCTGCTTCGTGGCTTCTGCTCCCTTGCAAATAACATTCCTGTTCCCTGATGATGGGGAGCTTCAGATTTTTGGGATTTGTGTTCCTTGTGACAATTGGAAGGCAATGCATGTTTCCACAGCGGAGTTTTCTCCTTTTCTGGAATCTGTTAGGCTGTTGCACTCATCCATATGTTTAATATTAGTGACCTGCACCTAAGCCTCTCAGGTGATTCTAATACCACTCATTCATTTTGTTTCCTCAAGAAAATAAACCACTATGTAGCAGGTCCCATTCCTAGGACCAAACCCAGAAGTGAATATAGGTGAGTTTAAGCAAGTTGAGATTCAGAGGCTATTGGGGTTAGTGCAATCCTCTGTTTAACTTGAAGACTTTGCAGTTATTTATCCAGCATGTGTACTCCTTGAACTCCTAAACTTTTTAAGTTACACCCCTTTGGAGTCACTGGGACAAAATAATAGGTGTTGTGTACATTATATTCATCTGTTGTATTCATTTCCACTGTGGCTGTTTCGGCACCAAAAGCTTCAAAGATCTGAGGTGGACTGTCCTCTCCTCTAAAATGATTTATCCTTCTTTTTGGTTTTGTGCAACTATATCAATTCTCATAGATGTTGGTCTAGTGCTTGGCTAGAAAGGATTTTAAGTCTACCACTGTCTAAAAATCATAATTCTGGTGCAAGGGAAGCTTAATGTTATGTCCATGGAGTTAATTTGATTCATTGTTATTTTAGCAAAGAATCCTTGATGTAAGAGAGATGTTTTTTTCAAATAGATTAAGCACTGCATCTCAGCCATTTGTCCTCCCACATCATCTCTTTCCATCAAGAAAATTTAAGCCCTTGACAGGAGTAAAATATATGATTGTTTTATAAAAGGCAAAAATTAGAGAAGTCTGAACTGCTTGTGTTGAAAAATACTTGAATGTTACATCAAATATTTGGATCTCAATTGTTCTCTTGATAGAAAATGAATTGAGAATCCAATGGCATGAAATTTATGCCTAACAAGAAAAACAGCTGCTTACATTTTCAAACTTGCTTCCTGATTTTGCATGTTTTCATTGTTGCTTGGCTATTCTGTTGGATGTTAGGATGTGATGCTCAGTAGCAGTTGCTCCCTGAGACTCAGAACCTTTTAGTTTGGATAGACAGGATGCAACAACAAGATATTCTATCTTCAGTATTTTTTGCAATATAGTTCAGGTATTTTCTCTAATAATTTGGACCTGGTATCAACTTTTCTCTTTCTCCTTTCTTTTCTTTTCTTTTCTTTTCTTTTCTTTTCTTTTCTTTTCTTTTCTTTTCTTTTCTTTTCTTTTCTTTTCTTTTCTTTTCTTTTCTTTTCTTTTCTTTTCTTTTCTTTTCTTTTCTTTTCTTTTCAGTGCTTGAGTATCTTTAAGATAAAGACCCCCTTTCTGAAGTACCAGTTAATTATGTAAGTGGGCTGTATTACCATAGAACTCATAGTAATTAGAGGTAAATGTATGGAAGAGAAAGATAGTCTTGGTTTCTTACTGGGTTTATATATATACACACAAACATCTCTCTAAAAAAAAAAAAAACACTCTGATTTACATTTTCCAAAGTCATAAAATACATTTCTATTTTTCAGATCAACACCTGTTGCAAGAGCATCAACAATTTCTATAATGTAAGCTTTGACTAGTAAGATATAGGGGTAGATGGAAATGATTTTGATTCCAATCTTTCCAGCTACCTTGCTTGAAGGCAATCCAGAGATATTGAGAAAAGAAAATTATTCTGGCCATTTCAACTTCTTGCCAGAATCAAGAAACAGGAGTTTAAAATAAAAGTAAGACAAACGTAATTCTTCTGGCCGTGCAGTTCTGTTCTGCATTAAGGGCACAGATTTAAAATATCCTGTTGCTTGAGCTCTTATTCTCTGCACTGCAGTTAAAATAAAGAAATAGTAAAAATGACTGCATGGCCAGTAGTTTGCTCATTCAGATCCTTTACTGTGCCAGTCCCTGTGGTAGCAGAGCTGTCATTCAGGTGCTCTCTGAGTGCTGAGTCTTTACATATCCAAGAAAAGTCATATCTGGAAGAAATTCACAGAGCTCCAAACTGATTTGATGTTTGAAATCTCTCAGCTGTGTCCAAATAGGCTACATGCAGAAGAGAAATCTGAAATAGGATCTAGCATTCACCCTTAAAAGGTGCAAAACAAAACTTCTTGTTCAAGAAAACACATATAAAGGTAATAATAATATTTTTGTGGTTTTCTACAACTCTAATCCTAGATTGTGCATTAAAATAATTGGTAGCCCAGGTCTCTGAATCTGCCTATGTAGCTAGAAAAGCAGATGAATTATCTTGAATAAAATCAGGGAAAATCCAAACTGAGTTCAAAACTGATCTGAGATTAAAGGAGAGTGGGCAATTCATTGTTAGCATTTTTGAGCACCTCTTAACTTTTTGACATGGACATGATTGCACTGTTTCTTCAAAAAGCAGGAAGTACAATATAAACCTCACATGAAAACCTCTTCCTTTGCGATTTCTAACCTAATTTTGTTGACAAACCACATGTATACATTCTGACTTGGAAATGTCAAAATGTTTATTTTCAGTCAAAATGTTTCAACAGTTCAAACTAAAAAAGAAAAAAAAAAAAGGCCTGAACTTTTGATTCAATGGGGAAAAAATGCTGAATGTTTGATCTCAAAGTGAAATGAAAAATCATGATCTCCTGGGATGGACATCTTGATTTTTAATTTTGGCTTTTTAATTACTCTATTTGATACTTTATATTTTTGAAGGACAGTACTGTCCCTCAGTTGTGCACACTCAAATTTCTGCCAGCCTTTCTGTTTACACATCTGCTAAGTGTCGTGCAAATGGAGGTTAAACATGTCCTGTGGGGTGACCACTCAGGTTTGTGAACAGTCCCATAAATAACAGGCAGCTGAAAGGCTGGACTTAGCCTGACTAAGCATCTAACCAGAAACTGAGGTTTAAAAGATGCCAAAGAGTCTTAAAAACTTGCATGTGTTTAAGCTGATCTGATTTATACCTGTTTATAAAAGCTTTAACTTCGGTTATATTTATCCAGTTATTCTAGATTTACATTACCATAAATGAGACAAGGATTTGGCTGTTTTTTTTTACCCCCTTGTTTAAACAAAAACTATTCTATCTCCCTTCTGCTTGGGACAGGTCACAGTCTGACTTGATTAAACTGGTTGTGTTTGGACTGAGGGGAAGTCTGTGTTTCCATGCCTGGGTACATGGGGTATTTTAAGAAGCCTATCCGCAGAAGCAACCCACTTGAGCAACAGGCTGAATAGGATAATGGGATAATTAGATGGTGCTGAGGATCCTTCCTTTGGGATAACTCTGGCAAGCTGAATGTCAGTGTGGGTGATCAGGGCTACGCTGTCATAACAGCAGCAGGGACATGTTAATTATGACCTTCAGCTCTAATCTTTCTGGAAGGACATCTTGGCTGCGTAAGAACCCTTTCTGCAAATGCCCTGGCTTTTACATCTCATACTTATCACTGTGGTCAACTTCAAAGTGAGTAGATGGCACCGGGATTGAACTCCGGGCTGGATGGGGATACAGAGATGGCAGGAGAGGAAAGGCATTTGCTTGTGAGGGAATGCTGCTCTAAACATTTAGGAAGGAACGGACAGAGTTCCAGCAGGGTTTGGGAGGGACAGACAAGGTGCACACTCAGCTTTGGCTCTGCTTGATGCCTTCAAGAGGTAGAGGTAATCAATTGCTGCCATGTTCATCTTAATTAATGAGCAGCAATGCCTTGCTCACAGTGTCTGCTCGTGGGGGCCTGCTAATTCACTTACTCCCAGAATTTGCTTGAGCAGATGGAAAAGGATTGTTTTACCATATTTTCAATGGCAAGTCAAGTCTATTTTTATCTGTCTTTTGGCTTGCATGAAAGGAGGCTCCCACCTGTTTTTTGCAGGTTGTTTTCAGCACTGCAAGCCAGATTAAAAGTTGGCCTGTTTAGTGCTATATGGAAAATGAATTTGTTCTCTAGCAGAGAATAAGGAAGGTATCCAGGCACAGTGCTGGTGTTTGGCCCTCTGTCACTGTATGAACTCTGTCTCCAGAGAGCTGTTCTGGGGTCAGCAGGACCCCCACTGCTGGCAGTGACACAAGCTCCATGGGCTGCTCCTACCTCCTAGGTTTGCCAGAGAATGGGTGGGTTGGATGCTTTTTGCATGGCTCCGTTCAGTACTGACTGAAATATCTGGGAGAGGAAGGAAGATTTAGCAGAAGACCTGGAGACCTGTAATAACTTTAGAGAACATTAAACTTTTTAGGAGGACAGCCTTTAACAGGGAGTTATTTTTGATCTCACTGGAGTTTAGCAGTGTCTGGTTTGAGAGTTTGCCATTCTTCACTCCTTATGTTAGATTGGAAATATCAGCACCAAGGCAGTCCAGTGGAAAGCTGTGTTTTGCCTCAGTTTGTTTAAGTCAGCCGGGCTTGAGTTCATATCTCCTCCTCCCTAGCCTCAGCTAGGTGTCCACCTTCTCCAGCTGCTCCTCAATATGCCACTAGAGAAATATAAGTGCAAATAACCTTCAAAGACACTTTTGATGCTCTTGCCTGAATCAGGAGCTCTTAAAGTTAGCTGAGAGGTTCACAGACTCTCCAAGATGTTTTTAGATCCTTTTTCCTCTCCCAACTCTTTCTCATTGATTTGGTGGTACATATGACTGTATTTACAAGCACCTGACTCAGAGCTCCTTTTATTCATCACCAGGAACTCCACCAGAAGAGCTACATCAGAGCTCGGCAGTGGTGTTATTTATTCTGGCTTCTCTCAGGGTGACTTTCTGGGTGGGTTTTTTTGGTTTTGATTTTCTGCTATTCAATTGTTGGACTCTTTTCTCAATTTGTTCTTCTGGATCTACTGAAGAAATATGAGTGCTGTATATCATGGGGTTTAGGCCCTCTTGCACTAATTAACTTGTAACTTCATCTTCAGTTTTGCTAAATTTGGTGCTTATTTTACTGTAAACACCCATTTGTTCCACTGGGTAGCAGAGCTCTCTGAACATCTGGGAATCATCATGTGTCATGAATGACATGATGTATCCTCACTGTTAGAGCAGCACAATGCTAGATCTGATGGATGGAAGAAATGTGTCAGGGGGAAGATTAATACACACTTGGTTTGTGACTTGTGACTCACTGGGTAAACTTTGTTCTCTCTTTGATGGTACAGATCCAAGATCTGAGTTTTCCTCTCCCATTTTGGTCCTGGTTTATAACATAGGAGCTTGCACTAATGAGACTGGAGCTTTTGCCTTCACATCTGCCTGGACCAACAGGTCTAAATAAATCCTCTATTTGTATGGCACAGCTGGCTCTCTCCTCGAGGTGGTTTGCTACCCTTAGGCTGGACAACCAGTGAGAATTTGGTAATATTCTGTCCTTGCTGTGCCTTATATCCTCTCTGAATGTCTTCTGGATTAAAGATAAACCTGTCTTGACAAAACAAAACTCTCGCTATTTGATTTCCCCATTAAAATTTCATACTGGAATCTCTTTAAAATACCTGTTTGTTTGTCAAGCCCACATTCCCATGCTGCAGCACCACTGTGAAAAGGTCCCTTGGGAAGCAGCAGGATGGTAACTGAAAGGTTGGAATTTCACATCCTAACACATGTATGGATACAAGAGGTATTGTAAGAAGAGTATTTTTACAAGCATAACTGATACCATAGGAACCGAAACAGAGATTTTCTGTGTCAAGAAGTACTTCAGGCTCACCAGGTCTAGGCAGGGTGGCTTTTGCTGTGGTCACTGGTTGCTTGTCACCTGTACCATAAAACAGATTTATGGCACCTCCTACAAGAGCTATTCCCATATATTGCCTTTGCAGTAGAACAGCCTGGAAGAGTTGTCCTTGCATATGCTGTCCTCTGCCCGGGACACCATAGATCCAAGGAGAAGAGGGATTTTACTATTTTTCTACTTAGCAAAAGCAATCACGCTCCAAGTACATCTTGTGGGGAAAGAGATAAGGCAGTCAGGGAGAACCTACAAGGAGGGCTGGGAAAAAAAGGGGTTCAAAGAAAAGCCTGGAGTTCCAGCAATTTGTTCCCAGACTGGCTTGAGCAAATGCTCCAGTCTGGCCAGTGGCAGCACCAGCAGCAATGAGATGAGTCAGTGCTGGGTCCCTCTGCCTTTTATGCAGAACAGAAATTAGGGACTGAGACACAATACAAGGGCTGTGCAGGCCTCTCCAGGTGCAGAATTCATAAATTTCTAGATAGAAGCTCTGAGAACCCGAAAAGGTCACTCACTGTCTTTAATTATACTCTTGTTTTCTATTTCTTTTTTTTTTCTCCTTTTGTGTCTTTTACCTGCTTTGACTTAAGTTTTTAAAAGCAGATTTCCATTTCTAGAAATTGCATTCACTCTACTTTCAGCATGCTGTATGACTGTTCATTATTACATATTCAGTGAGCAGGAAAAAAATGAGAAATTATTAGAGGCTGCTCAGAGCTGGGGCTGTTGTGGTGGTCATTAGAAGGGAAATGTGGCATTTTGTCTATGAAGTTTGTCAGAATGAGGCCAGAGACAAGTGAGCAATAATGAGGCTCTTGAAACAAGACTGCAGGTGCAGAGTGGTAAAATAAATAGACAGGTGCAGAGAGGGAGTTTTTAATCAGAGTCTTGGCAGGGATCTGGCTCAGGGGCTGCCCTGTTTGGCTTCCGTGCAAAGGAGGAAATTCAGTGGCAAAGACTCAAATGCAAACTGGAGCTCGTGCTTGTGCACCACAGAAGGTTCAGGGGGCTTCCTATTTTCTTTTCAAAGCACTATCATACTCTTAGAAAACTGAAGACTTGTTCCTTGAAGCAGGAATAAATGAGCACGACTCCATGTCCTTCTGAAGATAGCTGGCTCTGATCTAGAGATGAATGTTCCTGTCAGCATTCTCCGTAAATACTGTGACTTGAAAAAACACATTTTCAGAGAAATTTGCTTTAGCAAGAGTTGTGATTTATTTTGGGTTCCTTACCAGGAAGTATTTGAGCAGGTGAATCATAGAATCACTGAATGGTTTGAATAGGAAGGAGCCTTAAAGATCATCGAGTTCAAATTCCCTTGCCATGTACAGGGACACCTTCCACTATCCCAGGTTGCTCCAAGTCCTGTCCAGCTTGGCCTTGAACACTTCCTGGGTTTTACAGGAATTGGGCAGCCACACCTTCTCTGGGCAACCTGTGCCAGGGCCTCACCACCCTCACAGTAAAGAATTTCTTCATAATATCCTATCTAAACCTGTTTCTTTCAGTGTGAAGCCATTACTCCTTGTCCTGTCACCCCAGGCCCTTTTAAAAAGTTTCTCTCTTTCTTGTAAACTCCCTTCAGGTACTGGAAGGCTGCAGTTAGGTCAGTAATCTTTGTGTTTCATTCCAGGGTTATGCAAAGTCCTAGCCAGCCTTGGAAATAATTGGAAAAAAAATGCAATTTCAACATCACCAAATTTGGTGTTTTGTGTAACAAATGTATACCAAATGAGGATAAATAGTAAAAATATTGGTATCTTCTGTGCTCTGGGAAAAGTGAAGGGGAAACAAGTAGATAGCAAGAAAAGATTGTGTTGTGCCATAGGAGGTACAGGGGGAAAAGCTTACAACTAATCCAGGACTGCATTTTCTTCAAGGCATCTTTGTGTCTGAGGATGGTCCTCTGATTCCTGAAGTGAAGCAACCAGTACTTCTTCCTGACCTCGCAAGAAGAGCTGTCCCACCACGTCCAGTCTTTCCTCTCAGGAATGTTAACCTTCTCTCTGCCCTCCCACCTTTCCCCTTTCATTCTGGGTAAAATTCCAATATCAAACAAAGAAAAATTTTATATGAACCCAGGGCAATGAGGAAATGAACATTAGCTCAAACCATAAGCTTCCTTGACAAAAATCCGACCATACTGGGAAAAGCTATGCCTATAGCTTGTGTGATGGGCCAAAACGAACCATCTCAGCTCCTGGCTGAATTTCACTGCCCACAGTCCAGACATGGTGGCTGTGGTGAGCTTTCAGAAAATAACTGCTTTTAGCTATTAGCAATCACAGAAATGTAATTAGCAACTACTCATTTTAAGAGAACTGCGAGTCACCAGGTGGCAGTTTGCAAAGAGAAACATGGTGAATTGCCACATTCCTTTATTCAGCCCAATCTTCTCAGCACTTCACAGTCTCCTGCCTTCAAACACCAAGCCTGGTGCCTCTGCTGCCACAGCAAGTTGTGTTTGTTGACCTGAAGGCCCAGAGGCAGGACCTGCCAAGGACAATGTGCAGAAAGTTGTCATCCATGTCTCACTGTCACAAGGCCCCTGTCTGGATCCTCTCCCTTCCCATCAGTTTTTTCCATGATTCCACAAATTCTTGCTAGTGAAGCTTCATAGTTCATCTCTTCACAACTCCTTAAATATTGAGTCACTACACTGCTAGGTGACCTGACAACTGTAGGGCTTTTAAACCAGACATTTTCCCTCCATCCCTCACTTGAGAGATTCTTCAGCATCTTCCAGAGATGGATGTTATGATGGTTTGTGTGTCCTCTAATTTTCACTCATCCAAGGGGTGATGTTGTTTCTTGCCATGGGGATTGTCTAGGGTAGAACCTCCCCAGCTTGCTGTGCAGCAGCACCTGGTCCCAAAGCTTTCCCAGTGGCTATGAGACTGCTGTAGCTGGCAACCTGTCAGGTACTGGGGTGTGAACTCTCTCTGGGCTCCGTTTAGCTTTGAGGAGGGCATGCTGCAAGCTGGGGCAGACCTAGCAGAGGTATCTGATCGACAGAGCTCATCTGGAGCTCTCCACCCTTCCATGTGGGCACAGAGCTCACCGCATGCCATGCACGGGGGATTATTTGAGCTGCTGCGGATCGGCCTCAGTGGTGGGGAGTTCAGACCCCCTACATCTTTAAGCCCAAAGGGCACTGCAGGAATCTTCTGTGTGGTCTTGCCTCTACGACATTATTTGTAGGGGTTGTTCTTGTCCTGCTGGCTTGTTTGCAGGAAGAGCTGTGTGGTCTTCAAAGTGCCCTTTGAAGTTCATGCAGAGTCATGAGGATGCAGTTAAGATGAGCTCAGAAAGGCTGATTTCAGGTGAAACCAGAATTTTGGGAGTATAGCTGGTCTTGGTGCTTGCTGCACATATTGTGCACGAAATAGGTGATAAATTACAGCCATGCTGGAGAAGTGGTGTGTGAAAACATTTAAGATGAGGTTAAATTTCTGTTAGGAAGCACCTCTTAGAGGTAGAGTAGTAAAAGCTTGGAGTACCTACACCTGAACTATACCAGGTTTGCGTGTGCTTGTTGTGCTTTTGGGTAAAGCAGAGGAGTGTGAATATTCAGCAAAGCTGGAATTTACAAACTTTGACTCATTTCTATTTCTCCACATTCAGCAAGTAGGGCTGTAATATACATTTTGAAATCCCTGTACTGCTCTGGAATTTATGGCATCTCTTGGGAAAGTCACTCATCTTCTTCACGTCTCAGTTTTTTACGTTAGATGAGGATGTCTGCACCACACTAGGCCAAAAATTCAAAGGTGCTTACACTGAGGTTATGGCAGCTATAGAAATGCCTTTTGTTGTCTTATTTTTCTGTTGCTGTGAATGTAATCATCAGTTATATCAGTACCCAATTTAAGTAGCTAGTAAATGATAATCACTCTTCAAAAGAAAACTTCCAGTAGGACCAACTAGTGGTGGGTTCTCAACTTGGCTCTCAAGGGCAGGCTGGACAGGACTTGGAACAACCTGGTTTGGTGGAAGATGTCCCTGTCCATGGCAGAGAGGTTGGAACTGAATGGTCTTTAAGGTCCTCTCCAAACTGTTCTTTGATTCTTATGAATTATCCCTACTGCTCTATCCTGGTGCTGTATCATTCCTTATAACCCAATTACATTAAAGCAGTTCTTTGGAAAACTTAGGGGAAGTGAAATTGGGACGTCTGAAGAAAAGGGAACTATTTGATAGCAGAGTTTGATAATAACAGCAGAAAGAAAGACATTGTATTCCAAGAATAATGTTGAAGGATGTTGGTGCTGCAGGTTAAGCCGAGAAACATTTGAAGGGATGATGACAAATTGGGATTTGACAACTTTCTGCAGACAAGCAAAAGGAAAGAGAAAAGTTAACAATGGCTCCTGAACTTTGCTGGTGTGCAACTTGGTTAAAAACAAGGGGGAAAAACCCTCCTATAGCTATTCCATGAAGGTTTGGGAGGACTGGTTGAAAATACACAACTGAAATATCTGATCAGTGTTTTTGAGTATATTGAGGAGAGTCTTTGGAATATGTCCCTTCCTGTGAATGTGATTATGCAATATTTCCCCCAGTTCTGCTCTTGTCTAGTTTGCCTGCTTACCCTCTCTCTGAAAGCTGCCTCTTCTGCCACACCATATAGGGCAAGAGTGTGGAAAGGCTTTGATTTTCATCATAAGTGCAAAGTAAATGCTGCTTTGTAAGGCAGCTCCAAGAAATGACAGCAAGTATTAATAAGTTTGCTTAATTGATAGTAGCATAAATGTAAAGCCAAGTAATATTATCAGTATCAGTTCTGGAACAGTTCCATTGCATGCTCTTCACATCTCTGTTTATCTGTTTCAGGTGATCTCAGGAGACTGCTCAGGGGGAATTCAGGGACGAGAAATTTAATGGTTGCAGTTTTATAGTCTTTATCAGACCATCAAGGCTGTAATCAAAAGATAAGAGTTATCATCCATCATCTCAATCAAGTTTCAAGAGAAAATCATTGCGAGAGCCTCTGGTAAGTCTATGAATTAATTCAGATTTGGGGAATGTTATGTAATTTGTGTTAACACCCGCAAGCTCTAGTTACAGATCAGGAATTTTCTGTGGTAAATACTTTAAGAAAATGAAAATAAAATTGGGGGTTTCTTTCCCAAAAACAAACTAACCAACCAGTCCAAAAAGGTAGAGTGTTACTTAGGCTATTTCTCGTGGATTTGTGATTACTGTAAGCTCATATGATGATGTTGTTGAGCCAGGGATGGGCGAAACGACTCGTACGATTTTAGAAGGTTAATGAGACTTTATTCAAAAGCACTTCTCTCTTTTATAGAGAATATCGTGAACATTAATTCCATTGGTCTAAAAGTAAAAACATTTCACTTGATTGCTACGCTGGACTTAGGTCAGTGTGGTAGAACATATCTATAAACAATATTAATGGAAAGCAAGATAATAGATTGTTTACATTCCTCTTGGACTCTTTCCTAGGTGTAGCCTGGCAGAAATCTTTCTCTTTTTCTCTCTGACTGAACTGAGAATATCCACAATATGATGTGCAGAGTCAATCTCTTCTTTACAGGGCTCTGAAAATTGGGATAGGTTTTCCTAGGAGTCCAGAAGTCCACAGGATAGGATATCCCAATTGGAATAATTTTTCCCAGGTTTTCCTGTGGAACAGAAGCCTTGAAGAATGTACTTGTTGGCATGTATCTGCGTGGTCTGATTAAGAGGGGAATGGTCATGGGGAATAGACATGGCCATTAGGAATGCTGGTCTTTTCCCCCCTTTCCTGACAGCCAGTGCTGTTGCAGAACAAATATTCATTGTGCAATGAATTTAGATTCTAGATCTAGATTTAATTCCTTCTCACACATGTATCTAATTTAGTGGGCAGAGGTTGGAAAAATATTAGGAAGAGGAGTACTGCTGGGTTTCCGTGGGCTTCTCAAACCATTAATGTTTTACTGGAGCACTTTTGGAAGCCCAGTCCTTCCTCAGCTGCAGAGTTCAGAGCTGAGCTGCTGTCTCTATCCCTGGTTGTCTAAAACAGCTAATTCAGGTTGTGGCCAGCAACAGCAGAGGGGAAAGGCTGTTCAAGGATCAGTCCTGCTCCAGGATTCTCTGTGCCTGTGTACTCCATCCCTGTATGAGCCATCCGAGGTGGATGGCTCCAATCAGAACTGGCCACGTGGACAGTGAAGCTGCTGTGGGAGTGTCCCTGTGCACTCAGCTGGGTATCCCACATCTGCTCCAGGTCCTCAGCTTTCCTCCTCTTTGGGACTTCAGAAGCATGGAGCAGAATGAAGCCAACGGCTGTCTTTGTTCCGTGAGGCTGCCCCAGCTGGAACCTGTTGCTGGCTGACACAGCCAGCTCTTATATTGACACTGTTATATCCTTTGGCATATTACACTGCATTTACATCTTTTAATTCACCCCAGCAGACACATGGCTTATTTTAAGCACCATGTGTAAGAGCTTTTATTAAAACCATTACAGGACACCAGATGGGGATGCAGAATTGACAGCAACAGGGCTCAGGGCTGCTTGCTACCATATTGGATTTAGGAAATATTCCGGAATGCTTAGCCCTTCTCACCACTCTGCTTTCCTGCTTTGTGGTGACACAAACACTTCTGGGATTTTTTTTTTTTTTTTTTTTGCCAAGCAAAGTGAAATGTTGAAATGTTTCAGAATTTGTTCATCTGAGTTTTCCAGGTCACATAATTTTGGTGGGAGTGTTTGATGATAAAGAAATGTCATATGAAGTGGAACAAAAATGTTGATTTTTAAGTTTTGCCTTTAAGTAAGAAAAAAAAAAGAAATTTATGAGAATTTTCAGTAAATTAAGAAATAAGACTCATTAAAGAAACAGCATCTCTGAGGTGTTCTCAGGAATACCAAAATCTTAAGCACAATGGAGTCTAGAGAAAGTGCCAATAGTCTTAAATAGATAAACTATAAAGGGATATGTTTTAAGAGGGAGTAGATTAGTGGACCTGGTAAATCTTGGCCTATTTGATTTAGATGTTTAACTGAGATGGATTTAAAAATATCTGATCAGTAGAGCTTGGACTGGAAGTCTTGTGAACTAGATTCTTGTGTTAGCTGTTCCTCCTGCCACAGCAGTTACTGAAAGAGTGCCAAAATATTTGTGACAGTTGTTTTGGGGTTTTTTTTTTAATTTATAAGTCTAACAAAGTGATTTTTTTTTAGATGTCAATCTTTCCTGCAGGTAAAAAACACAATGCTTTGCTTCAATATAATCAAAAGATGATATGTAATGTGATGTTTTGAAATTACTTTTATGTGAAAAATGACTTAAACTTTAAGAGGTTTTCAGAAGGGTTAAGTAATCACAAAGAAAACTACAGAACATTTGAGACGATGAATATTAATTTATTTTAACATTTTCTCTAATTAAAAAACGTAGCGTGTTTTTGTTCAACAACCAAAGCCCCCAGATCTGTTCTAGCCCAAAGATAGCATAGCTATAGATTCCTATAGCTATAAATATTTGCTTCTGATTTTATTATAATGCCATTATAAAATGCTTCATTGCATCTTATTTTATCTTATCTAATTGGATAATACAACCACTTGCTTACATTGAATTTTGAAAATTCTATTTGAGAAGATAAAAATTAAGTCTTTCTATTTAATATCCCTGTCATAGACAGATTTTGAGTGGAACTGGAATTCTGTGGCTTTTTTCAGCTGAAATTTTCTTCTTGTAACAGGGATGAAATATTGACATTCCGAAAATGAAAATATGTTTTGTGTTGGTATGACTGAAAAACAATTAACTTTTAATCCTGTGAACATTAAACTGAATTTAGCAATAGATATTTAGGGACTTGCTGTGTCTTAAGGCAGCTTGAAAGTCTAATCAACTTATTCTTTCCTGTTTGTGTGGTTCACTGGTTGCTTTGAGCCCAGCTGATTCATGTGATACCTACCACAGGAGACAGAGCACTCTGGAGTCCAGACTGGTAGGAAGAGGAATATTTAAATTTAATAAATCAATGGACTTCTAGATTTAAGCTTTAAAAGAAAATTTGTAGCACATTTCTGAATTACAATTCTGAACTATGTGACTTTGGTTAAAGACAAATCTTCCGCTCCTGTGCTCCCCTATTTTGCCCAGCAGACTGTTTTGAGTGTTTTTATAGCTCTAGATGCTCTGTCCTTGCTACATTATCTGAAATTCCTGTCTTCAGCCTAGTGCTGGCAGTGAGAGCGGGGAGTCCCAGCTGCTCTCTCGGCAGGAGCACATCACTGGAGCTGTGCAGGCACCAAAGCGAGCGCTGTAAACACACAGCCTAGCACGCAAGCCTTCCCTCCGGGTGAACTTTGCCATTTGCTAATTTATCCCTGCTCTAAATTTTCTCTGGTGTTTGCCTTTTGCTATGATTTCTTCCTGTAAAGCCTGTGTGGGCTGGCTTCTAGTTCCCATGCAGTGCGATTTTCTAATCCAGCAGCTTCACCTCCAGCTTTGGACATAAATCAGCAGGGAACTCTCACAGGTTCCTTGCTCCCTGTTTGGGGAAGGAAAGAGGAATACTGCAGATACTGAGCTAATGCTATCAAGCTGCCCAAAGCAGGAAAAGAGACTGATAAGAGAAAGCATTGTATTTATAGTTTCTGGCATATAGCATAGCACAAGTCCTATTTAAATTCTTCAGAAATTAGGATCAGATGACTTAGGAACTTCTGGCATATTTGAATCTTAAGTGGTTACAGACAGTTTTGCTCAGACTTTCCTTCAGTTGTTATATGTGCTACTTCTTCTTCATTTAGAACTGGTTGGGAAAGTTTACAAATTCTTGGGAGAATGGAAAAAAATCCTGCTCACACTGAGGCTGAATGGCAACAGGGACACAGATCCTCCCTGTGTAAATATGTGCAGTGGGATTTAATTTGCTGGTGTTCAGCGTGATGTTGCCTTTATTTTCCAAATATTAATTCTGACCTTGCTGCCACCATGTTTAACATGGGCATGGTAGGGATCTGCTCAGGTAAAGGGTCAACTTCAAATTACCATATTTTTTATCTTCAGCAATGGGTTATAGTATGAAGCACTTGAATGGATACTTTATGAAGAGCAGAGAAAATGTAAAACAGCCTTTACTTGTAGAAAATGTAATGCATTGTTGTCATCAAAGCACCGTGAAAATGATGGTACAGAAGTGCCCTGGGATGGCTGTCAAGGGATAAATCACTGCCTGGGCACAGGGCAGAGGACAGCAGGTGTCAGTTCTGAGGATGGGAACGGTGGGTTTTTTTTTCTGCTCAGACCCAACTGCACTGCCATGAATGTGTCACAGTGGTTGGGCTCACTTGCTCCCACACAATGAGAACAGCTAAGGTACTTCTTATTATTTTTTTTTAATTGCCTTCATCTGAGCTGAGAGCTCAGCCTGTTCTCCAATGGGCAGATTCCAGTTCAGATGGGTGTTCTGAGCATGAAACTAGTTCCACTTCTGTTCTGTGCTTATGCAGCAGCAGCTGAGGTCCAGCCTGCCTTCCCAGGAGCTCCCAGCAATTCCATGTGCTCTGCCAGCCCCCTGTGCTACCAAAACAGCTCTTGTGGAATACAGGGATGCACAAAGCCATGTCAGCTGGATCTCCATGGGGACTGCCCAGAGTCTGTAGAGTCCAGCCCAGCCCCTGCCCTGCCTGCACGGTGGGACAGCCCAAGCTGCTCTCCTCCAAGCACCCACATGTGTATGCAGGAGCAGCCTGGCTCAGACCAGCCTTCTGCCAGGGCTTCCTGGCACACCCCGCTGCACTCCAGCTGCAGTCGGTGTGGCAGTGTCCAAATGGCTGGGAGAGCTCCCAGAGCCTCGGTAGCTGGGGAGAAGTGGCTCAGGATCACACACTGCTCTGCCAGTGCTTGGGCAGGGACCACCTGCCTCCAGGTAGGGCAGGGGAGCCTCCTGAGCCACCCACCCCATGGCCTCACTGGTCCCCCACAGTTTCCAGGCTTTGGCAAAGGCTGCTCCCTCTGCCTGTTTCTTGTGGTTATGGGTTGGGTCATCTGCAGAAGGAGCAGAGCTTTTCAGTCTCCCTGAAGTCTCTTGAGTCCTAAGGGACTAATAACTCATTGGGATGGTTGGATCTTGACAAGGACCTGGAGGTTAATTGCTGTAATTCCCTGGCAGTATCTTTCACCCTTGGGGCAGGACAAGTAGGAGTTTCTCCCACAGCAGGAGTCAGAATTGTTCTGCAGGAAACACCCAGGCCAAGAGGCCTCTCTCCAAGTTAGTTCTTTTACAGTAACAATCTTAGGTTTTTTTTTTAAGGAAATCTCTATCCTAAGTAAGAAAGAGTAAATGGATCTCTCACTTGCAGGCTCTCACAGTTGTATCATAAGCATTGCCACTGATCAAAAGATCAGATGCAAATGCAAATAAACAAGTGAATTGATCTTCGCATTTAGAAATAACAAAGTTAGGGAAATCCCCCTCTATCCTTAATCATCAACCCTAAAAGATTTTGAGTCTGATTGTCCTTGACAGTGAGTCAATGTTATCTTGACACAAAGACAAGGAGAATGGAAAAGTTGTTTTGTGAAAGTGTTTTATATCCATTTTGAGCTGTTATGACTGATGATGAACCAGGGTGTCTTACTCTATATTATGGAAATACTGATCTTGTTCTCTTAGAAGTTAATTATTAGCATAAAAAAAATTATTACTCAGTTCCTTTTATTATAAGCGCAGCCTTTGTGTTATTGCAAAAATAGCTATAAATACATTGCATTATACCTAAATGTTGCATCTTACATGGTTTCTAAGCTCTAATGTCCTGATACAAACCAACTCTGTACTCAGCAAGGCTTCAGCAAGATCCAAAGTATCTTTTCCATTATTTTCTCACCAAAGGGTACTTTCTCATGTTACTAAAAAAAATGTTCTGTTTGAAATAGTCTGTAGGGAGAGGAAGCCTTTTCTCAGGCTCTAAAGTGCTGGCAGGTCCAAGTGCCCTGAAGATTGTCAGAACTGGAGGTGAAGTTCTTTATATCCATAATAAATACTATTCTTCAGATTGCCAGTTCAGGCTTACACTGGGAATGTTCTGATTTTTGGTTGCTCACTTTTGTCTTCTTTTAATGTTGTCTTTTTAATATTGGTAATTTAAAATATGTCACAGGGAACACTGTCAAGGGACACAAGCCATGTAGGAGTGAAGTCACGTAGGGACCTTCAGACCTTAAGCTGCCTTAGGGCTAAATCTTATTCTTCTTCTTGGTGATTTATACTGTGACAGTCCATATCCTTCCTGACCTGGGGCATAATCCCTGTTGGAAGTTGTGGAATCACATCATATTCAGTTAATACATTAAAAAGTTCCTGAGTACCATGTGGACATCTGAAGAAATCATCTGTGTTCAACACATTCCTTCAATTTCCTCTAACAAGAATATTAATCTAATTGATGTCAGAGTATGGTGAAAGTCTTTTGGCTTTCTCATCAGCATGTGTGCATAAATACATATATAATTTGCAGCAGAAATACAGCTCATTTGCATTATACATTAAAATACATATAGCTAGTAACTTTTTTGCAGTCTTAAACTCTTATGCAAAAAATATCAAATTTTATATACCTGTAGTGTGTGTGTGTGTGCATTTCTGCTAGGAAGTTATCCTTCCATGTTTATGGCGTTCAGTGGGATGGATGAAGCACCCATGGAATTTTGCCAGCTCTGCTGACGCAAGCTCCCAGCTCATCCTATAAACATTTACGCCTCTGAGTAACTTCAGTCACGTACAAACCCTGGGCCCAAAGAGTCCTCGAAGGTCACTGATTCCAGCCCTGTGGTGGGACAGGAAAGGCTCAAAACTCCTCTCATGAAATGGCTAAGCATTCATGTAAAGCTTCCTGACTTTTCACCTGCCATCCCTCCTGCTGGAAAGTTACTCCATTGCCTTCTTCAGCTGATAGTTAAAGTCTTCCCTAATTTTCATCTTCAGGTTAGTCATGGACAATTTCATTCTTGTGTCAATATTGTAAGTACTTCTTCTTCCTCTCTGCTGTTTACCCAAGGAGAGCAGTCGTGCAGCTGAAGTTATTTATGTGCATTTGCAGCTTTAGGTCCTTGGGGGTGGATGTCCACATGGATTTTACTTATGTACAGATAAACAGGCAGAATGATTTTACAAGACAAACCTGTCAGAGTGATTAAAACTAAGCAGGATCCCAAAGTAAATGTGTCTGGGGCTGATAAGGACTGTCTTTGAAGCAGTTGTCCTTCAGCGTGCAGCTATTTCTGGGCAGTTGCAGCTGGCTGACTTTGGTGCCCTGTGATTTATATCAGGACAAGTCTGCTCACATAAAACATAGGATATCACAATCCAGTACAGATCTGTTCATCATGAAAGGAGATATCTGTGTCTATCCCTTACTTTCCTAGCAATAAATTACATATAAGCTGGCAGAGCTGATCATTTCAACTTTGGGGCTGAACTGGAGGGGTGGTTTGTACTGTGGTATTCTTCATTCTGCTGCTGCTCCAGGTGTGCTATGTTGGTATTCCTCCCTAGCTAAGTAATTTTGCAAACATGATTCCTCTTTCCTTCATGACACTGCAATTTCTCTGTCTTCTAGAACTGAGGCAGGTAGCACTTGGAAAGTTAATTTAAGTTCAAACAAGTTCACTGTGAGTGAGGTAGAATGGGCTACAGAAGAGCCAGACCCTCTTCCCCTGTCCAGTCACTCACAGACCCCTGAACAAGGAGGGGAGGAAGGCAGACACTGTATTTTATACTAATTGGCCACCTGACCTCTCTACCCCTTCTCTGAGGGTTACAGAGATGTGAACACACGTAGGATGAGAGCTGGTAAAGCCAGGAGTGACATGGGAGAGAGAAAGAGCTCCCAAGTGTTACAGGCAGAGGAGTAAAATCAGCCACAGAGGATCATGTACACATTGAAATCACCTCAGCTAACAGATTTAGAAGGAAACCAACAACTGAATTGGACCTATCTTTTTGGGGGTGCTCTTCAGAAAACTAGCTTGGTTTGCCATCTTCCAGCACTGCAATACACTTGAAATAACCCCATCAGAAACGAAATAAGATTTTCATAAGAATGCTGGCATTGCAAACCTGCTCCCTGTAGCTCTAGTAGAAAGTTTGGCAGCCTCATCCTGCAATGCCAGGTGATTTGTGCAGCAACTTGTTAACAGCAGTTAAGCAATGAAATCAGGTGCCCTTCCCCGAGGCTGCAGATGAATCACCGAATTACAGGGAGGGAAAAGAGATTGGGAGTAGAGTGGGTACACACTGGTGAAGAAAGGAGATGGGAGAAGCTGGGGTGGACAGTCATGAAGCCCAGGGGATGTGTCTCGATGTTTTTGTTTAGGCAAAATGTAACTAGTGGTAACTGGAGGATAAAGGGTCAGAATACCCTGTCAGAAACTGTTTGGGCAGGTATCACTTGGGAGTAGCTGAGTGGTTGGGTGTCTGTGGAGCTGCAGTGATGTAATGCAAAGAGGAGGCCCCAGGTCTGTTCCCCTCCTGGTTACCTGCTCTCTAAATGGAGCCTCCTTTGCCAGTCACCTGTAGCCTCCCAGTTCTCATAGATTAGGTCACCCAAATAAAATTCAGTTAGGTCACCACAAGTGGTGGTGGTAGTCACAAGGGTTTATTGTAACCTGCTCTGAAACAGATAACACCGACAGCATCCACCATATTTTCCCTCGTGTGCTGGACTATGGTCCAGATTTTCCTGGTGGATTATGCAGATGTTTTCAAATGCAAAGTGACCTCTTTTGTAGTTTCACAGCATAAAGTTCACATGATGAGATACCTCAAATCTCTTTTGCAGTCATACTGCATTGACAGGTTGTGACACAGTGCATAAATCCAGCCCCAGTGACACTGACAGCAATCCTTGATGGGATAAACCAACCAGTACAGCCCCAGGCACTGAAGTAGGAGGATGGAGACTGGAGCTGAACATTGGCCTGATTTTTCAGGATGCCTCAAGTTACTCCTCCAAGCACATCTTTGCACTGCTTCTTTCAGATAAGGCTTCAGAATGTGAAGTCTGTATTCCCTCTTTGGGGAAAGTGTGTGAGAACTGTTTCACTTTCAATTAAATTCCAGCCACCAATGGTAATAGAAGCACTGAACTAAAGAATAAAACATGGAGTGATTGCCTAGACTGGGGTTTTCTCTGAAAAATAGCCATCAACTCTATTTTTTCCAACACGGCACCAATGTGCCTTCCCACCAGAAGCAGAGGATTTGATCTCTGTTTTTATGGATGAAGTACAAACCCAGAGTACAGAGCTGTAAGAGTGTTACCCAGGCATTTGGGTAGGTTTGAAGTGCCAGGGTTGACAGTGTCTGCTGGACTTTGTCTTCTCCCCACAGCATGCCAAGCAGTTCTGTGGCTGTTTCTCTAACCTCGTGTCCTTGCTTGGTTGGTAAGGTCTGGTTACATCAAACCTGGAGATCTTCTGGCCCATCCATATTTGTAATGAATGGAGGTACAATCTTTGGAGTGTAAATCATTGCAGAAATGTACTGGTGTGCTTTTTTATGCCTAATGTACTTCTTATCTAGGTGAACTGCATCCTTAATTAAGGATGCAAGTGGACTGCATCCTTAATACAAGTTTCTGGTAGGAAAAACTAGGATTCCTTCTTGTTTCAGTAGCACTTGCATATTTGTCCATGATGAATTACACACATTCTTAGAGTACTTTCAATTTCTACATGCTGGAATGAGAAATCCCTATAAGGCAAGAATGATGAATATTTTTAGTAGTTAAATATCCAACATTTATACTCTTTAGCCCATGTTCAGCACTGCATTTAGATTCAAATTCTGAATCAGCTTACTATTTATTTGAATGTTGAATTAGATACCAAAATATGCACCAAGAAACTTCATGTGAAACATTCAGCACTTCTTGAAAGCTGAATAAAGATCACAGGCTTTCAATAAAAATAAATTCCCTTCTGTTAGGGAAATAAGTATTTGAAATAAAATGGTGAAGTAATCTTAACATCCTTGCACTAGACCCTTAAAGTAGAGTGACATTTATTTAAAACATTGTCAAACAGATCATCATTACCAAGGTTTTGCTCTTTGATGTGAGTTACTACTTTGTACAGTGGTTTCAGCTTTGTGTTTCGTGAATCAGGTTTACATCCCAGTCCTGTGTTCTCCTTCAAACATCATCAGCCCTATTTCAGCAGTCAGTAACTGAAGTTAAACATAAAAAGGCAAGAGCTAGAATCCAAACTGATCCGATGGGCAAATGTATGGAAAACTATTAATGGCTGGGCCATCTTTAAAAATAATGTGAACAGTATTCCTCTTCATTAAAAAGTACAGAATAGATCTTTAGGCTAAAACTAAAAAGTCTGTTGCCTACAGGTACTGGCAACATATATGTCTCTTTGCAAATTATATTCTTATTATAAAAAAAACAATCTGCTTTGCAATACTGTGACTTCATTCAGATCTTATTCTTTAACATAACTGAAGATCAAATACCTCCTGCGGGACCTACAGTCACCTCTTTTTTTTTTTTTTTTTTTTTAACTCTATTTTGAACTATAGGTATTATATTATGAGATAAATGTTCATAAAGCCTCCAGGCTCTCATTCAAAGCAGCTGACAACATCTCAGAACTCTCCTTGGAGTAGAGGAGCTCTTGCTTTTGTAATCTCCCCTCTACACATTTCCTATCCCAAAGAAGATCCTATACTTCCTTTTTTCATTGATTAGGTACTTTTGAGAAAGGTTTTACATCCAAAGTGTCTCTGCAAACCATTAATGAAAGCTCTAAAATAAATATATTTCTTTATACCTGTAGCTCTAAATTAAACCAGATTTGTATTTTTTTTTCTAATTACTCACCATAATCTAATACTGCAACAACTGAGCCATTGACAAGTGATCCAAATCTTCCCATCAGTGTCAGTTCTGAATGGGATCTGTGTTATTCATGCTATAATTAAAGGAATAAGAAAAGCCTCTGCTGATGAGTGTCCCTCACTGAGAACCAAGATTTCATAACTGGGTACTTGATGGGTTTAAGGCAGGTCAGAGTAAATTTTGATGGACAAAACTACGAATCATCATAAGAAATGCTATTAGTGGCAAGGCTGGTTCATTTATCAACTCCAGTTCACCAAACCCCATCATAAGAAAATCTGGATCTAGTTTCCTTCGGTAAAATACAGCAGGAAGTAATTTTTGAATATTTTCTAAAATGTCTACAAGTTAGGGTGTGATGTTATGTGGATAATGCTATGCAAAGGGATACAGCTGGCTCTCTGTACCTCGCTGTGGAATCAAAACTGAGTCATTGCCATGGAGAGGTCACTCCAGGGCTCTGAAAGCAGATTAGGACTTAACATCAGTTATCCAGATGTATCTATAATATTCAGTTTATCATTCATAACTTCATGCAACAAAATGAGCATATTGAAGTAGACATGATGTGAAATTAGAGCTATTGGGAGACTCTTCCAAAGAACAATAGGAGGTTTGCTTTTGTTTCAACAGGACTGAAATATATCCCATTTCTTATAAGAAAGAGCAGCAAATAATATTTATTATCCTTTTGATATGGAGCCATTACTGGAAGCCATTATCATCATATTTCAGGTTACTTAATCAGCTTTGTGAACTGATAACCCACATAAATAATTGCCTCACTGTTGCCAACAGTGCTTTTGGCACACTATGAAAATAACATTATTCCTTACGAATTAAACCACAATAAGATTTTAAATGACAGATTAAAGGCTTTCTTTAGGTACACTGAATCTTTCCAAACTGAGCAAACAAGAAGAGACCTACCATTTTTCAGGTATGTGATAGAGGTGAACTACAGCTGAGCTCCCTGATGGCACAGAAACCAGGTGCATATGTCCAAACATGCCAAGCGAATGCAGATGATGAAAAAGAAAGATTAACTGCTGAAGAGCTACCTGCTCTTCAGAGCATTCCAGCTATCAGGCACACCCCAGTGGATTCTGTAATGCTCAGAGTGTATCCATAGGTCTAGAGGCAGGGACTCCATTATCTGTTTGGCTCTTTTCTGTTCCTGCGCGGAACAACTCATGTCTGCCGCATTGTGCAAGATGTTCATTAGTGTTTCATTAGTATCCCTCACTTTGTAGTAGCTTCTTTCAGTTTGAACATTTTCCCCTTACCTCCTTCTAGTTAGAGATGTCCCAAATGGCCATAGCTCAAGCAGAGTGACCAGTCCCATTTTTTATATTGCATTGTGTAGTTATCGTTGGCTGGATGTATGCTCATAGCCTGCCTTTCACTGCAAGAGGTGAGACAAAACTTCGGAATGAAGTTCTGCTACATATCTATTTCTTCTCACCCCAAATGATGAGAAGAAATCAGGATATGTCAGCCTTCCTAATATTACCAAAACAAAAACTGTAAGACAATGAATGTATATATACATAGGGCAACCAAGGGAAAGGATCTCCAGACAGGTCAGCACAATGTTTTGCCAGGAGAGACTGCTGCTCTGTTCTGTAACATCCTGGTCTGAGTTCTCTGAGGGACAGCCTGGCAATGTCACCTGGAGGAGCTCATCTTGGTGCATTTGTTCTCATGGCAGGAGGTCAAGTATCTCCATGGGCAGGCAGCCAGGCATGGAAGTTGCTTTGAAACTCTGCCTGCACCATTTATATCCCAACAGCCATAAGGATGAAGATCACAGAATGGTTTGTGTTGGAAGGGACCTTAACGACCCTCCAGTTCCACCCCTGCCGTGGGCAGGGACACCTTCCATAGACCAGGTTGCTCCAACCTGGCCTTGAACACTGCCAGGAATGGGACAGCCACAGCTTCTCTGGGCAACCTGTGCCAGGGCCTTACCATGTTCACAGTAAAGAATTTCTTCTTGTTATCTGATCTAAACCTGCCCTCTCTAAGTTTAAAGCCATTCCCTCTTGTCCAATGACTGCAGGTCATTGTAAAATGTCTCTCTCCAGCTCTCTTGGAGGTCTCCTAAAGGAGAAGTTCCTGGAAATTTCAAATTAGAGGTGGCATAATATTTGTGACCCCAATTTTTCACAAAACAAACTGAAAAGATGGAATTTGTGACTAGATTGAAGTCCTGTTTATATTGTACCATAATATCTTGTATGCTATCTCACCATCCTTTGTGCATTGTAGCCCAGGTGTTTCAACCCTCCTTCCTACCCTTTATTTATGAGGTTTTTCTCATATATTGTGTGGGAAAGAGAAGAAACATGTGGTAGTTAGAGAGATGAGATCTGGCCAGGGATCTTACACCAGCAGAGCAGAATGAGGAAAGAGATACTTAAGTGCTCTGCAGGGAAAAGTGGTTTCATATTTGACTCGGATGGAAAGTTTTCATTCAAGCTTCGCCACTTTCCTTTTGAAACACTGGGTGGGAAGTTCTACAGAAAATAATTCCTCACAAAAAAAATTTTTGGCCTGGTCTACTTGTTCAAGTCTGTGCTGCTGCATTGAGCTGAACTCCCACGGTGTGTCCAAGCACTGCCTGTGCTGGCAAGTGAGACCTCAGTGCTCAGGGCAGGTACCTGAGCCTCAGCCAGCAGTTGCCCCAGTCATCTTAAGGAATTACCTCTAGATGTCACTCATGAATCCCTCTTATTCAAGGGATTTAAATAAGAAGTTAGGATACCTCTGACACAGAAACCCTTCAATCACTCTGCTTGGTTACTGAAATGTTTGTTTTCTGCCTTTTCCACACTGCTGGAGTCAGTTAAAGGCTGAAGGCAGAGAAGGTACTTTTTCAGCAGTGCAGAGATGCCTTAACTCATGCAGAAAATAAAAAAAAAAATAGAGAAAAACTCAAGCTTAGTCAAAATAAATAAAGACTTCTGTAGTCTTTGATGCCAATTGAACAATCTCCCAGCAAGCTGGGAGAGCTCAGGATGAAGCTGATCATCTGTTGATTTATTTAGGTAACTGTGTCTTGTTAGTACTTGCTTAGCAATGGGTCCAGATGCTTGGTATAACATTCTGGAGCCCATGACTAAAATGATTTAAGTGGCAATTTCCACACTCACTGAGGCTGAATAGACTGAATAGAGCAGTTCCCCTCCAGAAACTAATTATTTTCTGTTAGATGTTTTCAGTGGATTTTCTTTTTTCTCTTTCCTTAAAACCTGATTTATTTCATTTTATGCTTGCTTTTTTAGTAATTAAAAAATCCAAACATACTTATGCCTGACTTTCAACAGAGGGAAAGCGTTCCTATGGAAAAGCTATTTCTAGAGAGAATATGGATAAATGTCTAAGAAAATTTGGGGCATCTCTAGCAGAAAGGAGGTTTTTGAGATTTTGACTTTACCCATAGTAAGTAGAATTTTATTCTCAAATAGTTGAGCAGAAGCCAAAGGGTCTCCGAATGGAGTAAAATACTCAGGGTGTGTATAAGAGTATATGAATTCTCATATGAGCTGTGGCTGACAATTGTTCCAGTTTCTCTCATGTTTGGAAGAAGTTTGGCCTTTCATTGTTCCAGTGTTACACAGTTCATGAAGTGATGTGATTTCCCATAAAACCTTCACTAAAGCTTTTGGGAGTTCATCAGACCTGAGCTACTTAAAGGACTTATTCTTCAGTGTTATCCTGTCACAAGTATTCACCTTTCATTGAAATAAAATTAATATCTCTGATGGCTGCATTGCAGCCAGGACTTCCAGAAGGCTGGCAGTCAGAATGGAAAAAGATTCCTATCAAATAATAAACAAAGATCTTGTAGATAAATAGGGGGTAATGAGTGTCTGGCAGGCAACCACATTTGCAGATCATACAACAATAAAGATATTTGAGTTTATCAAATAATTAACCTCTTCATATGAGTATGTGGATATGCATGCATTTGTATGTATATATATTTATGTGTGTTATTATTGCCCCTTTTACTTCCATGGGACTTTGAAAGACAAGGTCCTACATGAAGACTCAAACAGCGTAACAATTTTGTCAAAATGTACTTTTATTACTAACACTACAAGGGACAGTAAAGCATTTGCAACCTTACTAGAGTTGCTCATGGCCAACAGGTTTTACAAGTACAATTTAAAAGAAATGGAAGCTGTACTTTGATGGCATCGGAATTTCAGAGTTATTTAGGTTTCATCTATAAGGCAGGAAAAATATTGTATTGGGTTAAGAGCACTTGCAGTAGGCAAATCCATGAGGAATTTTTGCTGCAACTTCACCTTTCCATTTCTGTTTTTAGCTGCTGCTTCTGTATTACAAACACTGGCTCAGGTCCGTAAAGATACTTGACTGCTTTGCTCCCGATGGTCTGAATTAGGCACCCAAAACTTTTCTGGGTCTTTGTCACACCAGTGTAAAAAATGGGAATCCTTTGCCAACATCCCTGGAGAAAGGCAATTCTTAGAGGGACATTAAGCATGGCAATACAAAGTAAATGATACTGATATCCTGATATCTCTCCATGTAAAAAAAAACCCAAAAATATAGGCAGAGATTAGAAGTTAGATTGCTAAAAAAAAAAAAAAAATATTTTAAGTAGCAGGGGAGTAGAGTCACTGGAAGACCTTAGAGGCACAGACCTGATCTGAAACTCAGAAAAAAGATCGTATCTATCCTGTAGGGTTGCCAGGAGGGTGTGAGGGGATTTATCTTCTCCATCCAAGCTGCTCCCACTGCTGAAGCAGTTCCTTGCTCCTCCTTCTAGAAAAGGGTTGCTCTGCCTGGGTTTGATGCAGAGAGGTGGAGGTTTGAACATTGTGGCAGTGGTGGGGTCCTGGACATGCCATAAGGAAAGTCAGTTCATTTTACTTTTCAAAACCTGGGAATTTAAATATACAAACAAGCCCCATACTGGACAAATATTTCATTTGTGAAGTTAAGAGCTCTAGACTTAGAATATTTTGGAACTCCACAAGATTCATCCTTCTCTGGCATGATTGATAAATGGCCAAAGGGTGTGTGAAGAATGTGCAAAGGAGGATTAAATCAACCAAATAAAACCCCCCAAAAAACAGACTACTAAACTATCTACTCATTCCTATACCACAAAAATGATTCAAAATTATTTCCAGGCTTCTGGCTTTTTTTTTTTTCTTCTAAAGAAAAAACTGGATATAGTTAAAATTTGATTAATTATCTTATCATAATTATGCAGTTCCTCAAATGATGAAAGCTGTTTCTAAAATAATTTGTTGATGCAGCAGTCTTTGAGACTGTTGCCACTGTTCAGGGATGCTGGGTTGGTTTGGGCATAGCAGGCTGAAATGGCAATCAGTTAGCCCAGGAAAAACCCACTTACAGAAAAATGGATCATGCAATTAGAGATTATGTCATATGTGCACAGGGGGACAAAACTAACCTTTGTGCCATGGCATGGACTTGAGGCACTTGAGTGCCTGAAGTATAGCAGGAGTCAGTCGCTGGGGAGATAAGCAGCCCTGAGCAGCAGTGTGCTCTGCAGGGGAGGGGGCAGGAGCGGCGGCATGCCAGGTCTCGCCCCACTGGGAACGTGCAGAAGGGGACACTTTTACCTGTTCTTTTAAGGCTGACACTTCTGTGCTCCTCCCTCCCTTTTAGGCTGTTTCAGCCTTGCCTGTCCCACCATCGGTGCCCCTTCCCAGGCTCCTCCATTCCCAGCCTTCCCGTATTCCTCTGACATTTCACAGCTCTGACTGTTATCACTAATGCGATGGAGAAATGCTTTGGTGGTGCATGGCCGGGTCATGCAGGGGTGGAAAGGGGGAAGGGATGGGAATTCTGTGTTCCTGTGCGGCCAAGCACTGTGGTTACTTGTTTGCACGTTGTCAGCGGGGCCAGGGAGGTGCCAATGGCGGAGAAGAGGCTGGCCATGCCCTTGCTTGGGTGTTGGCAGGACTGGGACCATGATCATGGGTTGGCTGTGCCCCCATAGGAAGCGCTGACGATGAGCAGGGCCCAAAGCAGGAAGCGGCGGCTGCGCGCCCCAGGCATGAGCTGGGGGTGGCACTTCAGCCCCCCTTCTCCAGCGCCACCACATCCCCTCTCCCCCTGTGATCTGGTGAACGAGGGGGTGGCTGTGGGAGACGGGGGGCACAGGCCTTCTGCTCGGCATGTGGGGCACTCCAGCTCTGGGGAATAAGCTCCAGCAGCATGCACGCTGCAGTGCCACTTCAAAGCAGGCTCTGGCAGAGAGGCAGGGGATTGTCTGGCGGGATTAAACCACATTGGAAACATTTTGGAAAGGGTTTGACTCTTTGATTCTTTCGTATACAAATCTGACATCAAAGCCAAGTCCTGGTGTCTGTCAGATATGTCCTTCATCCCTAGAAAGAGATAAAACAGCCTCCTGTCAGTCAGATAACACGATAATTAGACAGCGTGATAATGCATTTATCCTGGTGCTTACAATCCTTGATCATATATTGCAATTATGTATACAGGCCACAGCAGCCAGTGTCTTTAATTATAACCTTGATGGCAAAATGATAGGAAGCAAGAGTTTTCCTAAGGGTAGGAAAAAAGAGGTTTTTAATTCATTTTTATAGATCCTCACTGAACTTAATAGAAGGGATTAATATTAAAGCCTTTGCCAGTGTGCTTGTGTGACCTGACAAACATGTTTATAAAGAAGCAGCAGAGTGTGGCTACTACATTAATACAGGGCAGATATTAGAGCAATATGAGATACGTACTAAACCAGACAGAAACACCAGCACTTCAGTTTGATGTTAATCTGCTGCCCAGAAAATTCACAGTTATATGATTACAATAATCTTATTATTGAGATTTTGAAGATAAATAGCCAACTTAAAGATTTCTCATTCATTTAGCCAGAAACTTCTTGGTTGCTTTGCAAATATCAGCTAGACAAAACCAGATAGGTGATATTATCCCTCCTGCAATAAACTGCCTCTGTACTAGACTGGACAAGGCTCCTGGATCAGGAATCCATTGCTTTTACCCAGCTGAAATATGTTTTTACTTGCATATTATTTAACTGCAATTATATTTTTGAGTTTTTCATGCATTATGAAGCCCTTGACTAAAATAAATTAAGCAAATTAAGGCAGTGAAGTGGGGAGTAGTTGTAAAAGGTGTCAGTCTTAGAGTTCATAATTCTGGTGCTTGAGTTTTTATCAATTTTCTACTGCTCAGTGTTTGGTGTTATGAAAAACCCACTGAATGGCTGCTGGTCCAGCCCTGATTGTCCTCCATTTCTGCTCTCATACAGAAAAGTGACCATGTAAGCACATCCCTTGTGAAGGGCCATGGTGACCATGCCCAGGAGATCACCAGGAATGGAAATGCCAAAGCTTGGGCATCTCCCTGGCTCTCAGGATTGGAGGACAGAAGCTTAGAGGAAAGGGAGAGACTTCAAGTAAGCATCTTCCCAAGGGAAAACAGTCTTAGCTGTTAGGAAGTGCTGAAAGATAATGGAGTGACAATCAGGCCCCTTAAAATAAGATTTTAACATTTAGGAAAAATGGTTGCCTTGGGAAAACTGAAGTGTAGATGTAATCATCTGGTTACAGAAGGTGACTAAAGCAATGGTGGTAGAACACAGACTTACCTTCAGACACAAACTGTGAGCAGGACAAGGATAAACCTTCTTGGCTGTAACCGTGTGTTTGCTTAGGAATTACCAGCATGGTGATGATTGGTATAGATTGTTTCTTGTTCTTCAGAACAGAACTGTATGTTTATCCAATTCAAATGGTCCCTCAGGGGTTGGGGGTCATTCTTTGCATCTTTTATTCTTTTAGGGCCTCTCCTGTCTCTCCTTATGCCACTGCAGGGCTTTCCTCTGCAGCTTCCCCTTAGGCCCTTGCCAGCAGCAGTGTCCTCCAGCTTATCCTTAGTGTCTTAGACACTCATCCCTAGTGTCTGAACAATGTCATTCCTCGTTGTCAGCAATCCCAGGTGCATGGCAGTGTTGGGAAATGAGGCCTTTTTGGCATCTGAGCCCCTACTTCCCCTGTGCCCAGCCCCGACTCCCAGCAGCTGATTGTGAAGTCATTTGCTATGGCTGCTTGGTGCCTGCTTGGTTAATAAGGCTTGTGCAGAGGAAAAACCCTTTCAGACTGAAAGGCCAGGACTTGGACCCTCAGGACGCTAGGACAATACCATTGATGGTCCTGTGGGTCTTCTGTAGCAATCTTTTCCTGCTCCCATCTTTGCACCCTAAAGCACCAGTCAACGTGACTGCAGAACCTCAGAGGAGATAAAGATTCCCATAGAAAATTGCCATGGAAATTCCTCCTCCAAAATTTCAGGATTAGTCTGCACTGGAGAGCCACATCCATGCAAGGGAAGAAGCCACAAAGTTTTTCTTACTTCTGCTACGTGCTTCACACATCCTTTGGTGGTTGGTGTGAAGCGTTTTCTGCTAGGATTTAATCATACTGTTTTAATATAATATCTAAAAGATACTGGCTGCATTATTTATTCACATAAAATTTTCATTTTTAATAGAGGAAAATGAATTATGTAAAATGGAAAAGAAAATTTTTTTGACCTCAGTGATTCTTTTTTGTCACAAAACCCAAAACGTGTCTTCATGCTACTGGGATCCTCGATTAAATTTTAAAAATCAGCTAAAATGGGCCACTTTTCAGAAGTCAAAAAACGAAATGAAACCCACAACAATCAGAAAATATTTCTGTTGTGGGAGAAAACCTGAAGCAGACCTTACAAATTCCCATTCTATGAAAAGTAATGATGGGAATTGCTTAACTAGCTACATGTTTTGGTACATTATTTTTGACTCCTTATTGCAATATTAAAGTGTCAAGTGGATTCAACCAACTAATATCACTTTGTATGCCATATATAGGTGTGTATATATGTAAATATGTATGTGTGTAAATATATATATGTATATGTAAATATACATACATATACATAAAAGCAACTGGTAAATGCAGTATTTCATGTTATAAATCACTCTTCCAAACATCCCTGCCAATACACCCAATGCTGAAGATCTTATAGAATATTCCTCTGGCTGTGGGTGTTGCCTTGTGGTCATGGCCCTGTGGGGAAGGATTAGCCTTCAAATACCTGGGCAAGGAGCTGCCAGGAGAGCACCACATCTTTGGATCTCACAGTGTGGCAAGGGGATATTTATCAGTAGCTTCCATGAGGTTAGGAATTGCCTCATGAATATTTACATGTGGAAAGAGATAAACTGTGCAAATGTATCCAAGACACCCATTTACTGCTCTGGTATCTCCCTTGGTTTGAGATAAACAGGAAGCTCCCAGAAGACAAGCTCTTTCCTGGTGGAGGACTAAAGAGTGAGAAAACTAACACATGAGAGTGCTGGAAGGAGACTGGGGTAGGTGTTAGGCAGGGGATGCATTTCCACTGCTCCTGGAAGAATGGGAGGAGGAAGAGGTAGCAGCCATTGCAAAGGCAACAGCGGGTTTTGTCATGGCTTGAAGCAGCTGCTGGGTTATAAGGGCATAGCTCCCAAATGCTGATCTACAGATAATATAAAAAATAGCAGTAATGTGATAATAACAGAGTAAAGCTGGGCAAGTGTTGAATTAGGGGGCTGTAATTCCAACAAGGGCTTCCACATGACCTAATAGACAGTAAGAATCCCAGATGGGAGTGGAATTGTGCTTCTGTAGTTCACAGCTGCCAACTGGAGTTTTTAACATGTGTCCCTTCTTTTTTGCTCATTGTCCACTTAGTAGGGACAAGCTCCCACTATACAATTAACTTCAAGCTGCACAGCACCAGCTGAAAGAAAGTTGCTCTATTTTACTTGACCCCAAACCAGCCAGATGTACCTGGCAGCTTGTGGGCCTGTGCAGGACCATTTGCTTCATTCCAAATGCGCTATACTGTGGCTCCATGCCTACCCTAATTAGGAATAATTAGCTCAAGCAGTGGTGCAGCTGTGCAGCTTCTTTTGTCAGAGCTTTACCACATCCCTTCATTATCTCAGCTTTTGCACTGATACCCCGCAGTGTCCCGTTTTGCAATGTGGACTCTTCCATGCACAGCTGGGGAATTGTTCACCAAAACCATTCTGCATTACTTGGTGTTACTGGGAGGAGAGCACGTAACTCTCTGGCTTTTTGGTCACAGCATCCCTATCCTCTGCCTGAGGCTGGAGAGTCTGGAAGGGGCCAATTCCACATCAGAGACATCTGGTGAATCCTGATAAACCATCAGACTGGTTACCTTCACTGGTCCTCCAAGACAGATCACATGTGTTCTTGGAAGTCACCTTATTTGTATTTCATTGGAGATGAGAAGGATTAGATAAATAGCCATGGTGGTTTTCTAGTCCTGGTAAGGAAATCTGCAGACACTTTTCCTTCATCTGGGATCATATGTCTCAATTAGGCATATATAGTAATAACCATAAATCATTTGAGAACAGGACTTGTCTCTCTTCCAGTTCCTTTTTCCAGGGTTCAGCCTATCACTTGTCCTGGAAAGCTCCAGGTTTTGCTCAGCACCGTGTGAGTGTGTTCCACCAGCCCTGGGGGCCCCTGAAACTGGAAACACTTTGGTTCCAGTGGCTGTTTTCCCAGAAATACTTTAGGTATTTCCTCTTCTCTCTGCAGTCCTAGAGTCCAGATCCTGTCCTATTTTAACTGCAGTGTTTTGGAGCATCTCTACTCCCCTGGATTTCTCTTTCCCGCTTGTTGTTCCCTGATGCCTGCTGTGTTTGAATGCACTGTTTTTGTTTAGAGCCTCTCTTAGCAGCATTTCTGCCACTGCTTTTTGAAACATTTTTTCCCAAGCTGATCCAAGGCTAAAGAGTCAGACATGAAGAAGAGCAAATACTATTCCCATCAGAAAAACCATTCCAGATTCCAAGCTGCATACACTTGGATTTTATTGTGTGCACATCTTGGGCGTGCTGTGATTCATCAGGAAAAGTTCTGCCGGTGCCGTGCAGCCTCAGGAAGGTGCCAGGAACATCAGGAGGCTTCACAGTTTAACAGCAGATACTTTTGGAGGGGCATTCAGAGAAGCCAAGAGAAGGAAGTGCGGCAGCAACTTGCTGTGCATTGAGGGCTTAGCTGGAAGTGAGGGCAACTGGCAGGAAGTTCTCTAAAATGAGAGCCAGTGATGTCAGTCAACTTCCATGAAGATGGTCAGCCCTTCAGCAGATCCTCAGGAATGGCACTTTAGAATGGGAAAGGACTCCTACTCAGAAGTCTCCAGTTTGTCAGATGTCGCACTATGACACGAAGTAACTCACACACACACACTAGATGCAAAAGAGGGAACAAAGAGGAAGTTTATTTCTGACTCTGCAATATATAGAATTCTAAAAGTGACAGTGGATTGGAGGATGAAATTGTTACTTCTCTAACTACACTGGTCAAACTAACAGTCTATCAATTCTCTCTTCTTACAAAGAAGAATGTCAAACAATCATTATTTACATGACAGTGCTTGAGAACTTTAGTAGAAATATGTAAACATCAGAAGGCATAGAAAACTTTTAGAAGAGCTTTAAAAGTTTCAAAAGAACAGGGCAACACTCAGACTTCCTTTTAAATCTGTTTTTTGCTTTAGAAAGCTTCAGTGGCTAAAAACTCCCAAATCTATTTCAAGAAAGAATACTAATTGAAAAAAGGGCCTTGTTTAGATTCTGGGTTTGATCTGATCCTTACCGGTGTAGATGTTTCATATTTCAGAGGGCAGGAATGTTGAAACAGGCAACTTTGTTTGGCTACAGAAATGGGAAAGAATGGTTTGTGCAGGTGAGAAAAAGTGAATTTTGAAATCAGCTATCTGGCATCTCTTGCACATCACTGGGCAGACCTCTAAGCAAAGAGGATCCCATCTGAACTTCACATTAACTGGTCTTTAATGTAGCCCAGGTCAGACAATGGGGGTTAAGCAATGCCAACATGACAGATTGGGGCTTTCAGCATTTCTCCGGTTGCCTTTTCTGTATTTCTCAGTTTTAAAACAAAATTTGTATTTGAATCCCAAGGAAACATGACAGTATCACTTAATCACCTTTCTAATAATTCCTTTTAAAAATTATTTCTTTCATTTTGTCCTCCAGCCAGGAGCATTGAGCTATTAACCAGCTTAATGCTAATTCTTCTTACTTTGACGAGGGCTGATTAAATTCATACCTCTTTGAACAAGCTGTTAAAAGCCACCGTTAATCAATGTTTTGGCCGATACATCCTCATTAAGAAATGTTTTTTGCTGAGAAATAAACCACACTCTTTAAAAGCACATATCGATTTGCTTTGGGATCTTCATGGGGCCAGGGTACTTACACTGCACATAGTTCACCTATAGCTGTGTGAAGTGGTTTATTCTGCTGAAAACGTGCTTTGCCTATGACTCTTCTCAAAAAAAAAGGATTATTGCCCATGGGGCATTGTATTAGCAGGGCTGAGACATCCTGATTCCAAACAGTCATTAAGCAAATCAGAGGTAATTTATACTGTGGTGAAGAAACTATTGCAAAGCCTGCCAGCTGTCTGGCCCTTCCAGTATGGCTTCAGACAGGACTTTGAAGGTCGGTTCGGGAACATTTCTCTTACACCGTGTTGTTGTTGTTGTGGCTCCAGGACAGTCAGGTTCGGAGGCAGGCCCCAATCCAGCAGAAGTTTAAACATCTGCATAGTTTTGAGCATGTGAGCAATCCCATAGAAGTTAACGAGGCTACTTTAAATGCTTAGAATTAGGCATGTGCTTAAGAGCTTTGCTGGACAGGAGCCATGGTAAGAACCAGCCCCAACTCTGACCTAAAATTAAAACTGGAACACTTTAAAGATTAATTAAGGCCTTGTCTACATGGGAAAAATTCTTCATTGTGGCATGAGAAACTTTCTTCTCATGGCGTTTGTGGCCCAACTGGATTCAGACCATTTAAAGTGGAGTCGACTCTTACAAGGTTTCCTGACCGCACTCAGGAGGAGTGGAGAGTTTGGAAATGCACCCAATGTTTGGAAGCAAATCTTTCATTCCCCAGTGCATATGAAATTTGTATGCCTTCACAGTCAGCTTTATGATAGCACCGTCCTTTCAACCCTTGGGAAAATGGCAGAGCCATTCAAGTAGCCAGAAAGCAAATAAACAGACACACTGCACTCCTCCCTTCTTGACCACAACTATTGAATTCCCTGAGTGCCACAAGCCGGAACTATTGTCCTTATAAAGCCTAGGGATTTGAGGACTTGGAATCTGTGGATCTCATTCTCTGTCCCAGAAGACATCTGCTTCAGCACTTCAGAAGGGCTGTGGAGTAGACATGAATTGCACTCTCATCGTTGTGTTGTCCCTTTTGTGTTCCAGAAGGGAAGGAGGGGGATTGGTGTATATGACCAGGCCATGACAGAGTGCCAAACATGTTCCAGCCCAGAACTCCATACCTGGGGCACAGCACTATGCCTGCAAATGCAGCCAGCAGGGAATGAGGTGCAAACAGTGGCCTGTACCTCTGAGTGATGAAAAGTTGTTGGTTTTGGTCTTGGATATGAAGGACCTCGACAAATCTGGATGAGAACAATGTTGTATGTGCTGGTTTTAACTCTACTGCTGTTTTGGTTTTTGGTTTTCTTTCTGTGAGAGGACTAGACCTGGGTTTGAGTGCCTTTGTAAAAGCTGAAGCCATCTGCTTCCCTGTGGCACAGGCATGGAGCCTTCTTCCTTCCCGTGGGTAGAGGAGCACACTGTCAGTGCTTTTAGGGAAATGATACACACATACCACTTTAACATTCAAAGAAAGGCAGAATTTTTAGGGACTCAGCATCCCTTCTGGTTTGACTACATTGAAGCTTTGTTTCCTGGAGTCAAGGCATTGTCATCTATATCACAGCGGAGCTGGGCAAATCTGCCAGCCATCCTTCACCTTTGGAGACCAAATATTTACTTGCAGGCAGAGCAAGGCATCTTTCAGCTGAAGAAAATGCTCAGTCTGAATTAGACTCAGCTCTGCTGTGGCCTGGGACTGCTTATGGTGGAAAAGAGATCTCTGGGTAGCTGAAAATGTGTGTGACTCTATTTCAAATATTTTTATGTTAATTTTTTTCATTTAGTTTTTTTTTGGCTCTTAACTGGTATTAAAAAGCCAGCCAGTGAGTAAATAGAGAGAAATAATGAAACTCAGGGCTCCTGTGCTGCCTTGCATTTATGAAGTTCAGACCAAGCAGTAATTAATCTCTGCTGGCTTCCATGTGTGTGTAAATCTCCAATCGCTTTGTACAACCCATGTACGATTTTATCCACTAAATAAATGGGTCTCAATTGTGCTATTGAGACAGGGCCTCCTTGGAGGGTTGAAGGTTGCCCATGGAGCAGTTTGCTGTGAGGTTACAGAGGGATTTCTTCCTGCTCTTCATCCCAGTAGAGGACCACACCTTTAACTTTTACTGCAGACCTCATGGGACTTTCTTCTGTCCCTAGATTTCCTGGAGTAAAAGCTGGCTGAGAGTTATGTGAGCCTTTAAACACTCCTGTAAGGAGGCAGAAGGGCTTTTAAGTCTTCATTTTCACTGTGCACACAGCTCTGCGGCCTGCTCCGAGTTCAGATCAAGCCTTTACACCACCTCCTGCACCTTTTGTCTCACCTCCAGCAGTTTGAAATGGAGAAAACATGAAATCACTCAAAACAAGGACCAATTTTTTTCCTGGCTTTCATTCCTTGCCCTTCTGACAACTTGCTTGCATAAAAGCTAGGGATAATCTGTACCCAGGGATACTGAATTTATGGTCATTTAAAGAAACCAACCTGCCTGGTTAATTTTCTTTTTTTTTTTTTTGTGTCTTAACAAATCTGTTCCTTAATGCAGTCAGTGACTTTTAGTGCAGTTATGAGGATCAATGGACCAGACTCCCAGCATAAGATAATGGAGATACTCCAAAAAAACAGGAAGTTCTTTAATGCAGTCAGTGACTTCTAGTGCAGTTATGAGGATCAATGGACCAGACTCCCAGCATAAGATAATGGAGATACTCAAAAAAAACAGGAAGTTTGTGGGTTTTTCCTTTGTATTTCTAGCCCATGTTTGATGGGCTAGAAAGTTGTGTACAAAACACAGCAGGTTGAAAAAAGAGATATTTTTTGTTGTGTAAAAGCTGTTGTTGTTGTGATTCTGTATAGAAAATGACAGTGTTTCATTCAAAATTACAAGGTAAAGATTAGTGAAAACCCCAAAAAATCCATGTACTCTCAAGCCATGATCCATTTAGGCTGAAACACTGAAGATTTGGAGTTTATAATGAAATGAAAAATATGGGCACAGATAGATGAAAGTGGTCATGCTCTGCAGATGTTCTCATCTGGTTTAAAATAAATTATTTTAAACTAATTGGGGTTAAACTTTTCAGGCTGATCAATTAATCCATTGTTAAATGGGAATTGAGGTCACTGGTATCTATTCTCATGCGGAGTTACCAGGACACGTAGGAAAGTCTCCCATCCCACATGGGGCTAAAAATAATGGAAATCAACATCAAAAGGAGAAAAATGAGTGAGACAGATTTGTTTATATAAATGGTTACACCCAGCATTTTGAAAAATAAATATCCTGCTCAGACCCAAAAATGAATTAAAAGTTAATTGGAAACAAACAAACAAACAAACTAGCATAAATAACTTCACAGGTATTGAGGATTAAAATCTGAGCCTGTCTGAAAAGGAAAGGTGGATAAACTGGCTTGCAGGAAATAAAAACCCATGTGAACCTTTGTCTAAAATTCCAGTTCAGCCAAACTCAAATCTTTTAAGGTTCAAAAAGACCTTTTTGCTTTAATTATCCCAAGTGTGTGTGTTCCCTGGCTCAGGGTATGACTAAAAGCCATGAGAAGGTTGGTCATGGAAATCTTCAGCTCTTTGTTTGGTGTTAATGCAGTGTTGGTGCCTTTCAGCAACTGCTTGTTTTCACATCCCTGCCACTGGCCAGGCCAGTTTCCCTACAGAGCAATTTCTCAGTGGGGCAGATGTCCAGTGCTGCCTCTCCAGTGGCATTCAAGCCATGGCCACGAAGGAGAGCAGCTCCAGGTGCAGGAAGGCTGGGACTCTCAGCCTTTGGCAATGCTAAACCAGGAGGTTTTTGTCTTATGGGAGGCATAAATGGCACCCAGGTTACAGCCACGATCTCAGTGCCCAGGTTAGCTCTGCATTCCCTGGGCTGTGCTGAGCTGTTCATTCACTGCAAACCACAGTCCAGATGTAGGTGCTGCAGGCTCACCAGAAATGGGTGGGAATATTTTGCAAACCAGGGAAGACTTCAGCATCTCTGGCACTGACCTACTTAGCAGAAAAAGCCTCAATATGAAAATGGAATTAAATGGATGCACCTTGACCACAGTTAAGCAACACATTTAACCACATATGTCTGAAATTAGCTTTTTAATGGGAATTAGATGTTCTCAGTGAGTTGGACTTGCTGGGTCACACAAGGGTCTTCATTTATGACTGGAGACAGGTATCTGTGGAGTGGAACTGTTGCAGGAGGGTGTGATATGGCTTTAACTTGTTTTCCCTTCGGTGTTTTTCCATAGGGACGAGCAAAACACTACAGCAGAGAGGACTGGTTATAAATACTTCATCAAATTATTCAGCCTTCTAGTTTCAGAACTTTGACTAGACTTTCATTTTCCCATTTTTTGGCATCACCTTGAAATTATTGGGTCATTTTAAATGAGAAGGGGGAAAAAGTGTTTCACTCCATGTATCCCTTCTTTTTTCTTTTGACTCTCTGGTGCCGGTGATATATTTTGAGTTGTTTGGGTCACTGGGTGTTACTTCTATTTCTTGATTGAATCACTGTAACTGTTAAGTGTCAGAATGAAAGAAATCAAAGGGATTTAAAATATCAACACAAACTTCCAGGAAGGATTTGCCCGTTAAGTGAAAAACATGTCACTCTGGTCATGAAAAATGAGAAATAAATTCACAGGTATGAGTCATGTTGGAAAGAAAAATTGTAAACTCAACCTGGAATATTGCTGAGGCAAACCTGTGAGTGTGGGTCTCCGTGGCTGCTGTTCAGTTTCCATTAAGGAGATTTGGTTAGACTTTCAGTAGTATCAAAAGCAGAAGTAAACCTTCATCAGGTGAGGATTTGCCCCCACATATGCCATTGGAGTGTGGAAAGGCAGGAGACTGGGGAAAGAGTAGCACAAAAAGCCCACCAAAATCAGGTAGATATGACAACATTGGCGAGTCTGAAACCATATCACACAAATGTAAATTCAAGGTTTACTGCAGATTTTGTGTGTTACAGTAAAGTTATGTTTTCCAACCCTGTATTTGTACTTACAGGTGAGTTTCCAAGAGCAACATTTTTAGAGGTGCAAGGACAAATGCACTGAAGTTTGAGTAGCTTTAAAAACATCTCTGCTTATCAAAAGGTTTTGAGTAGGGGGGCTCTGACACAAGCTTTTCAATATTTCATAATTCTGGAAAAAAATGAACCCCTTACCTTTGCATAAAGGGATCCATTCAGTTTGCATTCCTGTTTGGTTACCTTATTGGTTCACTTTTGGCCTTGACCTATTTGCACATCAGTGGAACACTCTCCTATAGCTAATGCTACACATCAGGTTTACAAAAATGACCACATTTGAGGCACTCAGTAAATCTTCCAAGCAGCTCAAAGGTCAGATTGAAAGAAATATCTGAAATAACTCACCAGAAAAATGAGAAAATAAGAACTCAGAATGTGAGCACCATAACATTTATTTCTGGCAGCCCATGCTATTTTGTTGCTCTCTGCAAGGTGTGTCAGAATAGAGCATATGAGTATCTTTGAAATGAAGATATAAATTACCATTCCTCTGCTTTTCACCCCACCCTCCAGTTGTGTTTTGATTTGCTGTTCTTTTTCTTCTTCTTCATCTTCTTTCTGTTTTGATTTCCTCCACGCTTTCTCCTTTAACTCTCCCTGCCAAGGGGGAGCCTGCTAAAATTGCCAATCCACCCTTTATATGCGGCTTTTCCTATTGGTTTTGCACAGCACCCTGGTCCAAAGCCCATCACAACCCTGGGGGATTCTTTCCATGTGCTTCCACGGGCTTGAGATCAAGTTGAGTACAGAGAATTTTTTCCAGTGTGCATCTTTGAGCTGTCTGCCCCACCTGTTTCCCACCAGAGCCTGTCACTGGTATTAGATGTAATTCATGGCTAATTATGGATATTTACACCTCGACCTCAAAGCCATCCACTTCCACCTGCACGGCGGCTGCCATGGGCTCGGGAGCAGCGAGCGGGAGGGACGCGGGAGCAGCTGTGTTTGTTTGATCTCCTTGCTGCCAGGTCCCTGTGCTCGGGGCTGGAAGGGCGGACGGAAGCTGCTAATAGGGGCAGAACTAAAGAAATATACAGAGCAGCTCAGTGTTCCCAAGTACACAGCCACTGCTGGAAAGAAAAGAGTGAGAACAAGAGGGAAAAGCCCACAGAGGCTGCGGGAACTTCTGTGTAAATACAAACAGACCCCATGTTGTGAGTGTTCCCTTTGACTTCCAAAAGGCTGAGAGAACTTGGCTGTAGGCTTGCGCTTCCTCCGCAGGCTGGCAACAGCAGCATGACAAGGAGAAGGTGTTCCTGTGAACACCTAGCCTTTCTGAGTGAGGAAAGCCAGGGCCTCCCATGGTTCTGGTTAAGATGGATTGAGACAGCAAACAAGTGCGAAACAAACAGGAACAGATTTTGTGAGGGATGTTTAGTGGGTCTGGAACCAAGAGATTCCTTTCAGGTGTGAGACATGGTGGCTTTGGGAGCTGCTTTGAGCAGCCCAAAAGGGCATGAGGATGAAATATGGAAATGGTTGGAGTTTTTTTCCAGGAAAGCAGCAGCTGGGTTTCACATAACAGCCAGAGAGAGGTTTATGGATTCAATACTAAATACTATGTGTCTCTGCAGAGCACTCCAAGCAACTGTTGCTGAGTTTCCACCCCTGTCACTGTCTGTAGGTACCTGGAGCTGACCAAACCTGGCTTTTGTGAAAGCCAGGGACAAGGGGTAGATGAACCCTTGGGGGTTTGGGGACTATATTTTCAAATCTTGCTTGCTAAACTAGATTCCTAATCTCTGCATTTATAAACTAATTTTAAAAGTAATCTTTTCTGAGATCAGACTATTGAAAGTGCTCTGGGCATTCAGAGTAAGCAAAGAGGGACAAAAGAGCACAGGAATGGTTAGACTGGACCACACCAAAGGTCCAGTCTCCTGGACTCATCCAGTGTTTATGGGTGCTGAGAGACCTGACAAACTAAGGGTACCTTGATTGAGGTAGTACTCAAGTTCACTATATCATTTTTTAGGGCAAACTGAGGAAACCTTTTGGTTACTAAGTACTGGAATATTGCCCATTAGGTTACACTGCAACCTAAATGGTAATGAAAAGCAGGAATGGGTTCTTCCAATAATTTTTTTTAAATCTCTCATTCACCAAATGTCACCAAAATTAAGCAGGATTTGCTCTTTGGGTTACTCCTACTTTTTTTTCACTAAGTCTCTCGTCTATCCGTTGACATTTAAATATTCCTAGCAAGCCAGAGGAAAGAACTGGTCATTAAAAAAGTGAAAGAAAATAGTGAAATACACTGTTGGTTATGTAAATTTCTGATGAGCATCTTTCCATTTAAATTAATATTTCAGATTATTTAGAAATGTGGATTTTCTCCCTTTTGTTTCCAATTTCAGAACCCTCAAATTAATCAGGAGAAATACAGTGGAAGAAACTACTATTTCCTTACATTTTTCGATGGAGAAATGTATCCAATCAAAGCATGACCATGGTAGTTGAATATCTCAGAGGGATTTAGTGTGGAAGTATTGTTCCTGTCCATATTTTACAGACAGGGAAATTCGAAGCCCTTGCAAATCAGGAACTTGTAGGAAAACCCTGCTGTATCCAGCTGCCTGCCCATGCTGGCAGAGTGATGTACCTCAGTTCCCAAAATCAGAGGAACTCTGGGGACCTCTTTTTTGATGGAGAACAAGAGGGAAGCCGGTATCTCTCATGTTCTACCAGGAAATGATAGACTCATGATCTAGTGAGCACAGACAAAGAGTCTTGTTACTCATGTTCTACCAGGAAATGATAGACTCATGATCTAGTGAGCACAGACAAAGAGTCTTGTTACTCATCCTAGAGCTGGATGGGGGCTCAGAAATCCTCATTTTGTCCTTTCTGCTTAGCGATCTCTGACTAGATCATCTGATGGTCCTTAAGCTGTCTGGCTTGGTGAAGGAAAGCTGCAAATATCTCTTTTCTCCACACTCTTCCTGTGGTGTGACTTCTACAGCTTTGTGCTTCCAAAGCTCTTCTCTGGTGTCTTTTTTCTCAGTTACTGCCAGGAGGGAAGGCATCAACACGAAAACTCAGCTGAGCAAGGTGTTCCGTGCAGGGCTACAGGTGCTGTTAGTATGACCCGAGATAGCTCTGAGCCCAAAACCAGATCAAAGTGGAAATGTTGGGAAATACGAATGTACAGTCTGTTTTCTGACAACTTCACCCCACACCAGCCAGCAGCTCTGCAGCCAACACTATCAACAGAGAGCAGGAGACACATCCCACACAGACAAGCAAGGTCGGAAATAGCAACCCTTTACTGGGAATGGGTTTTAATAGGAGAAAAAAATTAAAGTAGCAAGTTGTCGAGGGATTTCAAGGGATTACATTTTCCAGAAGCAAAATTTGACTTGTGGCTCTTTTCTTCTTCTGTTTTTTTGTTGTTTTTTTTTTTTTTTTAATAATGTTTTCCCATTGGCTGATTATGATCTTGCCAAAAGGGGAAAAAAAGGGGCCCTGCAGCACACTTGGTCTGAAGGGCTCAAATTAGGAGTTATCAAGAATCTCCCTGTAGCCAAGCAGCTAATTCCAGTGGCAGAACAAGAGAGCTTCTGTTACCACACTGTGCTGAACTCCTGGTGCTCTTTCCATGACAGGTGTGGGCCCAATACCTGTTTATCAAGGGTCTTACTTATATAAAAGTAAAAAGTTCAGGAAACTAAAAAATCTGAGTCACTGTCTGCTGAACTCCCAAATAAAACAGTTTTATTTTCCAACCAACCCAGTTTTCCTTATTTAAGCCCAAGGAAAAGAAAGAAAGTAAAAAAAACTTGCTTTGAACCCTGACCTTTGGAGGTGTATCCCCCCCTGGGTGATTCATCTGTTTACCTTAGGACAATTAAATGTGAGTCAGTTTAAATAAACTTTAAAAACCAAAGGAAAAATACGCTAAAAACAGACCTGACCCCACCCCTTCTCCTACTAGGGACAAACTGAGAAGTATGAAAAAATGCAACACATCACATTTTCAGGAAAATCCTAAGGAATCCAGAGTGAGGTGGCAAGTCATGGTGAAGGGCAGGAGCTGGAAGGTGGAGCTGCTCCAGGATGGAGTCTGTGATGTCCCCACACTGCCACCAGCAGCAACTGGCCACCAGTAATAAGCTAATGCAGGGGCCATCAGAGTCGTTAACCCCAATGCAATATAGTTAAATGCTTCACCTTTAGGCTACCAGTCAGTGGCTTCAAGAAATTTCGATTCTATAATGTCCTGACAGCTTGAAATATTTGGCACTGATAGCAACGCTGCTGTCTGGGGAAATACAGCAAGGACCCAGAGGTTTGCAGCAGATAAAAATGGAGATAAAATCACCAGAGACTTATTAGCTGATGGAGAGGGGGAAGACCAAGAACACCCCCCCTCCATAAATAAAGCAGTGCTAAATGCTGAATGTCAGGGTTTATGCCTACAAGAGAGTTGGTAACTGGAGGCTGTAGCTCTGAAGAAACCATTAATATAAAGAATCAAAGCTGCTCTCAAGTCCTTGAAGCAGGATTTCCAGGGCTGTTAGCAGGCTTGTGTTAGCTCAGAGACTGCCCAAAAAGTGGTGGAATTGCACAAAAAATAACCCTGGCTTTGGGCAAGCCTTTCACTGACTTCTGGCTTTCAAGTTGCTCAAGTACCTTCAAATCCCCCTAAGACCAGAGGAAAAAAAAGTGTGAGGAAAAGCAGGAGATCATCCTACTGGTCATGTAGGGAAGCACCAGGCACTCTGTGAAATTCATAGTGGAGCCCGGAGAAGTGGGGACATGGCTGAGGAGGCAAAGGCTCAAGCAATTCCTCACTGTTATTCTCTGAGCTCAGGCATCACTCAGTGCCTCTGTCCCAAGAGGGATAGTCACTCCTCCTCTCCCAGGCATCCAGAGGTGGCACCAGGGAGTAGTGCCACAGAGGTTCAGAGAACATTCCCACCTTTGTCAAAAACACACTTTTGTTTTGGGGGTGGGTAAAAGAAAAGACCAGGCTGTTTTCTGCCAGGAGGATTTAAAACAATCTCAGGGTTTTATTTCCCCACATTACTGCCCAAGTGATCTCTAATGATACATCATTTGTCTTAGGTGTAAGTCACACATGCCAGACATTTCAGTCCTGGCATTGCTCCTGACATTGTGATGAGTGATCAGCCTTCCAGTGCCTAAAGGGGCTGCAAAGGAGCTGGAGAGGGACTTTTTACAAGGGCCAATGGCTTCAAACCCACAGAGGGCAGGTTCAGATTAAGAAGAAATTCTTCCCTGTGAGGGTGATGAGGCCCTGGCACAGATTGCCTAGAGAAGCTGTGGCTGCCCCATCCCTGGAAGTGTCCAAGGCCAGCTTGGACAGGGCTTGGAGCAACCTAGGATAGTGGAAGGTGTCCCTGCCCGTGGCAGGGCAGTTGGATCCAGATGGTCTTCAATACCCTTCCAACCCATTCCATGATTCTATGTTGTTTTGTTTGTTTTTTTTTTTTTTTGATCCTGAGATTCAGGGGGCACACAGACTCTCCTGGCTGTGGTAACCACAAGCTGATACTGGAAACTTCAGGCAGCAAGCATGAAATGGAGAAATGATAGCAATCCACCAGCACTGGCTGAGGTTCTTCCAAAGTGCTTGTTCCTCATCTCCTTACAGTGATCTCATGCTGGAAAGGAGCTGTGACAAAGTAAGATGAGAGAGGGAGGTGGTGGTAAAGCGACTGAGTGAAGAGTGAAATGGCTCCTCTCTCCTTCAGCAGGCAGGGATAGGATTGTCAGCATCTGTAGCTGCTCCTTCCCCTGCCCAGGGTGAGCAGCACTGCATCATCTACTTTGGCACCTGTGTACAAAGATCACAACAGGAGACAACATTTACAAAACCCAACATCATCCACTTCTTGGAGCATATAATTTCAAGGTGTGCAACCAGACATCCCTCACAGTGAGCAGGTGTGCTGCTGAGGACTTGGGAACAAGGAAATTCTGGAAATACAAATTTCATGGGGAGGATGCTGTGCAAAGGCAGGTGTTGCTCCCAGACAAGAAGTTGAGCTGCATGACTGGGGCTCTGTAAGTGCCAGGGCTCAACACAAACCTGCCAAGCTATTCTCTGAGCCTTCCCTGGGAGCTTCTGTTGGTTTTAGGGCAGAGTATACACAAAACACAAACCATGGGACCTTGTGAGGTAGAAATGCAGACTTCCTGCCTGGGTCTTCACTGGTGGACAATATGTTGGGGGTTCTAGAGAAGAGAAGACAGAGCTGTCTCATGGGGAGCTGTGGATACTGGGAGAAACCTTTGGAATTAATTTTGTGCTCTTAGAATGTTTTTGAAATAAAATGTCTCTTTTGTGCAGACTTTCCACTGCTAAAAGCTTGTGTGTCACTTAACTGATCATCCAAAGCTCTAGAAGTGGGAACACTGTGTCATCTTGCTGCTGATGGGCACAAATGGATGTAGCTGGGACACTGGGACAGCTGGCCCAGAACTAAATTGTCTGCCATCACACTGTACCAAACAGAAAACGTCCTGCAAACCAAGTCACTGTCATCGGGCATGGCATAGGAGTCTAAACTGTAGCTTAGGTGAAGTCATTCATTATTTAATGCATCAAGAAGCACGGAGCAAACCCACCTGTGTGTCCATAAAAATTGCTCACACAGGGTCCTGCTCACAAGCCAACTGCAGTAAGCACAGACTGATGGCCTTTGGAAGTCAAGGCTGTCCTTTTGGTTAGGGAAACAGGACCTTACTCTGAACCTCGGTCTGGTAAATGTTTTACAAGGCCAAAAACATGGAGTGTGGAGGTATTTTTAAATCGCAGACAAATCTAAGAAAATATCAATGGGCTGGCAGGAGATTTATGTGCAGGGAAAGGAGTAGGTTTGCAGTAGGATTCCGGTGCTCTCTAGCAGGGAGGTTGCCACAACACCGCGTGTTGTTGAGGCTCGGGAGTGGGTGTAAAGGCACTATAGAACATTTCTGCTCCCAGAATACGCAGCTGTGGAATGCGCTGCCGGCCCGCATCCCGCTCCCGGGAGCGCTCGGGCCGCGCCCGCCGCTGTCAGTAGATGGCGCTGTTTCTATGGCCTGTCCGCCCGAGGAGTTCCCGAGGGAGCAGCCCCGCCGGGACCAGGGAGTCAGGAACGCGCGGGACCCGCTGCCAATGGAAACCCGCGTCCCCCAGGGGAGAACCACCCGGTACCCGCAAGCCTCCAGGTCCCCCACGGGGTCTCTGCTCAGGAGCTCCTTGCGCTTGTGCGCGGGCTCTTTGCTCAGCCTGCACGCCCGGGAATGTGAACCGAGCCAAGACGTGCGGGCCCACGCACACCCGGCCTGCAGGTGCCAAGGTGATCACATGGGACTTATGTTTGGGTAGTGTCAAAGTGCCAGGGATCACCAGGAAGGCTGTAAAATAAGATACTCGGTCTACCCCTGCATGTTAATGAGTTCAAATTCATTCCTCACCCTTTTCTCCTCCAAGCTCCTTTACGCTATTCTAAAACTATATAATTTGCTGCCAGCAGCTCCTTGATTTAGGCTCCACACCAACATTATGTTGGAAAATTATTTCAGGCTATTCAGTCATCATCACTTGCACAAAATAGATCCTATCTCCTCACTACAAGACTTCCAGTTCTGCAGGCTGGACAGCTTGATGCTTCTGAGCACATAGAGAAAAGGTGTGAGGGTGTGCAGAAAGGATAAAACAGAATCTTAGATTCCTTCCATGCTCTGTGGATTTATACTGCACATCTAGCAGAGGGACTTCCAGAAGGGTCTATTGTGACATGGTCTCTCAGCATTCAGATTTACTGCCCCACATCAAAATAGTCAGCCTCCTAACTGGAAAGAGCATCCTGGGATTAAAGCCCAAAACAATTACTGGGCTGTTAGAAAACTCCTGTAAATAGTCCTACCCAGCCATTTCTTCATTAGGTAATGGGCAACTAGAATGCTCCTGCCTTCGCTTTCAGACCTCATCATTAGTGACCTCAAAACAGGTGAGCGCGGGGGGGTTTGAAGGGAATAGCTTTGCACTTAGCAGCCATTAGATCAGCAGAGCTTTACTGACATGCTATGTGTTTACACAGCTTCCAGCAGTTCAAAAAGCCAAAGGAGGATCACAAGTCTATCTTCAAGCCAAAGGGGGGAAAGATTGACACAGGGTTGTAATCATCAGAGTCTGAAAAAAACCTTCTTGTCTGTTTTTAAGCATGTTCAAACAAGATGTGACTCTTTGTACAACAGGGGCGCAGGGAAGGTGGGCAAATGCCATTCTTGTGGTTAATTAAGGACCTCAATGAGGATCTAACAGATGCAGTGTGAGCCGTGCCTAGTGGGTCTTGCATGTGTGTCAGGAGGGAGGGAAAGAGGGGGGGTACCAGGGAGGGTGGAAGGGTGTGGGAAGTGAAGGACGGTGTGTGGCAGCTGTTCACAGCAAATACTATTCTAGCTCATGGCTATGTGTTCCAGCCCTGTTGGAAAATTACATCTAAATAACAGATCACGAAAGAGCAACCCTGACAAAGCCTGTAATTTAGTCCCAAGAGGAAATTCTTCATTCATCAACTGTACAAGAGACTAAATTAGTTCCCTGCTGGACCAGGCTTTTCTGGCAGTTTACTCTGCAGGCCAGCCCTACCTTAGAGCAGGTTCTGCTGGGCAGTCACTCCTGCTGGGGCAGACCCTCTCCCAGCTCATTGCACCACCCTCCAGGCCCAGGGCTTCATCCTCACATGTGTTTTGGGGGTTGTGGGGAATGACTGACTCTGTCTGAGGTAGCTGGACAAGAGGGTTGCAGTGAGGGTGAGCACACTTTGCCCCATGCTGAAGTTTCACCCAAAGGCAGCTTGCCCTTTCCCATCAGTGCTCCTTGTAGTGGGCTCTGCTGCTTGGATTAGAAGGACAAGGAAGGATGCTGTCATGGGTCTGTCACAGCAAAGCTCTTACACAGCTCTTACACAGCTGCATGTGCTGGTGCCAAGATCTCTCTGCTTTCTTGTGCTGTCTGGACAAGGAGGGGGCACCCAAAAGGCCTCCTGGCTGGAACAGCTAGTGCAGCACAGACCTCCCGTGTTCTGTGGGGCTCCATTCTTACAATACAGATGTGTGCACAGATGTATTTCTTTCTTTTGATCATGGCAACAGCAAGTTTTTTAAAGTATTGACTCCGTTGATTTCCACTTAATGCTTCCCCTGCACACGAAAGCAAGGTGTGTTTAGTTTCTTCCTTTGCAAGAATTGCTGTTTTTCAGGTGCAGTTAGCAGCTTTCCAATTCCAGAGGCCTGGTGTGTGGGTGTGGGAGAATAAATCAAAGACACCCCGAATTGTGAAAGGTGTCCTAAGCAGTTAAACTTAGCTCAATATTTTTCTTCTCTGTGTGTTGAATCTGGTTCTGCCACTTTCACTCACACTAAGAAGTATCACTCTCAGGGATCCATCCTATTTGTATTTGGAACTAATGGAAACACCATGGGAAGTCAGGAATTCTTCAGGATCAGCCCCAAGTTGTAATAACAGAGTACACAAGTACAAGATGACTGGCTGTATTTGCTCAGAGAGCTCTGAAATGCTGTCCTTCTACCTTAAGTTCTCTGTGTTCCAAGACATTCTGCTATGCTAATGCAAGCCACAGCCTAGTTGCATGTTCAAAAGTTTATTCTAGATAATACTTTCTTCATCATTGTCTGTAATGTCCAGTACTTCTACCCAGCATCTTCTTTAACCTATGGATCAGTTCCAGGTGTTTTCAGGATAGTAGGAAAAAAGTTACAGGTAATTATGTATTATTTCTGTCAGACTGCTTTGTTTATGTCTGGAAATATAGGGACTTCTGTCTGCTTAGAAACAAGCTGGTCATCTGCATGCCTTTATTCTTATAGTTCTGAGTTCTGTTTTGATGGTCTCGAGGTATTTGGTCACAGTGGTTTTCTATAGCAATGCATCTTCCAGGTAGCTGCACATGGAGGCATTGGGGTTTTTTTTTTAATTTCCCTTTTTCCATTTCTTTCAGTTTCACTGAGGGTTTTTTTGCCTGGTGTGAAGGGATGCAAATTGTGCATGAGATGCTCCCCTTCCCCTTCCACTCTTTAGAGGAATGTTCCTGTTGCATCCCCACTTACTCGCCCTACTTGCAAATGAAACACACCTACACTTTCCAAACTCTCTACCAAAACTTTTCTGCTGTTTGTCATTTCATTTCTTCTCCACACCCTCTTCTGAACCCATTACTGCTGTTCCTCAGCAATAAGGGTATGTTGGTAAATACAGTCAATAGCTTCCCCTTTGGTCCGAGAGGTAAATCAATATTTAAGACCTTGTAGGATGTTTTCCTTTAGAAGGAGCAATGGATGACACAAGCCAGGTATGCACCTTGACACAGCCTGCTGATTTGCAAAGAATGCTCATGACTGCTGAACCCCAAACACAGCAGGAGCAAACAGTGGAAAGTCCTGTTGCTCGCAGGAGTCTCAGAATCCTTTCTGAGCCACAGGAATCTCTGCTGCTCTGCTCACCATTTGTTCCTTTCCCTGCCACACACCCCCTCCTAGACCTTGCCAAGCCACGCTCATATTCATTCAGTAGCAGCTGGGTTATCCCACCTCTGCCCAAAGATTTGTCTGGGGACCAGCCCTTGGCAGGAACTGTGGCTCCTATTGTTCCCAGCTACCTCTCTACATAAATGACTTTCCTCTTTCACACATGAAAAAAGAGACATCTGACACCGGCTGGCTTTGTGCAGAGCTGTTATTTGCTACAGACCAATGACCCAGTTGAAGGCAGCCACTAACTCACATTAAAGAGACCCCATTACTAGAATATGTTCAGTCTGGTTTTCTGTCACATCCTTCTCCTTCTTAATACTTTATTTATTTATTTGTCTTGCTGTACCAGGTATGGAGAATTTTCTTTCAGCTCTTTAAGCTAAATACTCCCTGGCCATAGGCAGTAACAGGGAATATGTGTGCCAAATGCAAATTTTCCATTGTGCTTTGTAGGAGGCATTACCTACACTTGTCATCAGTGAATTTTTATTTCCAATTTACCTGCTTGTTCTGAGTTTCCCTGTAGTCTTCACCTCTGCTGATGATACTAAATCACTGTTCCCATTGGCAAATTTTCTATCTGGCTGCTGACCCATTTTCTAGGAAGGTATGTCTGGATGAAAATATGCCATGTTTGGCTCAAAGTCCATTTCTGGACAAAACCCTTTTATAGGATTGTCCTTTCTAGTGCTGAGGCTAAGTCTAGGGCTCTTCTGATGTGTAATGAGCTGTGTAATGGGACCTCCTCTCTGGTCAGGCAGCAGAGCAAAGCTGTTTTGGTAGGAAAGTCTGAGGGAACAGAGATGAAATCTCAGAAGACAAGACGTGTCCAGCTCAGCTGTGCAGCCAGGACCCTCATCAGGACTCAGCAAAGCCCTGCAGATTTCTCAGCCCATTCCCAGTTCTCTGTCTCACAGGGCTCTCCTGAGCATTAACCATCACAGACACATAATCTTTCTTTTGTACTGAAAGACTTTTCAGTATGTCTACATGGAAGAGCCCTAAATGAACAAAAGTGGCCTATGTGTGTGTCCTCAAAGTTTCATTGCTTTTGTATTGTCTCATGCCTGGCAAATCTAACTGGTACCTTCTACTGCTTGTTTTTTTTTTTTTTTTTTTTTTTTTGGTTTTTTTTTTTTTCCTAAAGTATTGGTTGGACTATGAAAAATGTCGTGGTTTCAGCTGAAGGTCAGGCAGCCCACAAAGCATGGAAAGAGTGCTGCTCAAATTCAGTCCCTCACCACATTTATTGCACTGAACTCACTTTCCCTTTTGCATTGGCCACTCAGGAGCAAATGAATATCCCATTCCATAAAACAGCAATCAAGAGCATGATTTTCACCTCCCCCTAAGAGTTATAGAGTAATAGGGTGCAACAGCATTTTCACAGGGTATTTAGAATGAAATGGTAAAGGCATGTTTTAGTTCTCAGTTGAGAGGGAGGAGCTGAGTCCTGGGATTCTGAGACTCATGCCGAAGGTCACATACTTTCTTGTCATGGCACTGAGACCAGATACCCTAAGTATTGACCTCTGCTCTCTCCATAAGAGCACTCTTCCTTTCAAGACAGGAGCTGGTGAAAGCTGATCTCGCACATCCAGGTGAAATTGTCACCTAGCAGCTCCTTGGAAATACAAGTTATTCCTCTTGCTGGGAGCAGCTAAGGGTAGGACCTGGATTTCATGCTGTTCTTTTGATATTAAAGTAAAAACAAAAACCTTGGAAAACTGTTGAAGCTGCTGACTCATAACCGTACCCTTTACATGACTAGCAGTTTTCATCTCAAATTTCTTTACAGTGGGGACCAGAGTTCTCCTCAAGTCCAGGCCTTGAAGAGTAAGCACTGCTTGCTAAACGGAAGAGCAACACCTTTAGCAGGCCCAGCCCCAGCACTTCCAGAGTGTCCCACCAGTGTGTGCCGCCTCCACCCAATGGCTGGAGTTGTGGCAGCAGCAGCTCTGCAGGGTTACCTCAGTGACTATCTGTGCTGGCACATTATTTTGTGGTATGGCTTCACCTTGGGTTTTCCTCATTTGTGCAAAGAGTGACAGCCTCCTGGAGTGTAATTTACTTTATGAAGGCTGAAAAGTGCCCAGATGGTGTCAGCCCTGGGCCTTGGCCAAGAGAGAGTTCATGAACCAGTGAGCTTGTAACTGGCCCCAAAGCCTGTAAAATGCTGTGCAAAAACACGGCCCATGAGCTCCTTCCTTGCACTGCAACCACATTTCACTGTTAGAAGACTAAAGCTTCCTTTCCCTTCCTCCTTTTCATTCCAGGACACAGCTACCCTTTTAACTGATTGCTTGAAAAGGGCTGCATGTCACCCTGAGGTGGCATTTCTAGCCCAGACCAAACAGACCATTGGCTGTGACACATGCACAACACTTTAGGGGCTTCTATAGGTCTGTTCATGTTTGGATATTTGTTCCTGGAGGACTGGACTGTCCCACAAGCAGTTCTCCAAAGGGATGCAATAGGAGAGGTGCTCCTGAGGAGCTCCTAGTCCCTGCACACCTTGTGGGCTTCAGCACAGTCACATTGCCTAAAATGAGGTGGAATGGGCAACGTGAAAGTCTGTGACAGTGGGAACTTGGAGAAAAATTTTCTGTTCTTGCATCTGACAATTTGACTGCAGCCTTGTCTTTCAAAAATCTCAACCTATGCAATAGCTGCAAAGGATAAAAGGGTATCTGTGGCCTTCCAGCTTAGACTGGAAGTTTCTCTGGGCAGCACTTAACAGCATCTAAACCTGTAAGAGCTTACTTCAGCTTCTGGGTGGTAAAACAGCACAAATGTGATTTCCTGAAGGGGATCTGAGTGGCTTATGGGGAATTTTGTGGAAGGACTGGAGGAACTCCAGAGTTCTGCTGAACTGGGATTACCACTCTTTTGTCCCATCCCCTTTTGTCACACCACTGCAAATCTAGGTAGTAAAAATAATAATAACTGAGGTCATGTCTAGGGTAGAAATGCTTTGCTGTGTGTGCTATAATGGCAAAGCCCTCCTTGCCTGAACACAGCTACCCAGGGAAAGTTGTGCTTTGTATCCACACTCTGTGAACCCCCTTGGTCACCTAGCCTGAAGCCCAGCAGACTGACAAATGTGCCATGGCCACAGCTGCCCTGCCTGGCTAAAGCAGGGGTTTGGGAACACAGGAAGGCAACCCAGGTCCTTCACATCCTGGTCAATTGAATGACCTCTGTGGCAAACAAATCCCCTCAATAGCTTGAAAAATATCTCAAGTAACTCATTCATTTTTTCAAGAGTTGCTATGACACAAATGCTTCTTTTAACCATGGGGAATAAAGGAGGTAACCATATCTGTTTGCATTTGAAAGCCATAGACACCATGAACTTATAACTGCATGCACTCATGTTTAGCATCATTATCTTTCTCATTTTATCTTTTTTTCCATGAGAGCTTGCCCCACAGCGCCTTTCCACTGCCAAATCTGTAGCATTTACATTAGGGCATTTTAACAAGACAGGAGTATGTGTCAGGATCTGCAGGTTGGATTACAGTGACAGCTCTGGATGGATTGTGCTCTCCTGTCTCCTTTTGTGATCCTCTGTGGAAAAGGTTTTATATATATATACGGCATGGCATGAATCAGCTATGAATTTCTCAGCCATGTCTGTTTTCTTCACACCTGAGGACAAGGGCCAGGATGTTTGGCTCTGCAGAGCATCCCAGGGTATTTAGAAACTCATGCCACTTGGATTTCAGGGAAGGAGGAGTCCCATTGTTTTGGAAGCACTTGCACCATGTCTCTCCTGTGAGCTTTCTCCAAAAGGTTTTTTCATGTGGGCATGTGGAGAAGCTGATATTTGACAGAGAGCAAGAATAAGCTACCTTTACTGCTGATTATCTTGGATTCCCTTTTTAGAGGCTGGATTATGGCATAAAATAGGGCAGTATTACTGCTGGTTATTAAAACAAGAAAGAAGGGGAGAGAACTGTTGCTTTTTTGGGGAGCAAGGTAAGTTTGTTCCCAGTGATGGAAACAACTCAAGCAGACTTTCCTATGCTCACTCTACTCATACCCTTTGCCTGACCGTAAAGCAAAAAGAGCTTTCTACATGCAAAAAGGCAAAGAGCAAGGTGAAAGTTTTGCCAGCTGTCATTTTTTCCTTGATTCCCTTATTTTCAACATCACTGTGTAAAACCTGGCTGGATAAACCTATCATAAACAAGCCTGTGTTTGCATATGTGCGGGCATATATGCACTAGTCATATGCTGATCCCCAGAGCCTTTGCTAAAGTATGGAAGGTCTACCACAACATAGCTTTTGGAAGAGCAAATGGGTATACAAACTTGAGTCTGCTCCCAGTCCCAAAGAACCATTACTTGTGTAAAAGGCTAAGAGGATAAGGGGATGGAGTTCGGGTGCTAGTGCTGCATGACCTCATAGGTTGGGAATCATCACAGACACCAAATGAAACTTCTCTCCCTAATCAGGTTGGAAATTGATGTTGAGATAACAGCAGTTTCCAGGGTCTGGTTAGTCTTTTAAACCTCTCAAAAGTCAAATTCAGTCCTCATGTCTGCCCTTGCAACCCACTACATCTTGCAGAGTAAATGAAATTAATCTAAGACTAAAATTTTACCTTACTACTAGTGAGTCCGTTAACTTCGTGGCAAAGCCCATGACAACAAAAGGAAAAATTTGGATATTTTTCAAAATTGAATACTTTTCCATTATTATTCTTTTGCTTGTTATCATTGATGAGCTCATTGAGAGAGGAAACCTGACAGCAGTTTTGAGATTGCATTCATTTCTTTGCAATGCCCATGGGGATCTGGGGTTGTGTGGCACAGCTAGGGATGAAGTTGGTCAGGAGCTGCTCCTGACAGCAGTCAAGAGAAACCATTTTTGGGGAGGTGAATGTGCAATAGGCACATAAAAACCCGTCCCCTAAGCAGTCAAATGTAGATTCTATGCCCTGAAAATTCAAAGGTTTTATACATTCAAAAGCTTTTGTTTACTTGCTATTTGTGGCTATTATATTTCTATAATATTCCCCTTTGTATCTATTGTGTTTATTATTCTCCTATAGATAGATGTGGGGTTTTATTATTCTTTTCACTGTATTCGTGATGGCAATGTAATTGTAGGGTGAAGAATGGCACTACCTAGATTTCTGTTCCATAGGAAAGTATTCCTTTCAGGCGGTAAGGTCATTGTTCATGCTGTACAGAAAAAAAAAAAAAAAAGTAGTTCCAGTCTACTTTCCCTGCACTGCTCCTTATTTTATATGTTTATATTATCTGCTCTCACTCATCTTCTCGTTCATACAGTCTCTATCTAGAAAGTTACAGGCATTTGACAGTGCTGGTGCATGGAAAGCTGTGCAGTCCTCTTGGAGTAGATGCAGGACACATTCCAGGATCTCTTTTTTTTCTTCCTCCTGAAGTATGTTATGCCGACATAAAGCAACTAAATGTTTTTAGGTGTTAAGCTTTAAGGTGTGAATCAGTTTTAAGAGAAATTATGCCAGACATTTTTACATTTTCTTGATGTTATGTTCATAAGCTATAGAATTAGGAAGCCTCCTCCTAACCAACAGGAACAGGAATATCTATTTCAGCTGCCAGAATGGCAGGACAATGCTGTCGCTTGGGCTGCAAAAGAGAGATAGTCCTGAATCTCAAAATAAGCTTGGGATAAATTGTATAAATGAATTTGGGTTAGTTTTCAGGTTTGGAAATATATTATTTTTAGTAGAACTGTGAGTCCAAGCACAAACTAAAGTTAGATTTAATTGTACCCATAAACAACACATGTACACTTATGTGTATGCATGGGTTGCCCATACACATGTGCCTCAAAATGAGCCCGGTTTTGAAAGTTTTTTAAGGACTTCCCACCTAGAGAAAGCAGCAAAATAAATCTAAAAGGTGCATGAAAGCAGCAATCACTAATAAGCACTATCACTGATGAACATGCTTCTTCATGAGCTCTGCAGTGTCCACAGCTCAGAGAAGCTACTAATGAACCTTATCTTTGTGTGAGATAATGGTTAGGACCAAAAAGGGGAGGTGGAGGGGAATTTGACCACCCACAGAACAAATACTATTATCAAAGGGCAACTTATGCCCCAAAGCAAACTTACGTGCTGGAGTGACATTTCTTCTTGGCATTTCATCATCTTTGCTAGGTGAGGATCTTGAAGGAGGAGGGGAAGGAGAGAGGGAGGGAGAGAGGGTGGAAAAAGTAGCCCAGCTGACATTTGAAGCAAGTAAATAACCTCTGTGGGGAGGCAGCTGGAGTGCTTTACCCACTCCTAACGTGTAATTCCCATGCCACTGGACATGGGTCGTGTGGAGCGGGCCGTGGAGGGAGGAAAGCAAGGCACTGTCCTCATCCCTGTCTCCAGGGTGGGCTGGGGAGGCTCTCGGCAGAGCCGGAAATCAGAGATCAGCCTTGTCAGGTCATATCTCATCAATAGCAAGGAACTGCAGAAACAGCAATCTCATTCCCACTGAAGGTACCATCGCTTCCTGTGCACCTTGGAACATGAAATCGGCTCAATTGAGTGAAAAAGGCAACAGGTCCTTGCACTGTTCAACAGGCTGGGATTTGATCACCCATGACTCTTTGGAGAAGTGAGTGGTGAGCAGTGCTCGCTGCTTCAGGGGCAAAAGTAATGAACACTTCAATCTCTCTTGGAGGTCCTGTAGGATTATGAGAGCATTTGGTTTCCCTGTGCGTGTTCAAAAGGAATATCTGCTTGTTTGTACCAGCCTAGGAATCCAGTTCTATCTCACAGCATCTCTCGAGAGGACACGTGCTTTTATGAAGCAAAACATTGAAGTTGCAATCAATTGCCCATAACAGTGCAAAAGATGAAGATAAAACAAAGTGTCCCTGAAGGCACTGCACAGAGCAAAAAATTTCTGTCTCGGAGATGGATAACCAGGAATAGCCCTGTCATCTCCCCATGAGACGCAGTCAGATCCCAGATCCATTTGGCATGGGGTTTTCCTGCCTTGACTGCCATGAAGCTGCACAAAACCAGTAACAAACATGTGCCAGTAGAAAACATAATCTCATTCTTCTGTGCTAGCAGATAAGAATGAAAATGAGGCTTAAGCTCTCAAAACATCATCAAAACAAATGTGACATTAGGGTTATGCACAAGATTACTTGGAGGTATGTTTGTCTTAAACATATGAGTATTAATTCTTGTGTGAGCAGCAATTAGGCTCAGCACAGGTGAATCTGAGGATATTCTGCAGGAGTGTGCCCAGTAACAGTACAGTAGTGGCACCACTCACATTATTTCTGCAAAAATAGTGCCCTGTCAGCTGCAGCTTCACAGAAAGGGCTGCATTGAAGAAAGAAAAACAGGAATATATTGGTCCAGAAAAGAAAGTAGACTGGGAATTGCTGGTTTGTGTGCATGGTACCATATCTGGCTTCTGCCTTCCACTCTTCTGTGCTTCTTGTGGCCATGAAGTTGCTTCCCACTACCTTATTAGATATTTCCATAAGATGTGAATATCAAATCAAACTGAAATTTCTAGGGCCTCTTGTTGCCTTTGGATTGCAAAGCTCCCTCAGTTGCTAACACTGTTCTGTTCATGTTAAAGGGCTGCAGCAGTGTGTTAGCGGCATGAAATGCCATTCTTTTCCCTCCTGTCTGGACCTCAGCAAAGTGCTGCCATGGCAGACAGCTCCTGGACTCCGGGGATTAATTATATTTCAAACCCAAATGCAGTCCATATCCCAGAGCTCTTCCCCTGGGCCATGGCATGCCCTGTGGTCTGTGGAATGTTGTGAGCTGTGGCACAATGGCGTGGGAATTTGCTCACCAGTGGGGCTTGCTGAAATGCTCACGGTGGAAATTGCTGCAAACCAAGTCCCCTCCATGGATTCATGCAGTCATCATGAATCATTCTTTACTTGAATAAATGTTCTTGATATTCAAAGGTCAGGACTTATCTTCCCCATCTTGTTTAAAGTCTTGTTCTGTGACAGTTTTAGAGCTGCCCAAACTAACCTTTGGTAGAAAACAGGTCTAAAAACTGGTAGCTTTCAGTGTTTGTTTTTTCTTTCTATGAAGCAAAAATGTGCTTATAAAATATTATCAAGCTTTGCTAAACATTCATACAATTCTAGTTGTTTTCCATTGATTCTTTCACTTGTTATGTTTGTTGTCCAAAGTGATGGTTGAATTGTTTCCCACTGGGAATATACTGACCCGCATGACTTTGAGAGAACTAAAAATCACTCTTCATCCTGATGCAAAAATCTCACTTTTCTCAAATAAAACAACAAACACCACTAGTGCGTGGAAATACCCAAGAACTGAGCATATCTCAATCAATGTAGAAAATGTTTTTGATGAGGAAATAATAATAATGAAAAATTTGCTAAAGAAGGTAGTATCAACAAGGCCTGTATCCTCCCGAGAATATTTTTTTAAAACATTGAATGATTTTTCACTTCATTTGTTATGTCTGATAGATATATTACAGCCTCCACTATCCCAGTAGCTGCAAGTGTATTATAGCTTCAGAAAAAAATATACTTTCACTGGACAGCTTTCAAATTAATCTTTGACTGTGAGGAAATTGGGCTTGTTGCATTTCTGCAATTCTTCCCCCTTGAAAGGCAGCAATGAGGATATAATGAAACCCTCTTCATCTCTCTAATTAACCGTCTTGTGACCAAACATGAGGGGGGCAGGAGTGGAAATACCCAACCCAGTTAGGTAATTGCTGATAATCACAAAGCTGCTTGAAGAACTCCAAGCTGAGGGCTCCGTACCTGTGCGGCCGCCTGGGGCTGCCGGGCCCGGTTATCTCCTCGGCATTCTGCAGCGGGGCCGGGGAAGCACCGCCCTGCGTGCAGCAGCGCGGCCCCGGGGCACACATCAGCAGCCGGGCGGGGAAAAGCCTCCGGGGAAGAGCCGTGGGAGCTCAGGAACGCCGGGACACGCTTGTGTTGCCGGCTCCGTGCTGACCACCCATGGGGGTGCCAAAGGGATGGGGAGCTCAGCTGTAACCGAGCGGCCGTGGTTCCAAATGATCCCACCTACAGGAATTGGAATGGCTGGGGATCTCTGTCCCAGAGATTTATAGTGCTGTCCCGACTGCTGAGTGGTTTCCCAGGAGAAGGAGGCTGTGTTTGGGTGTGTTTGCAGCCCGTGGTGTTGCAGGGAGACACTTGGCTCTCCAGGATGGTGGGACCTGGAGAGGGCTGGAGATCAGTTCATGGCTTGTGGCCAACAATGACCAGGAACCAGATCAAGAGACAGACAGTAGCGCCCACTACACATGGTTAGAGTGAGGCAGCAAACAAATGAGAATATCTTAAGGGACTCATTAAAAGAATATCTCACTGAAGAAATTACTGAGGACATTTGGCATCAAAATAATTCATCGTTTTCTCCAAACATTTTAGATCTTCAGGCTGAGGACAGTACGCTCACCTAAAGTGGGAGTAACTCCGTAGGAGTTATGTACAGACATTCTGTAAATAAACACAGAAAATTACTCTAGATCTGTATCTTCCTTTTCATATGCATCTTCCCATTTTCCATAACTCCATAACAGTCACACTGGGAGGAATCTCAGCTGTCCAGAACAATTTTGCAGTGCCCTTAAACAATCCTGAAGCAGAGCTGCTAAACCACAGAGAGCTGAAAGGTTGGTTCCTTGTCAGCTGTGTCATTCTTTGAGATGAGCAGGTGAACCTTAAGAAAGTCAACCCCTTCCCCATAATTTCCAAGCATTTCTGAGGAGCCTGTGGCACGAAATGAGACATCACTGATCCCAGTGAGGGAAGGAAAAACATTGTCCTCTCCAGAGTGGTATTGTACTGGGAATGGGGAGGCAGCCCTAATCTTCTGCATAAATCAGTGTGGTTGTTAAGGAGATCACTCTCACCGTGTTAGTCTGTTAAATACCTTTAGTGGAGCACAGAAACAACAGTGCTTGATGTTGGTGAAGATGAGAAAATACCAAAAGTAATAGTGAAGGGGGCTTTTTGTTTTCCAGCATAAATCGTTTTCATCGCACAATTGACTCAGAGTCACTTCATGGACTCCTTTATCTGCAGAATTCCTTTAAAGTTTAACAGTGCAGAACTAATTTTGATGACTCAGTAGCTCAAAATTTGTTATTTTAAGTGCTGAAAAGGTATTTTCCCTGTGGATTTTCTAGCGCTGAGGCAACGTTCTGAATGTTTTGACTGCTACTTTGTCTGACAATGTAAACAGACAGGAATAATTTAATGATTAACTCGTTATCCTTGATGCATTCCTTGATGTCTCATCTTGTTATTAACAGTTTGCCCATGTTTTGAAATATATATAATGTGAAGCAGAGCTAATTTTGCTCTGGAATGCTCTTCAACACCATTCCACAACTTTTTCCACCCACTGTCTGAGCTTGGTCAGCAAAGACACTCTCTATTAACATCCCAGCAACTCACCCAGGCACTTTCAGTTGTATAACATGAAACCCACTAATAAGAAACTTCATCAAAGAACTTGAATATGTGCATAAGTCCATCCTTATTCAACCTACTACTATTTGAGTATATGCTTAACTTTACTACACACTTGCAAATCTTGCTGAAAGCAGTGAGACTCAGTTTTGCTGCTTGGGTCCTTGAAACACCTAGCACCACATCTGCTTCTGTCGTCTTTAATAGTTACCTGTCTATCATTGCCACTTCCTCACACATTCCTCCTCAAAAAGCCTTTTGCAGAAGATAAAAGATCTTGGCAAAATGGCATTTATCTTTGAGCTCAGGGAGTGCCGCCTTGTTTTCAGTGCAAACTGGAAAGTCAAAAACGTAACAGAATGCTTCTGTCATCAGAGAGAATTTTTAATGCATTTTCACCCAGACTTCCAGTGTGGAAATATTGTTATGTGCTGCTATTTTTCTCTTTGCCTGTCACATTTTTGAGATGATGTGTGTGCTGTCTGTGAAGCACCGAACCCATTTAAAAAAAACATTAATTTGTCGCATTAGCAACCAAACAGCAGCACTGACAGAGTCTACACTGTGAGTGACCCCACAAGGTAGGAAAATCCTAAAAATTTCTTTTCCAGGTCCTTGGAAAAACGTTTTAAAAATGCATCCTCTGCTAGTATTATATGAACTGATGCACCTGAAAGCAATCAGGATGTGAAAAATGGAAACCCTGGCACTAAAATGAGTAGTAAAATAACCATAAAAACTAAAATAGGCAAAGTCCTAGCACAGATCTCCATTCCCAGCAGATGTTGGTGTCAGCAGTCCCCGGTCCTGACCTCAGCTCTCTCACTTCACGTGAATTCAGACTGGTGAAACAAGTAATGGTAGCGTAGTTATTGGCATATTTCCTCCAGAAGCCACTAATAAAAAAATGCTTCCCTTGACATTTCCATTCTACACCAACCAATCTCACAACTGTTACAGCAAGTTAGGGAAGTAAAATGAAAACAGTGACCAAGCATGATTTAATTCCTACCTGGCAACTGCCATCCAATGGCCATATAAAAATATTTAAAAAGTAGAAAGAGAAATGCCACTGAATTGATATCAGCATCTGTTGCCAAAGCAGCACCTGCTCTTATGTTGTAGTATTTCCACTTAGTGCTGCTCTTATGCTGTTAGGATTTCCCCTTTACTTTGATTTTCTTATAAGTCAGGTTGGTAAAAATGTGTCCTTTGTACATCTGTTAAATACTTGAATGGAGAGGAATAGGCTCTGCAGTTCTGTGCTGTGTGCAGACAGTAGCACTGCACCTTGTGGGTGAGATGGGGGTCTGACAGAGGGAAACCCAGGGAGGGTGCAGAATTCATTATTTTTTCTTTTCCCTGGTCGACATTATGGAAAACTCAAAGTAAAAGAGAAAACTAAAGAGACAGTGCCAGCTCCTCCATCCACAGATATTGCCTGTAACTGAGATGAATGTAAGAATATGAGCATCTATTGATGTTTGCAAAGTTTACCCAAACAGTCTTGATTGGGAAGCAGGAGTCATGTTCTTGTGTCACTTTTTTGTGACAGATTTAAACATCTGCTGCAGAAACATAGAATCACTAAAGCCCTCTTGATTTAAGATGAAACATGAAGTCTCGGCTATCTTTTGGTGAGAAACCATCAGAGACCTGGTATCTTTTAAAGGACTTTAAAGGCTTTGTGGGAAGTTTAAAGGAATGTAAACTGTGCAGCAGCTGTGGAAAACCACATTCAGTACATCTCCTTCAGACACAAGCTGTCTTCTCCAGTGTTAGGCTGTAAGTAGAGACTCATCCCTCTTGCCTGTCTCAGGAAATGCCCTACTCTGCTTGGGAGAGGGATCTGGGTCGGCCAGGGGAGCTGAGGTGCTAAAAGTGATCCGATGCCAGCTGAAATCCGCCTGAAGCATTCCTCTCTCCGCAGGTGGGAAGATGGTCTGTCACAGACAAAGCCAGATGAAAATGCATCTGGGGTAGCTCAGTGTTTGTTCTGCATTAGCTTCTGGCATGGCCTCTACTGTATTTATCCTTCCGCCCACCTACCTTCCGCAGAATGGGGATGTACTCAGTCACTGATCTTATCGCAGCCACGCTTTGATCCAGCTGGGATGTTAGGGCCTTCGGGAATTCCCCACGTTTGATAATGCCTGATAGTTACTTTTAAGAAAATACCAGCTGAAGGATGGGGAGGGATTCTTCAAATTCCAGCAGCTGAGTGAATGGTGGAATTTATCAGGCATCCGAGCCAGATTTCCTTGGAAAGAACACATTTATTTTCAAGTGTCACATTTTCATTGTATTCAGAGAGCAATATCAGCTAACGCCAGAGAAAGCCAGTGGAACAGGACATTACTGGGATTTTTAATAAGCACAGGAGCTGGCCCTGATAAAAACATTGTGAGACATATCCAAACTATGAATAGCTGAGAACTGGCTTTATCCTGAGCAGTAATTCATTACCCCTTCATGTTTAGCTTTCGAAATACCACCTCGAGAGAAACTTGACCCCAAGGAAATCTATTTCAGGAATGTGTGTGGCCCCCATCCCAGTAGGCTGTGACTGTCTTACCACCTTTATTGGATTTTTCTCACCACCCTCCTGCGAGGTAGAGCCCAGCCATTACCTTGACTTTACCAAGAGCAAATGGAAAAATATTCATGCATCTCACGCCCATTAATACCCAAATTATGGCAGTTAAGTGACTTTCCCAAGGCTGAGAAGGAAGTTTGTGGCAGAGCAGGGTGCCTTGTGCTCTCTGTGCCTGCCTGAACACAGGGGTAATTTTCTACTGGCAGGGTGTGGCTTCCCGCCCCCCAGTAGTAGCCAGGTTACTGAGCTGTCAGAAGGTCTGTGTATGTGTTTGTTTTTCCGTGGGGAGCATCAGGACAAAATATCCATCATCTCCCAAGACCAGAGGCATTCCTGAGTGAAAGTGTGGGCAGCTGCCGTGTCCCGCTGCAAATCTGGGGAGGTGTTGGCCCTGGGCTGCTCCAAGGCTGTGTCCAGCTGGGCCCATGGCAGGTTGGGGCTTGCAGAGTTGGAAGATCTTGCTGTGGCTTTGTCTGGCTCTTTGTGGGGAAGAAAAAAAAAAAAAAAAAAGGGAAAAATCAGCTGTATGGCTGCTTGAAGCTGGTGTGTTGATTTGGCTTGATAGACAAACTCCAGATGAAATAATTCAGAAGATATGAGATCCAAGAGGATTATTGGGAAATCTGTTTTGACCTCACAAGAAACACAGGGCTTTCTGCCTTGTAATTCCAGGGTGAAATCTCTGGTGGCGAGGGTGGATTTGAGTTGGTGTCCCCACACCTGCCTTCATGCTCCTGACTGCTTCATGGATTTTTCCTATATCCTAGAATGTGGGTACAGGATATGAGGGTAGGAAAAGTTTGTTTATTCTGATAAAGACAACATGCTATTGGGAAATAATGGAATAGGAAGAGTTGATTAGATACCACACAAAAGGGGAAAAAAATTAAAATAAGAAAATGCTGTGATTTTTTAAGGGCTCTTTTTAATGTCTCAACCATTGTTGCTATAGGAGATTTTTTGTGCTGATCAAAAGGCTTCCCTGAGAGTCAGTGCCTTTTTTTTAGAAGATAACTACATTCAAGCTATTGAAAACATTTATTCCTTTATGCATGGCAAACAAATTAGGGGTTAGAGACCCAGCAGAGGGAAAGAAGAGTAAGAGATGGTAAAGTGGGATGGAGGGGTAGGCGTGCACAAGTTACTTGGTGGTCCCAGCCAGACCAGAGGGCAATAACTGAAATATTTGGTCATATTCATCATCAGCTCCTGCCTTACCTAGGGAATGTGTCTGAGAAACTCCTTCTTCCCCGCAGGGAACAAACACCCATAGTCCTGGTCATTAGCAGAGAGCAAACAGAACCATTTCCCTTTGTCTATTCACACACAATTTCAACATTACCTGTTTCTAATTGCTTGAGAAATGTTTTACAAACATCTGCATCAGGTGAAACATCTTTATTGTGGGAGGCTTTCCTGAGGAGACTTCACAGGCTGCTGATCACAGGCCCTGCTTTAAAGCCCACTGGAGTCCATGGGAAGGACGAGTGGAGTCCATTTCCCGTGACTCCAGCAGCCTTTTGATCATGTCCATTATGTGAAAATGTTGTCCAGCAACCTGGAGTCGGCTACTCCAAGGTGTGTTTTGTCTGTATGCTGGGCCAGGAACTCCCAGCCACCCAGCATATGTAGGGAATGGTGGGTGGGACACTCAGGAGCAGCCACATCCAAGAGAACAATGGATGACATGGGCACGAGGTGGTGAGCCCACACACCCAAATGCTGTATTCTCTTCCAAATGTGTCAGGCACTGCAAGTCCCAGAGCTCCAAGGATGGGCAGTACCAGCCTCCCTGCCAGGAGCTAGTGGCTCAGGTGCCCACATTTTCTTGGCTTCCTGTCCTTGCTCAAGCCTCTCAGTGGTTCCCAACCACTGGTAGATACCAGGTCAGCCTCTGGTGTAGCAGAAGAGGGATTTTTCCACTGGCATATTTCACTGTGGAGCCCTGGTCCTGCTGCAGCTGGAATCAAGGGAAGAGGGAGGAGTATCTCATCTCCAGGATCATGGCCTGGATGTGGGAGAGTATGAGCCATTGCATGATTTTCCACTGTCTTGGGAAAAAACAAAGCATTCAGGATATTCCCTGAAAAGCTAAGGCACAGTCCAAAGCTGAGGTGACGCTCACCTGGTAAATCAGCAAGGACCTGCTGGTGTGGATAGCACCCCTATCAAACACGCCAGCATTTTTTTGCAAATGCCACAAAATTCCTTTCCCCAACTGGAATTAGTCATGCTAAGAAAATGTGTGATGTCCCAAGGACTGACTCATTTGGCATCCAGAGCTTCTAGCCCAGTATGTCTCCTGCCAGGACTTTTATATTTTCAGTTCCATTCATTCCTCCTGCAGGCTGATGGGGTACGATAAAGCAGATGGCCAAAGTCCCAGACAAAGGTCAGGCAAGACAATTAATGACAAGCCGACAGCCCCACAAAGGCCATGGGCCCTGGATAATGGTGGCCCTAACAATAACATAAAGCTGCTCCCCTCACAATGGGGAGATAAGATACAGTGCTGTAATAGGAAAGCAATCATCGCAAAATGCCATCAATTATAGAAAAGCTGCACCAGGGGGGACTGGTTCAATTTTGGCTCTGTTGATGCCTCAACATCCCTTGGCTGCACTTTCTGCGTGGCTTCTCACGGCGAGCCTGGTTGGGCACTGCAGCAGCTGAGGCTCCCTCACCCCAGTTCTTTCATCAGTTTTTGGCTCATGAAATTACACCAAATAATATGCTTATTCAGGGTTTTGTATCTGGGCACCTATTTTATTACCTTTTATAATGCATACAGGGTCAGATCAGCTTGCAGCAGAACAAAGCTAATTACACCTTTCATTACCTAAATATAGCATAATGACAGAGTGTCATTCAAGTGTGGCATTGAGCTGAGAAACCTCATGGCAGGCCAGGACAATGACAGAGGTTATTGAGCTCCACCTGAATTGCTGCTGGTGCAGCGAGAGTGGGGCAGGGTTAATAGACAGGTCATTCCATAAATGACAGTATCGAATGGAAACTGTGAAGGGTGAGTGCTGCTCCCATCAGCCTCTGGATCTCCCAGAGTCAGGAACCTGCAGAGCCAGCGTTAACCTCTTGCCTTCCTCTTGTTACCTCTGGAATTCATATTCATACCTTTGGTATTCATAAAGTGTGAGTTGGTAGTTGTGAGACCTGAGAAAAAGCCCACTTGTTGAGATGTAAGAGCAGCAGTGCTATGCTGAGCCCTTTAGTTTTGGATCATCCTACCAGGGAGGCAGGATGATTGGTTACCGTTTCTAGCACAGTTGGTAGCCATTTCTGGCATCTGCTCCCAGTCTGTTATGGTACTCTTGAAACTTAGTTAAAAGCTCATACTCACTGCAGGAAGTTCTGTGACTGAACTCCTTGCTGCCACCTGAATGTCTCCACTGACATGGCAGGGTCTTCCTTTGACTTTGGCTGGAAGCCACCTCCTCTACATCTCCACTATGTCTTAATGCAAACAGGGAGGTGATTTGTTTTTAGCTTATTCCTTTACATGTCTTTTAATAAGAGGCTTCCCTAGATTTTAATAAAGGAATGGTGAGAGCAAAGGCTGGTAAAGCACTGTTCATAAAAATTATTATCAGAAACAATTTAATTTCTGCCAAAGCAAGCAAATCACAGAAAGTTTCTACTTTCCTTGGAGTGTTTCTGTGTTTCATCAAAACCAGAAAATGAGACATTTTAATTTGCAGATTTGTTCGGGAGTTGAAGAATATTCATTCCAGTTTTCTTAGGTTCTTACTGAGTACTTGTGTTGCAGTTAATGGGATTTTTTCCCTTATCTTTTTGGCTGAACAAAAAATATTTCTATCACAAGTCATCCTATCCCTCCCTAGTTTCTCCCTGAAAGGTGAAAGGCATTGCTGGGTTGTGATTCCACTGTAGCAGCACTGCCTACATGAAAAATTATTAGGGCCAAAAACCTGCAACGGGAGACAAATGAGATTGTCTTAAACCTTGGATGAATTTCCAGCTACCAAGAAGAGACACACAATCTGCAGTACTTTGAAGGCTGAGGCTGATACTGGTTTCATTCCTGAGTGCAGTAGAAATGTAGTTTATTTTCTTTTGACAGACTGATAGTTTCCTAACAAATTTGTTAGTCTCTGGTTTTCTTTACATTGGTTGAAGTCATCAGTTCCCTTTTCCTGTCTTTCTGATGTACTCACACTCCTCTTTACCAGGAGTTATATGGGTTGGGAGATTGTTGAGTTAAAGGAGAGCTTGACATGCTAAAATAGGTGCTCTTCACCCACCTCCTCCCTTCACAAAGGTACTGGTGAGGTGCTTGAAGAGTCACAAGTAGAGATTAAACTTTTGGAAATGTCTTCAATCCTTTGGTGCAGGATATCCTTCCAAAAGATGGAAGATCAAGTTTTCAGTGGCCACAGGATTATTTATTAATATTGATTTTATGCCACCTTTAGTGTCCATCAAAATAGACCCATGACCGCAGCTTACGCTGAGATTTTGCTTCTTGTGCGAGTTACATCTTCTTAGGCCCCTTGGCAGTTCTTTGTTCTTTCTCATCTCCAAATTCCTCCTTGTTACTCAGGTTGTGCCTTGACTTAGGGCTGGACATAAAGTAACTCCAAGGCCAGTGCAAATACCCTTGGCCCTGTGGTAGGAGCACCAGGGCCACAGCTGAAAGACAATAAAATACAATTTTCAAAAAACTGAAATCCAAGGTTTGGAGGAGCTGAATGCTTTGAACAAGGTGGTAGGGAAGGTGTCTAATGGGATAAAAACTGGACAGTTTCCAGAGCTGTGAATAGCAACCCAGCAGCTGCTCCCATCTGCAGGAGATGCCAGGGCCATATCTCTGACCTGATCCAGCTCAAAGTGATGCACAAATCTGTCTGCTGCCAGCCAAGTCCACATCTGGATGCAGCTCCTCCCTCTCCATAACACTGCAGCCTCCAGCCTCACTGAGCTGTTTGTGAGGCCCTGGGAAGGATCCACCTTGACAAAAGTAGAGGTTTATCTCCTTTGGTGGCTGCTCTCTACACACCAGCATTGTTTCTCATTCACTCACCTCAGTGCTTCCCGAGGGCAGCAGAGAAAAGCCTTACACACATCCTTACAAGTGAACTTTGAAAGACCTTCAGAGACCCTTGAATTGCTAATTACCGGGCACTTGGGCACTCTTTTCCTGGAATAACAAACTGAGAGGGTCCTGCTCAGCCCAGCTGCAGGTCTCTGAAGGTCAGCAGAGTCAAGCCTTGTGCCCCTGAGAGCAGAGCAGGCACCCTCCACCCTCCAGCCAGGCTCCCTGGGATGCTGCTCTCTCTGGGTCCCTCCCAGATGCTCCAGCTCTCACCCTCACCTGCTCCAAGGGCCACAAAGTCTCCTGTCTCCATTTCAAACTAGGACTGACTTTGCAGTGGCTGTCATGAAAGCCTGGCTAGTTCAGGGCATGCTGGTGGGGTTGGCAGGGTTTAACAGTCACTGTCTGAGCTTTAAATCAGCCAGGGAAATCCCAGCAGTTCTGGAAACACAGAAAACACACATATGCTCTCTTTTTGCCCCTTTCTTTCCTCTTTTTTTCTTTCCTTGGTCTGTGAAATCCTCCCAGCCTCTTTTATCATTTCCCTTTTTGCTCCCGCCTTTATCTCTCCCCACTGTTGTCGTTACATCCTCTAGTGATAACAGGAGTGACCCCATGAGGTGACCCTGGAAGATTATTAAATTGGCTGTAAATTTTGAGCCCGGGCCAGCCAATCCAGAAGGGATTGCAACTCCCATCCTCTAAGTGCAAGAGGATTAACGCTCACCAACATAAGTCCCGTAAAGCACTCCACAGACACCAGCGACCATTCCTTTCTCTGCATATCTTTGTATTTCTGCCTTTAAGAGCAGTTGGGGAATAGAGCTTTGCTGTTTCTGTTGAGGTGGTGAAGGGGAGGAAAAAGACAGCATTCATGACAGTCGAGGCAGAGCTGCATTAAATAAAGCTTCCATCTTTCATTCTTAAGCTTAGCTCCAGGTCCTTGATGAAGACAGATTTTTCAATTAGACAGGCAATGTTTGTTCTAATATTTTATACATGAACAGCTCAGCTGACATCTTACCCAGATTTATGAAGGAAATAGAATACAAATGGGAGGTTTAATATAAATTTATTATTCAAATTTATCACATATTTCCGCAAATAAAAATTATGGTCGCCTCAAAGAACTCATTTTTTTTTCCAAAAGAAAGAAAGAAGTTGATAAAGTTTCCACACGGTGAATAACAATATTGTATGTTAAGAATGATCTGTCATAATATAAATTATAACACACATGGAATACATTTCCCATTGAAGACAATATTTCTTTCTTATACAAATGTTGCACTCCTTCGTTGAACTGAAAGGAAGTTCAGGAAGGTTGGCAAAACAAAGTCCCCCATTTTTAACACTATACAGAACAAAGTGTATTCTGCTGCCAATTACCCTTAACTGAAAATGACTACAGCTTCTGGGAGACACAGCCAAGGGTCAGGGGGTGCAACTGCTCCCCAAAGGAACAGAAATGTCAGGCAACATTCACACTTTAGCTATTTAAAGAAAGGATGAAGGGAATTTAAGGGAATAAAAGGCCCTGTAACGTCCATTTTAGCCGTGGGGAAATTACTGCAATTAATGCTAGGCCATTTATAGCCCACGATTCCATACTTTTCAGAGGGCATATCTAATTTAGGAAGGGATTAATACGCCACAAGTTTTCATCTCCAGTCAGACTGAGAAGGAAACATGGGAAAATGTTTTTTTTTTTCTAAATCAGAATGAAGTACTAGACTGAAAGATTTATATATTTCTGTTTCTGTAAACCAAATTTTTGCTTCCTTATTCTGTTGTGGCATTGCCGTGGTTTAGCTGCAATTCTAGCCTCCTATTTTTCATTATTTTTTTCCTGTTTTCCCACTTTTTTTGACTGGAAAACAGTATGAGGTGTGAAAAGCGATCAGAACACATCAGAATACTTCCAATGTCTCTCCATTTTCAAGTAGGGAAAAAATAAAAGAGGGGAAAGCCTGAAAGATCCTAATAGTAATGTCAAAACCATTTGTGTGTTCAGTGTTTCAGAAACTTAAAGGAAATAGAGAATCTTCAAGAATGTGTTTTGACTGTCAGTGTTTCACTGGATTTCTGGTTTTCATTGAATTCTGTTCTAATACACCCACTTATATATGTGAATTTACAAGTTGTTCAGGTATTCCCATGAGAAATTGTGATGTTATATGGTACCCCAATAAGCCAAACCCCAAGCAGATGCATACAAAGACAAAAGGTCGTATACTAATGTGTATATGAATTAATGTGTATTAATGAATATATAAATTAATAGCAGAAATTGGAGTGATATCCAAAGCATGGGTGTGGCTTACCCTACATGATTTCAATGGGATATGACATTCCTTCGGGAGGGAGAGGATTTGTCTCACCTAAATTTATCCACCTACAGAGGCTGATGCTCCGAGCCACATGGGAACCACTCCCCCTGGTGCTCCCAGGGCAGAGAAATGGGCTCTGAGCCCAGAGCTCACCCTGAAATGGGACAAAGGAATCAGCCCCTAAAAAAGCATCTCTAGTTGGCCATGAAGTCAGGTTAGAAGGTGAATTCAGCTGCAGAGGTCTGTGCTGGGGGAGGTGGCTACCATCTGATTTTCCTATCTAATTAGCTGTGTCAGCAGGCACTGAAATGAATTAGCAAACTCAAAGCTCCTGTCCCAAGGAGTCCAGATTTTAGTTCAATGTGAGTGTTTTCTCTTAAGAAAGCCTATTCCAAATCCCTAAGTCACATATTTGGGTATTCCCTGCTCAGTGCTGCAAAGGCTGAAGACCACCTTTCCTCACTAGGCAGAGGGAGATTGCCAGAAGGTACTAATATCCTTCCCAGGAGCAAGTCTTTGAGCTTTTTAAGCCAGTTCATTTCAGGATTGAAGTCTCCTCATTCAGCTGAGGAAACACAGGTCCGTGTTCATGTGGATACTAACTCCTACTGAGAGTAACAAAAGTGTTATTTGAGGAGCTTTTGAAAATCGTATTTACCTTCAATTTACAATTACTGGTCAGCACAGACCTGCTTAAATACCTGTATTACTGGTCAGCACAGACCCTGCTTAAATACCTGTAAACCCCAGAGTGTGCCTAACTTAGAAGCACAGGACTATTCACAGGGCAGGTTTAGTGGCTTTAAGTTAATTTCTACTGACTATGCCACATATATTTTTGTACAGGAATCACTTCTAATGTCAGTTGCAGCTGTAAATCAGAGGAAGCTGTTGCTAAATCAATACACTGAGGTGTGACACGCAATGTGTGGCTGCAAAGCCAGACCTTCTGCCCTGAGATAACAACATAGGAGCAGCAGTGAGAGGATTAGGGATCTCTGAGCTGTTTGCTTTCATGCTGAGATGTGCTGTAAGGCAAAGCAGGCAAACAGAATCAGAAGAAACAACTACAGGAAAGTTGACATATGTATTGCAGAGTCAGATGAGTCTTTGAGAAGCCCAGTTGTTTCTGCTTATGGTGTTGCATGGCCTTGGGGTTACAAGCTTGGCTGGCACAATCAAGAGCCTCTGTTCAGCTCAGACTGGGGATTCAGAGAGCTCCAAGGAGGAGAATACCCTAGGAAGAAAAGGTCTGTAACAGCACTCAGGGCATCCAGCTGGCAGATAGGGTTCCTGGCTTCTCACGCCAATTCCCATGATTGTTTTGCTTGGGTTTCATTTTGTTTTGGTTTGTTTTATGCCAAGGTTGTTTATGGTAAAATACATGAACAGTCCTGGGAGAGCTCCCCACATGCAGCTGAGAGCTCTGACCACGGGATGGTTGTGCAAAGGGCAGGGCAGTCCCACCTGTGTCTCTCTGCAGCTGGGAGAAAACAAGCCATGAGCACTGATCCTTCTGGGAGGGCTCTGGCCATGAAGGGCATGGAGGCACCTCCCCAGCTGCTCTGACTCAGGTGTGTTTGGCACACCAGTGGGGTAGCACTTCACACACATCTCTGCTCAGCACCCTCTAAACACCAGTGTCACAATCTTGGATACTATCCTGTCCCCCCCTGCTCTGAGCAGGGACAGTTGGAGCAGTTTCCCAGAGCCTCTCAGGGTTTCAATACCTGCATAAGTGGAGACTCCATAACCTCTCTGGGCAACCTGCTGCAGTGTCTGGTCACCCACTGTATTCCTGGTCACCTGTAACTACTTGGACCTCTTGTCTGTTTCCTTTTTATGGCTCAGTTTTGTCAGGAGCTCTGTGTTCCTCCATGCAGGCTCCTGCAGCCATTGTTTTTCAGATTGCTGGCATGGACAGTTCTTGAGTTTGGAGAAGGTTGTCCCCCAAAATCCACCAGCTTCTGGACTCCTTTCCTTTCCAGAGCCAGACAAAACCATCACTGCTGAGAGAACAAGACAATTACCTTCCTTGGCTAATTTTAATCCCCAAAAATTCAGGGTTGAAGTAGGGGGTTTTAATCTCAGGAAGGATCTAGTTTGCTCCTGAAAGATGTGAAAATTAGGAACTCATCGATCTTGCTTTGCTGGGCTGATGCCTTTGGGCTTCGGTGGCAACTATTTGTTACCCAAACAAATGTAATATTTTCATGTCTCATATTTACCAGGCAAGACCAGTGGCTGAGGACGGGCTGCAGGAGCTCCCAGCTCCCATCTGTCTGGGGGCAGGAGTTGTTTCCAGCACTGCTTTGGCTGCCAGCACAGCCCCAGCTCTCACAGAGCCATATTTTACTAGTGCTGGATGAATGGTCTTCAAAGCTGTGTGACATTCTGTGCTTTGCCAGGCTGCTCATCTGCAGGGCTTTTTCAGTGTCCATAAAATTCATTATCATTGTAGCTCTGCCTAATTAGCCCATAAACGTTCCAGCATAGTCCATAAATTACCCTGGCCTTAAAGGGCTTATCTGGTTGGTGTAATAAGTAGGTCTATACACTGTTCTTTTTTTTTTTTTTTCTATTATAATAGTCAGAGTATTATTTATATGACTGGGACTGAACTATGCCTGAACTGTGAAAGAAGCACTACACTGTAAATAAAGAGTATTTTACTGTCCAAAGACTTTAAAGCTAGTTCAGGGCACGTTAGCATCTGCCTAAACCATCTCGTTTTGCTTATTCTCTGCTCCAAACAAGTAGAGAGTGGACAGACAAAGTATATCCAGAAATACTGATGTACGGTGATCTACTGCACAGATAGTCACTGGTGGAGGTTCTGAGGGCATTTTGTATTTTGACAGGTCAGTGGGTGCACAATAACATCTTACAAGATTCCTGGAGCTCAGCGGGAGGTGCTGAATTTTGTTGTGGAGCTACACAAGGTATGTTTTAATATATACATATTTTGCCACGTTGTCTAGGTTAATCTCTAACTAACATGGGAGGAAAAGGAGTTCTGTTTCTAAAAATGTGATGGAAAAAATTATTGGTGTTTTTCAAGCAGACTGGTCTAAAATTGACGCTTGTTAAGTGGTTAAAGTATAAACTCAGGTCAAATACAGAACATAATGGCATTTTTTTCACTTCTAGCCAATTTTGTTATTTTAATGTTTTGGCACTTTATTGGGAGGTCACTTTAGAAGGATTTTTTATTTGTATGAAAACAGCATTTCAAAAGTGAGTTTCTCTGAGGCATTCAAGGCCTCCTCCTAAGGCCAGATCCAGGTGGATGTCCAGGAAAGCACACCGGGAGGAAGGCAGGTCTGTGGTGCCCTGGCTCCTTTCTGCTCTCATGAGAAACACCTGCATAGAGCATGCAAAGAGCCACCCACCCACTGGCCACAGGCCCAGGACACTCAGCTGCACACTAAACAGGCTGAAGGAAAAGCTTTGGCCGCCAGCTGTGCCTTTAGGACCAATGACCAGGGTTCAGCCCAGCAGGGCAAATGCCCCCAACTCCCACATTTGGGGGTTACTCAGCAGCTGATCTCAGAGCAGTTGAGAAACCAGCAGCCAAGGCTTGTGCCTCGTTACCTGCTCCAGGTGATCCGCATCAAGGCAAGGAATTGGCCCAGAGCAGGGAATGCCGGGAGGCTGTGCCCTCACAGCCCACCTGCAGCACTTCCCGCAGCCATTTCTGCTCTTTGCTCCTGACCTGCAGCAGTTCCCGCAGCCATTTCTGCTCTTTGCTCCTGACCTGCAGCACTTCCCGCAGCCATTTCTGCTCTTTGCTCCTGGAGACCTGTCCTGTGCTGGCATCCGAGTGTGGAGCAGACCCTGGGGCTCAAGGTACACTGCTGGAGAGGGGGTGCCACCACCCTTGGCGTGGGGGTGTGAAGGATAAGTGCCCTTCTGAGGTGCTGTGAAGATAAGTGGGGAGGCACACCCTTGGCAGGTGCAATCTTGCAGTAAGGGGTGCTTCGGTGGCAAATTAGTGGCATGACAAAGAGTTTGCTTGGCTATGTTGATGTATCCAGAAAGCGCTTTACTTCACCAGCTGGAAGGAAGTTGGGTGAGGCCTGTGTTAAAATACAGGCCTAGTTCTGTGTCTTAAATTACCTGTCTGAGGAGTATGCTTTGCTGTAGGTGCACAAATAATGCAGAGAGATGGATTTTGTGTGGATGCAAGTCTGACATCTGAGTTGTTTCCCTGCCTAGAAAGCACTTGTCTTTTGTGCTGAAGACAATTTGCTGGGCAATAGTGGGGCAGGGTGTTGCTCTTGTTTCTGCCACAAGGTCTGTTTTTGACCACAGATAAGTTATTCTTTATCCTACTTTATTTCTCTATTGATAAGCTGCAGACAGTGGTGCCTCCGTGCCTGCCTGGCTGCTCCAGTGGGTGAGGGGTTAAGGTCTTGTGTTACCCGGGTCTGCTCTGCAGCATTGCCCTGGGCCCTGCTCACACAGGCCTGGGGATTGGGGTGTCTGTGCACTGGACACAAATAACAGGAGGTGTCCTCACCACCTGCTGGGAGTTACAGCTATCTTCTTAAATTCATTTCTAAAAGCTGAAAAAATGTGATTCATAGGGATACTCATGTGGAGGTTGCTTTGCTCTTTAAAAAAAAATCAGTTTTGAAAACAGCTCAACTATTGCTTCCTCAAGTGTTTTTCCTAACCCGAAGGGAAATCTTTCTTTCAACTGGTACTCCAAAACATGCATATTTTTGTTGCTGTGTGCACAATTATTTTGCAACTACGAGCACTATCTCTGCAACCCAGGAGGACTTGTGGCCACATAAGGCTTGTGTCATGACTTGTGTGAGCCAAAATCTGCAGAGGAAGCTGCATCCAGCCACACACCTGCATTTCCTGTGCTGTTACCACTTAGCTGGGTGCCTCTATCCCTGTGTTAGGACAGGATGGATATGTGTACTTTGAGATTTCTGTTGAGGTTTTGTGGGTTGTTTGTTGTTTTTATGCAAGAAGCTCAGGAGAAAGATTAACACACGCAGGGTGCTTCTAACAAGCACTACTGCAAAGAATCCAGCTGAGGGGTGGAAGGAACTGTGACGTGTTTCTCACCTTTGTTTTTCCTGGGTCTAAGAGTACTAGGTTGTTACTGGTTCAATTCAGCAACGATCCCTTCCTCCAGTATTAACTACTTGTTGTTCTGGGGAGCACAGGGTCATTCCAGTGTTCAGGAATCATTTTAACACACTGGAATGTCTTTTCTGGTCATATCTATTAGCATTCCAGCATCTCCCACCTTGCAAGATGAACTCTGATTCTGCATGTTCTTGCCTGTGTGTGTGTGTTGGACTAAGGTGATTGTATAAGGTCTTGGGAGTTGTTGATTATAAACATGCAGAACTTCTTTGACTTCAGGCCTCCACACTACAAAAGAAGTTGGGTTTGGAGAAAACCATTTGAGCAATGTAAATTCACCAAGGAAGATTTTACAGGTGGGGCTTTTAATTATTTGTAAACAGAATCAGGCAGCATGTCCCTGTGCAGGTATGCACCAAGTAGTGAAGATTCATCTGTGGTTATGCAGTTGGTGCTATTTAAATAGCTGTGATTTTTGGTAGCTAGAAAGAATTTATTTTCTTGAAGCAAAGTCTGGTTTCTTCAATGAGAGACCAGGTCACGGCTCATGCAAGGCTTGCTGTTGTCTTGTCTAAGTTGGTAGGTGTTAATTTTTCATGTTTAGGAATGAGGAAGACTTGCTGGGGATATGTTTAATAGTCTTCACTCCAAGGATGTGAACTATGAGGTGTATGGTTTGCAGTTTAGATGCTGGATTTTATCTACTCTCTGCCAATACTTTTCCTATTAAAGCTCAACCAAATATTAAGTTTGCACTTCAAATCCTAGAATAGGATCATAAAGACAAAAGTATTTTTATTCTGTAGGTGACATGGCCAGCTGCTGAACAGGCTTCACTGAGAGAAAATTATGCTGTTGGTTTACTTTTCTCCTGTATCTTGTTAGCAAACCCAAACTCTGTGTTTTCCATCTGCTGCTCTCCAGCAGATCCATTGAGAACATTCCCAGAGAACAACTGTCACCTAAAAGTGGTTCCAAGCAGATGTTTCCCAGCAAGTCTTCAGTAGTGAATATGTGTGTGACTTAGAGAATCCTGCTTCCTAGGAGGTGTTTTATCTTTAAATGAATGGCAAACCAATACATTAAAGCTGCATGCTCTGATTGTGGCACTGAAATTACCCTCATTGACTTCAGCAGGACATGGATAAACCTGTGTGGTTTTGCCAGAGGATTATGAACTAACTTCAGCACTTTCCCAATCTTTGGATTCTTGCAAAGACAGTACCACGGGATTGTTCTGCAAGAGTGTGGACAGACTGATTGCCTGGGTTTCATTTCCCTTTGTTATTTCCTTCAGTATATCTCTGTGCTGAGCATCTCTTCTATCTGTTCTCTTCAGATGCCATTGTGTTGTCAAAAGAGATTTCACACAGGACAATGAGTCCCCCAGCCTTTGTAATGATGAAGTATTTTTGTTTTCAGAAGCCCTCAGCAGTGTCCCCATGTTCCCCACCAAGTAGAGTAACACAGGAGTTGCTCTAAGTTATCAGATTTCTCTGTATGCCCCATTTAGGGTGACACATTTATGAAGAGTCGTCCAGCCTGCTCACCTCCCCCAGGCTCACCAGCATCTTGTGAGCCTGCTGGGGAATGGATTGGTGCTCTGGAGTGGTCACTGAACCTTGACAAGGGGCTCCACACAGGCCTGGGAGGCTGGAATGAGATCTGGTACTTGGCTGCTGCCCTGACATTCAAAAATATAATGGGTGAAATCCCGGACCGGCCTGAAGTCAGTGTGAGTTTTGCCACTGACTTCATTGCAGCCAGGATTTCACCCAGTTTATTTCACAGCCCCCTGTGCCCAAGTGTGCAAGGTCAGGCTCTCATTGTAGTCCCACTAGAAGCCATTTGCTGGGCGTTGTGGCATTGTTCCTTGTTCTCAGTACTGCAGTTCAGTGGGAATTCTTGCCTGTGTCTTCACGGGTTAGGAATCAGCTCTCAGCCGATCAGCACAGCATGCACTGTGCTTGTGGAGGGTGGGTTGGGAGGCTGTGGAGGTGTTCCCTTCTTGCAGAATGTTTGCTCCAGTGGGGATTTTTTTGGGGGTCTTACTTCTAACAGCATCTTTTGGAGCTTGTTTTGTGTGGAGAAGAAGAATTCAGCCTTTACCACAAACCTTAACTCTAGCAGGGTGTGTGCATGTGTTAATGCCTTTCTTTCTATAGATATGCTTGATCCAAAAAATGTGGATTCTGGAATTTGGATGCAGCTGTAAGTGAAGGATCTGGCTTGGGGAGAGGGTGTTGATCCTGTCTGCTCCATCAACAGCCCTTAGCTGCCTCTTGAAGATGTTCATGAGGCCCATTTTATAGGGTCATTGTCCAGGTCTCCCTGTTGATTTCTTTAATAATACTGAAAATGCAGTTTAAAAAATTGTTGCTTTGTCCAAGAAACTAGACTCAAACTAAACCAACAAAACCAGGAAAGTTCACTCTGAATTTCTGGGATGAGAGCCAGTTCTCAACCACGTGTTTTAACTGTATTATTTATGTCCTTTTTTATTGATACATTGGCACTTAGAGCTCCCATCTCGGCTTGAGGCCCTGTTGCAGTATATGTGAAAACCATGGTAAGGGTAAGTCCCTGGTTGTGAAAACCATATGAGACACAACAAACACAAAAAAAATCTTCCTATAAATCCCATTTTACACAGCAGGAACACTGAGGCTTCTCTCTTGCAAAGTTGCACAAAGAAATGAGTCCTCCTGCATCTCAGGTAGGGGCTTTAGAGACAGTTCCTGCTCCAATCATGTTTCCTTGTCTCTTCTCTTTTCATGAATAAATCTCCTTTCAGTTTTTCCCCTGGATCCCGCTCTCCCTTGTCAGAAGCAGTGCCACCTCTAGCACTGAGACTGAAAGGATTAAGAGAAGGGCAATGTCCCATTCCACATTTCCCTTGCTTCAGTGGTTGAGGGAAAATGTTAGTATTATATAAAAATAGTTTCTGCAATCAAAGCAAATTTATTTCAGTCAGGCTTCAAATACATTAGAGAAAAAGAAAAGATACACACCAGTTATTGTGTACTGCAGTTTGGATTAGTATTTCTTACTGCTCAGGTACCTGTCATTTCTTCTGCCTTCTCTCTTCCCCTGAGGCATTCAATCCCTTTCAGCTCCAACTGAAGGTATGAACTTGGGTTTTCCCTAATAATGAAACACAATACCAAATTGAAGCTTCTTGAAGGGCTCATGAGGCAAGTGTGCAAACATCTGGTTGACATTTAATCTAGAAATGTCAGGTCTCAGCATTTCCAACCCAAGCTGACAGCTTCTTGAACACCAAAACATTCTTATTGAGAAAATATAGGGAAGAGGTGGATCTGAGATCAAATATTACACTTTTTCCAAAGGTGCTTGGTTTTTTGGGTTTTTTTGTTTTGGTTTTTTTTTTTTTTTTTTTTTTTTTTTTTTTTAAGAAGCGTGTGTAAGCTCTGTGTCTGGAAACCTTTGCATATTCCTGTTTGGAATCAGCATTACCATGCAAGGAGGGCAATTTGCTGTGGAGAAAGCTGGGCTGAGGCTCTCTGTGGAGGTGGGGATGACCTCCAGCAATCCTTTTGTCATTTGAGTCAGTCAAACATTGCAGCAGCTGGCCAAAGCTGGCTCCAGGGCTGTGCAAATGGCAGGAGATCCCCAAATCCTCTCTGCCGCACTCAGGCACTTTTGATCATGGCTGTTTCTGTCCCAGAGGTACCACATTTGTGCCCTGGAGCACACTGGACTTCTCAGTTTAGCTGAGGGTTTGATAGGAATGCAGGACCTGCATTCTGCTGGCTCCCAGGATTGTCTAAGCCTAGCCTAATGGTACATTCCCTCTTCCCAGATCCCAGGATGCTGCTTCCCATGGGCTGGCTGTGGGCTTCTTGAGGCACATGGCCAATGCAGGGCTCAGCTCTCTTGGAGAGACTGAGGAAGTTTAGTCACCAAGGCCTGGAAAAGCCCAGGCTTATATGCATGTTTAAATCCCAGTTAAAGAAATGAAAGAGCTGCGTAGGAAATGCACCTAGAAACTGCTTTGGAGACCTGGCTTGGACTGAGAAAGTCAGGCATCAGTTGTGATTGAAAAGTGAAAAACAACTATTCCTGGGAAAGCATGTTTTTAGCAGAAATGATGGGGGCTTTTTTAAGAACTTTCTTTTAACATTATCTAGTCTTCTGACTGCATTCTTCTACTTTTCACTTTCTTTATACCTCTCCCTGTCTTTATTCCTTCCAATATGCTTCAGCTTAAGGAAGGAAGGAGCAGATGTTCGCATGTTATTCCAGGTGAGGTTCCACCATCTGCCTGTGACATAATCAGATTTGTATTGCTTTACTCTCTGACCTCACAATCTTCTGGCTCTTCTCTACCCTGCTGTCAGGGTGCTGCAGGAAGGAATGATGCCCACGATGTCCAGATTCAATTCAGACTCTTCATCCCCTAAGTCAGGCCCCCTGATGTGCTGTATCTAGCAACAACCATCACCATTTCTCCTCTTCCACTGCCCACTCACCTTCCTTCAGAAAAGCTTTCTACTTAATGGGGTGTCCTGGTCCCAAGTGAAATAAATAACTTCATGTCCAGTTTTCTTCTGCCCAACATCCTGTGAGGTAATGTCATGTTTCTTATATCCAGCCATGGTAAAAACAGCAGGCAGGCTGGCTTTTGGAAGTAAGGATATAGAATCTGATCTGCTTTTTATTGGAATCAGTGATCAAGCTCTCACTTCAGCAAAACTCATGACTCACACATGGCTCACAGCATCTCATTTGCACCACTGAATGCTCTGGGTTAAAACAAAGGTCATTAGAAAATGTACCCATGAGGTTAAGACCTGTTTAAATACACATTAAGGGGTGTAATGTTTGAGAGGAGTGCAGTTAAACTGAGCAAACCTGATAGGAGAGCACATCTCCCCAGCTTTTAAAGGATGTAAGAATTTCTGGTCCTTTCTTTATTGTTGGCTGATCAATAATAAATGGGCTTGGCTTAGCTCTAGCAGAAATAGTAGGGTGGAGAGGGAATGGGAACAGTTTGTTGCAGGAAACAGTTTCATGTAAGCTCAGCTTGTAAGAAGGCAAAATCTTCTGGCTGAGGGCCAAGTAGGGAGATGAGTGGTGTTTGCTGGGGGAGCTTAACCCTGCTTGGGGACAGGAGGAGTGGCTGGTGGGGAGATAAACGGGTGCCCTCTGCACCCCTCTGAGCCTGTTTCTACCTTTCTGAACCCACTTTGCCTCTCCTTGTCCTGAGGAGACCAGATCTGTTGGTGGTGATCCCAAAAGGTTCTTTTTTCATTGTTATTTGTGCCTATGTGGAGGCTCTTCCTAGGAAAGATTCCTTGAGTACAAGCCATGAAAGATTTTTTTTGGTTGCTTGAGAATGACCCTTTCCAGGTGGTACAGGAAACTGGAATGTACAGTGCTGGGAGCTGTGGGATGGGCTGGTGCTGCTGTGGCCCCATAGTGCTCCTGCCCATCTGAGCAGGGCAATGAGATGATGTTTTAAAGTGTGCAAAAAGACTTTTCCCTGGTCACAATCATCCCCTGTTGCACAAGGCATCTCATTCTGCTTCTCCAAGAGGGAAAGGCTGAAAGAGATGGAGAACAGAGGGACTGTTCCTTCTTTTTGTCCCCTGGAGGGTGTGTTATTTAATTAGGTACAAAGGCTGTTAAAATCAAAAGATTAAATTGAAAGTCTGCTTGATTTATTACAGCCTCCAGCAAGAGGAGAGAAAGAAATTCTGAAAAATGTTCAGTTTTAGTTCATATCTTTCAATCTTGGACAGAAAAGAAAGAAAGAAGCAGGAACTAACTTTCCATGTAAATTTCAGTTTTTACAATTTTCACTTTGGGATTTTGTTTTCATTAAATTACCAAATTACTGGGTTTAGTCAAACCTCCAAAGCTCAAAGGAATTAGAAGCTAATTACAGAACATGGAAGAAAATATTTTGTTGGTGGTGTTCTTTTCTTTGTATCTTTGCTAACTTGTTAAAAAGGAATTCTAAAATGAGATGTCTCCTTTTATCCATGTATATTAAAAAATTCCTTTTGAATTTCCAGGCAAAATAATTGTAATTTTACAACCAGTTATATTCCAGCTATTGGAAGCATTTTTTTCTCTTTTACCCTAAATTCCATGTATATGTTAATAGTCAGTCTGCCCTTTAAAAGTCACATAGACCAGGTTTATGTTTGTTTTCAGAATTTGGATGTATTTTGGTGGGGAGCCGGGTTGAGCCCCAGCTCCAGGCACTCTCTGCCATATGGAAGTGTTTGCAGTTGCGTGCTGGGGAATGTGGAGCTGAACCATGGGTCCTCATTGAGGAGCGGTGCTGCCTGCTGAGCATGTTTGGAAATCCAGAGGTTTAGTTGAGCAGGATATCTATTTTCTAGGTCAAAAAGAGCATAATTTGGCACTCGGCTCCGGTGGAAAGTCATGGAGAACTGGCTTCCTACCCGCCCTTTGTGACATTGGAAATGTGTTTCTGAATAAGGGAATCCAAGGGTTTATTTAATGTTGGACATATGGGGTTTTATGGTCTTGGCCCAGACCTCCTGTATAAAGGAACTGGAGGGTGGGTGCAGAGCTAGACACCAAACCAGCAAGATGTCACAAGGAGCTGGTGTGTCAGCACTGGGTACAGCTACACAGAGAGAGCCTCTGCACATGGGATTGTCCCATCACACCTCCATGTCCATCTCCATGAACTCCACACAGGAATGCAACTGTGATATGAGGAAACCCCATCCTTGCACTGCCAAAGCATCCAACTTTGCCATCCGCTAAGTGAAGCACTATTTATGAGGGCATGTGATGACAGGACAAAGGGGAATGGCTTAAAACTGACAGAAAGTAGGGTTAGATTGGATATTAGGAAGAAATTCTTCCCTGTGAGGGTGCTGAGGCCCTGGCACAGGTTGCCCAGAGAAGCTGTGGCTGCCCCATCCCTGGAAGTGTCCAAGGCCAGGCTGGATGGGGCTCTGAGCAACCTGGTCTAGGGGAAGGTGTCTCTGGCCATGGCAGGGAGGTTGGAATGAGATGAGTTTTAAAGTCTCTTCCCACCCAGGCCATTCTCTGATTCTGTGGGGAAGGCTTTCTTGATTTGTGAGTCCTTTGAGATATACAGACCAGAGGTTCTGGAAGTGCCACCTATGTGTACTGCTGGACAGCCTGGGGAGACTTGTTCTTCCAGTCCCTTTTGTGGGCTTCAAGTTTGGGAACGTGCCTTAGCTGAAGAGTTGCTGTTTTGGAGCAGTGATATGTGGTGGTCACCTGTGGGGTGGGAGGAAGGGGCTTTTCAAGAGTCAGCTGCCTTGAGTACACAGTGCTTCATCATTTTGTTTGCTTAATTGAAAATTACCTTAGAAGTGCACAGTAAATATTGTTAGTGCTCCTGCAAGAATGTGTCCAAGTTGATTCAATCCTGAAAGCATATGGAAAAGCACCAGCACTTATGTCATGCTTGCTCGTGACTTATGCAATCAGAAGTGGTTTGCAGCACACTTGGCTAAAGGTAGAATGAAGAATTTGACCTCTCTGGCCAAGCTGGGTCTAGATACAGCACTGAGCTCTTAAATGCACAGATATCAGGATTTCATAGAAGAGCCCCATGAGTTTTCACACTTGCATGTAAAATGTCGCCCCTTCTAGAACACAGAGGCTCGTGATGTTTGACAACACACACACAAGCAAAATCACCCTGGGCTGTGCAGAATCAATCAGGGGATGCTGTTTGTGTCTGGAGAAAAGTATTTAATCATTTTCCCAAAGATATCCCCCGATATGAATGGTAACAGGATGTTTATAACAGAGATAAGGCTGGGATGAAATACTATCCCTCTCTGGGAGCTAATAAAAGCAAAGATTTGGAATTAAGTATCACTTTCTCTGAGCTGCACACGAATGAGGAAATGGGGTCAGAAGGGCAAGCTGCAACATTGTAGGCACTTTATCTAAAACATAAACATTACTAGAGTGCATTCTGGCCAAATTAACTCTCTCAGATCTGCCATGTTAGCATTCCTGTAGTACTTAAGCCTGCCAGCTTTACTGCTCTGCTGACTGAGGGTTGAACTCCAAGTTGGGGTTGACACTTCCAAACAGGGCTCTGAGTGGGGAGGGTCTGTTGAACCCTTCTGCAATTAAATATTCTCCAAAGAAATGCCAATGTCATTGTGAAAAAGAAAAGGGGAAAAAATAAAGGTGGGGTGGAGTCACAGAAATATGATCTGCCCTGCTCAGTGCACAAACCCCTGAAAAGTGGAGTTTCTTTGCATTGGCAGTAAAAACAGGAGTATTTGCTTTGCTACTGTTCACTGCAAAGCACTTGGATCAGAGAGGCAGTGCTTGAAATTGCAGCATCCTTCAAGTCCAGAGTGAGCCTTTTAATACCACACTGGGTAGTTTAGCCCTGGGTGATGTCAAAATCTTCCTAAAATCAGGCTGCAACTTTGGGATGGGAGCACTCAGCAAAGTCAGCATCATTTGTGTTTGAGAGATGTCACACCATTGTGCAAGAGGTGCTCACAGGTGCTCCAACCAATTGCAAGATGCCCTTGTGCCAGGCAGTGTCAGGATGTGTCTCACAAAAACAGGACAGGAAACATGTGTTATCCCCATATGTGTCATGGGGGATTGGTGGAACTGATGCTATCTCCACCATGAAAGCAGAGGTGCAAAGGTCTGCTTTTGAGGGGAGGAATAATATTAAAATTAGCACCTTCCCAAGATCAGACAAGCACTTGGGAGCTAAATTACTTCCCTACTGTGGAAGCAGAAGAGAGCAGAATGTGCTCCATCTTTCCATGGAACAGATGGCTCCCCACAGTAGTTATGGACCTCAGCCAGGAGGGATGGGGAGAGCTCTGCCCCAGGGTTCTGTTCAGGTCTGGCTGCAGCTGCTTGAGTTTGGAGTATCTGTTCCACTTGAAATGCTGCCTTGTTTTAATACATTTCTGAAGTTTTCATTCTGATTTGAGATTCAAATAGTATTTTCTACATGTACTGGGCAAGAAGCCATCTGCGCCTTTTGCAAAAATCAAGTCATGCCAACTGCTTGGAGTGAAGGGACTGCTTTGGCTTGGGCTGTTTTTGGTTGGTTTTTTTTTTTTTTTTTTTTTTTTTGTTTTTTAAGAAGGAATAAGTCTTCAGGGTCTCCTAAACACTTCCATGGTAGTGACCACTTTTCTATCTTCAATTTTACAAAATGGTAAGGTGTTGCTAAATATCCTGTATTTCTGGGATCCCTGAGAGTCTTACAGCAGGGAGCTTGGTGGGGCAAGGATTGCCACCTCCAGGGCACTGTGTGTACAGTGAGGATGCTCTTGGAGGTACAAGAGGAAACCTGTTGTCCTCATGATTCCCTGGTAAGAGCCCAAAACCCTCAGCAATTCCCTTCAGCCCTGCGGGGTTGTCTGTAGTACATGATCCCAGAACATGTCCTGGGTATCAGAAGAAGGATATCAGTTTGAAATGCCATCTGTAAAATGTCCTTTTGTCAATAGAATGAGACTTTGTGATTATAAAAGCATTTTCTTATATTACTGTTCTCTAATTTCCAGTCACAGAATTGAGAGATTCAATGGTCCAGAGTTAAATGGATTGTCTAGAGTCTCACAAGCAATTGGAAGGGAGACAACCCAGCCCTTGCTTTTAGGTTGCCCAAACTACCTTTTTGCCCAGTTCCTTCCTGAGAAACCTCTTGAGGTTGTAAACTGCCTGGTTAGATGCTTTTTTTTTTCCCCTCTTCTTTTTTTCTTTTTTTTTAACACAATCACTTGATTTCTTATCATAATTCCTTATCTATGGCAAAGAGCAGTGTAAATACCTCAAGTAAAATCTCAGCTGTGCTGGGAACAGCTAGTCCTTGTTAGCTGATGGTGGTTTATGTTGCAGATAGCAGTTATCTGAGGAGGCTTTGCACAGCAGTGTAAAGCCATTCCTTTGTCAGCTGAGGTCCATCAAAGTGCTGTGGAGGATTTGGCCACTGGAGCATCCTGGTAAGGCACTGCTGTGCCATTGCAAGGTGCCTTGGCAGGAAATGAGGCAGCTATTCCCTTGAAATCTGAACTCTGTGATGCTGTGAATTAGAGGGGAGTGTTGTCTCCAGTGCCAGCTGCCAAGGGATCATGCTGCCAGCTTATTCCTTTCCTCATTTTATTTCCCAGTGGACCAGCTTCCAGTTGGATCCCAGCCCTTCAGAAAGGGGAGAAGAGTGGAGGCTGTGATTTGCTAGAAATCATTCATATAGGGGAAAATGGGTGTGAGTGAAAAGAGTTGGAAGAAGTTTTTCAAGTAGCTTATAAATCCTCATTGCTGTCTGGAAATGCTGCTGAGCATCCCATAAACCTATCCTTTTCCTTGTGCTGTTCCCTCTGCTCCTAGCACTGGCCACTGAAACCATGTCAGATAGGTCACTTCACACTGGCCCTTTTTTTTTTTTTTTTTTTTTTTCTTTTTAAAGCACACAAGAAGTTCCTAGGATTTAAAATCACGCAGTGAAACTGCATGTGACAAAGCTGTCAGTATTCAGGAGGAATTACCAGCAGTGTGTTAATCCCAGCACTCACACAGATCTCCTTGGGTGAGATCTGCTTCCCTTCCAACACGTTCCTTCCAGTTTTCTTTCTAAACCACAATCAAAACTCCCCTGTATTTTGTCCGAGATTTGAAACAGCCAGTGGTTCACTGATTTCACATAAAGGGCTTCTGTGCAGGGGATCGTGCATTCGTTAAACTGCTTAGAGCTGGTCACTCTTCCTCATCCAAAGCCCTGGGAGGAGCTGGTGGGGTTTCCATTGCAGCCACCCTACAGGGGGAGGGGAGCAATGCTGGTGCTGCTGACTCTGCTGGGGCTTTGGGGTCTCACTGGGGAGCTGGGTGAGGCTGCTCAAATAGGGAGAGCCAGCAAGACTGGGGAAAAAGTCTTTATGGCTGGGGCAAGGACCTGGACTCCAGACAGATGCCTGTGGAAGTGTCCACCTCCTGCCTGTGGCTCCTTAGCTTGTGACATGTCTGGTGTGTTCTGGGCTCAGTATCTGGTACTCAAAGTGAACCCAGGGCCTCCAGTCCTGTGTTACATCAGTTGTCTCTGTTAAAGTATCTTACATTTTGCAGCCCCCACTTTAAGAGGGGATTAAAATAGTCCAGCACAGCTTCCTAGCTTGCCTGAAAACTGTGTGCTTGGTGAGGTCCCTGTGCCTTCATCTCCCTGCTCCTCCTCTCTTCTCTCTCCCAGAGCAGCTCTTGTTCCCCATTTGAACCCATGTGGTTTTGAGGTAGCACAGCCTTCCTGAGCTGGGGTCAGAAGCACCCTCTCTTCTCCACCACCTCCGAGGAGCTGTCAGAAACTTGTTTTAGAGCTTGGCAGTGCCTTGAGTAGGAAGCCAAGCTCTGTGTCTGAAGAAATCAGTACAGGATCCTAATAAATTGGTCTGTCTGATGGTGCTTCTATATTTGGGTTCTGTTCCTTGTGGTTGCACAGAAAGGTTTGAAAACATGCACTGGAGAGACCAGCAAAACATAAATCTTTCTTATTTCAAGTTTGAAATTGGTAAGGCAATCCCATCCCTCAGCGGCCAAGCAAGGATTTTTGAAAGCGGCATTCTGGCAAAAATTAATACCTTATTATAGCTTCAGGGATAAGTTTGCACCAGCTTAGCCTGAGTGACTGAGTTATATGCAGGTCTGTAAAAAATATTTGGATTTTCAAAAAATAATTAAAAATACTGTGCAGACATCATAGTTATATTTAAGTTATTGCAGTAGCAGTAGGGTAAGTTGGTTTCAGTATGACTTGTAGATTTTTTTTTTCTCTTTTTGAACTGCATTCATGAACAAGTTTATGTGGATGGGAGTGATGCATAGAAATCTCTCATTATAAGCGGTGTTAGAAATTACCAAATTAAAAATTTTAAACCATATATGCACCTTGGATTTTAATGGAAGTTGGAAGACAGTTGAGAAATCAGGCTCTAAGTTCTCACTCTAGCAAAAAAGTTGGAGGCTTGGATGGGCAGGAGCATCCAATGAAGGTAACCACAAGTTCACTGTCACTTCCACAGGAATCACCAGGTGGCTTCTGCTGAGTCAAGTTATATCAAGCCTGGAGTCTGTTTTATCCCACTCACATGTGGACATTTTCCCTGCAATATTTAGCTTGGTCCTCATTAGGCTGGGGAATGAGGTTTAGCCTTCCTGGCCTTTGGTTCTCTTGGTGCAAGAAGGGACCTCCCATCCAAAAATGCCTTTTGACTGTAGGTGCAAGAGATCGTTGGTGATTTGCCTCTGGATTCATGTGCTCACACAGAGCCTGGCACTGACGGGATCTCATGGGAGCGGAGAAAACTGGGTCCTGCCACTGACAGCAGCAGTAATGATAACATGGGAACTGACAAGTCACCATTTCCTCTTCTCCTGAACTATTTCCAATTCTTCTGACTAGAAAAAAGTCATTAATGTGTATCTATTCTGTACAGTTTTGGATCCATCACTTCTCTTTGCCTAAACACATATTTTATTTCAAGCCAAACCTTGATGTGTGTTCCTACTTAGCGTGCTCAAACATTTCCCTAATATTCTCCAAGGTGCCTGTCTATGAGGACTTTAGAGCAGGTAAGCTTCCCAGAAAATATTGTAGTCTATGAGTTTTACATCACAGGCTCGCTCTCATACTCTTTTCCTGTTTTTTTTTTTTTTTTCCTTTTGAAGTGGAAACTCTATTAATTTTCAAAGTAGATATGTGCAGTCAGCAAGGATGAAAATGAATGTAATTGTCAAAATCCTGTCAGAAGAGATTTCTCCACTTTAATTCCTGCTTACTTTATTAAGACAAGTAAATTATCTTTTTATGGAATGTTTCCTTTTTTTCTGGAAACACTACTGATAAATGATGTAATATTCAAGGCCCTTCTCCACAGCTGTTCGAAGCCCAAAATTTCTATTCCCTTCACCACAAGAGGTGCAGATGCCAAGTAAAACCTTAACCTGACTTTCATGATGAAATGTGATGGTATTGCAGAGGGAAATGAGGAATCTACAAATATTATTCTGAAAGTAATGGTTTGATTGAGCTCCTGTATTTTTTCCTGGGTATTTTTAGGAACCTGCTCTTGTTGCAACAGGGATTAGGAAGAAGCCAAGCAGAGTTCTGAAATGGTAGCTGAGAGGGGCTTTCTCTGGCTGTGACCTGAAATACTATTTTAAAACCACCTTGACAGGATCAAGCTATAGCTGCTGTGTCAAAGCAGAAAGCTGCTATTTTTATCTCTGAATTTTTAACCAGTTCTCAGGAAGGGCTTGCTTTCTGCACCGATTTCAGATTGCCACTTCCAAAACTGAGAGGACTTCTGTGGTATCATTTAGGAAGATGGAGTAGCTCAAGCAGAAAAACCCATCGACTGACAGGATAGTGTAGTGCCTTTTTGTGAAAAGGAATCCTCTTTCTTCTGGTTTTTATCCTCCCCTAAGCTGTCCACCGAAACTTGAATAGCAGAGGCCACTTTTGCTCCATATCTAAAATAAATTAGGTCAGTTGTTGACATTTTAGCACAAGTAGCTTATCTTAGGCGTAAGAGCTGCTTAACCCATTGCAAGGGAGAATGAATACTTTTTCCCCCACCCCAACATAAACAGTGCCTGGACTTTCCAAACAGTATTTGGGAAGGTCTCTTGACATCTGACACTGTGCAATTTACTACACTTGTCAGGTGAGTAGGTTTGTCTCTGGTGACCAGTGCTGGTCCCTGCTGCACTGGTGATGGGTGTTCTAATACCCCTGCCCAGCACCCACTGCTGCTTCTTTCCTCACTCTGTGGACAGAAGTTCCAGCTGTCCATGAGCCATCTCTCATCTGCTCGAGCGCCTTGTCCTCCTGCTTCAAAGATAAGGAGAATAATTACACTATTTAATCATATAATTGGTTGGAAACTCCTTGTTGCACTCTTATGTCCAAATGAGCAGCCTTTAAGGGGAAAGTTGCTTTGTTAACTTGTGGCATTTTGGGTTTAGGAGATTATGGACACAGAGGAATTGATAGGTGTCAGATCACCTAAAAATTTTCATATACTGATATGTGGAGTCAGCCCACCTCTGGCTGTTGTTTTTCATGCTGAATATGCCAACTTCAGCATCCCATCACTATGTACACATCTGTGGATTGTCAGTGGGCATCTGGCAGGATGGAATTTTAGATCAGGATTCAATGGCATTGGTAGTGTGAATTTTGGATAAGGACCCAAGTGTCCTGCACCTGGTACTTGGCTAATTTTTACTGTTGCTGCTCTTTGACTTTGTTCCTCTGAGCAGTGCTTATTTTAAATGTGGATATTAAACTTGAGGGAAATACAGAAGGAATAGGTGAATTTTAAGGATTCGGGGCTAGATAAAATGTATCAGGTTAACTAACAAGAAGAAAAGAAAAGAAAAACAACTCTTTTTCTCTGGTATATGCACAAAATATTTGCAAATTCCCAAGTGCCCTGGTGAGAATGAGAAACTTTGACAGCACCAAAGTATCTTTTAGAAGTACTCATTTATCCAAGTGCTATTTTTCAGTAAGAAAGCATCATTTATATGGGGTTCAAGGAAGAGAGCACAGGTAGTTATTGTGATGGGCCTCTGAAAATATCCAAATCCTGCTTGTTGCCCACTGAAAAAAAAAAAAAACCCAGTGCTGTCTGAGTTCAAAAGCAAGTACCTGACTGCAGAACCACCTTCTGACCAGTAACGCTCCTGAGTTCCTGTGCCTTGGGAAGCAGTGGCCTCCAAAATGCTCAGTCCAGTGGAAGATGTCCTCAGGAGAAGCTGGACGCTGGGTTCTCCAGAGCAAAGCCAGAGAAGCTAAACATGAGTGATTCACTGCAGTTAGGGAGCCTGGCTTCAGCCTGGGCTTGGAGGCAGCCGGCGTGGCTGCCTGGCGTGACTGTGCTTCCCAAGAAATCCTGATGTATTCTAGGTGGAGGTGCTGATTGCAGCGCATGAAGTCAAGCCGTGTTTAGCAACAGCCTTTGATGAGAGCACCATCTCTTCTGTCGAGTCCTGAAGACATTACCTAACCATCTGCTTTCTGAATTCCTGGGAGCTGCCCAGCTCAGGGCTAATGGAACCAACCAGACACATGCACACACCAAAAAAGAGTTTTGCTTAACACCTGGGGCCAAGCCCTCAGCTGATATAAATGGGCAGCAGTGACACTAAGCTAATTTATGGCAGCCCTAGATTTGGCCCAGGAATACTATTATTTTTCTATTTAGAGAAGTGCTAGCAGTTTGCAGGAGCTTGTTATTAGGAATGAGCCAACTATTTCAGAGGAAATGATGGAGTAATAACAACCACAGAACCTAAATTAGTTGTTTTTAACTTATGAGAGCATAAAATAATAATATCTGACACTACTAACCACTATTCTTTTTTGCACTCTTTAAAACTTCAGCTATGCTTTGCCAAACCAATTGTTTCCAGGTTCTGTCAAAAATATTGTCCTTGGGCAGAACGCTTGGATGCTAAATTTCAACCCAGAATGATTTTTATGGCGGAGTGACAGAAACCTTGAAAGGGGGATTTATAACAAATACAACCTTAACTACTGTGGTGTGAACAGTGCTGCAATTCTCATTAGCTGAGCTTTTCTTTCCTTTTTTTCTCAGCATTTCAGAGGGTGGGGCTGGCCATAGGAAGCAGTTGACTTGTGTGTACACTTCTGTCATGGCAGGAAAGGAACTTGGCAGCTTCATTTTCCCCTTTCATCCCTGAACATCTGTCGGGGTTCAAAGATTCTGAAGCAATAGGATTTCAGGATGGTTTTTCATGTTGTGGCTGTGAGCGTGGGCAGCTGGTGTGACTGTGGTGTGGGAGACGAGGGGTTTCAGCGTCAGGAGTTCACTCTTCTCCTCCTCTTTAATGAGGTTTATTCACTGGGGCACTGTGGAAAGGCTTTGAACCTGAAAAGATGCCTCAGCAAATAATGAGGAGGGAGAGGGACCAGCAACTAGAGGATGTGCCAGGTTTGTGTCCTGCTCAGCTTTACTGCTCAAGTCCAGACTTTGGGCTGTGGGAGAAGGTGAGAGACTCTTCTCTGTATGTTAAACACCAGGTGTGCAGGGTTGGGAAAGGGGAGTGGAGAGCTGGCTGGAGGATTTTTCTTTATGTTTGGACATCTGTTTCCCATGAGCAGAGAGCTCCCAATCACCAAGCTCTTGCAAAAGTTGTGTAGGTGCACCTTCATTTTAAGGAGTTTCTTCAGCATGGCACAACATTCAAGGCAAAACACCAAACCAAAAAAAACTCTTTAAAACCAGTTTATTTTAGAAACAGAGAATTTCTGACTGCACATAGCCCTGAAGCAGCGTTGTGACGCTTCTTTGAAATTTCAATGTAAAGGTCATCTTAAGTACCCAACTTCCAAACTCTCAGGGTGGGATCTCAGCTGTGGTGGTAGTGGAGGAAACCACAGGGAAACCAAAAGCCCTAAAATAAGAAGTGATTTCTATAGCCCACTGGGTCTCCCCAGGATGGTCTCCTGGGGCTGGAAGATGATACATGTGGTGAGTAATGTCATAATCATCCCAGAGCAGAAAACAAACCCAAGTTAAAGGTCTTAGAAGTCTTTCATCTCCACTTTTCTAAGCCACAAATGGCGAAATCTCCACATGGCTTGCTCAGATTCCTTTTGAAAGATGAGAACTTCTGTCCTCCATGGGAGAGGCAGAATGGGAATGAAGTTGCTTTGTTAATGAAGAAACAATTAATAATAATTGACCCTGCTAGAAGCTGTTCTTGTGGTGCCTTCTCTTGGTGTCTTTGATAGGGAGGGGGAAGATTTTGATGAACCTATAAGACCTCTCCTGTCTTTGAAGCTGTTGAAATTCACTGAATAGCCCAGTTGGCAGCTTCATTGGCATGTGCTTTGCAGCACATGGTGTGAAATGCTTTACGTGGTTCCTGGCACAGTGGCTTTTAGAAACTATCTTTTTTTCTGAATTGCTTTTTTTGAAAAAAAAAAAAAAAAAAGAATTGATTAAGTATATATGCACACTCACATATACATGTATGGATGGATGTGGAGGTGGATTGTGTTTGAAGATGGTGAGTTGAGTGTCACCACCCAGCCCTGGGTACCTAAATTCATTAGAAATACGCAGGAGACCGAGGCTGGGATGAACTCTGGCAGACAACTGGAGGTTGTGCATACTCTGCTGCCATCTGGCTAACGTGGAATCAGTCCTCCCTCCCTGCCCTGGCAATCCAACCAGGAAGCATTCCTTGTCTCTCTTTTGTGAGTGGCTGGGATATAACTTCATGCAGTGCTTGCAAATATCGCCTCTCTGCTCTAGTGAAGCATCTCCCAGTACAACACTGATGTGCTTAGTTCAGAAACTGATTTTTGGTTTGGTTTTTAGGGTTTGGTTTTTTGGTGTTTTTTTTTTTTTCAGCTGCAAATAATAATTTAACAGTCTTCAGCAATTTTCTGTCTTTGGGGCCTGACCTATCATTTGGGGGTGGGGGGGTTTACATGTCTTCTTGACTCTTCATAAGGGCAGATCAAGAGAAAACACCTGCCAGCCCAAAGGTACATGCACTTTGTCTGGCCTCTTCTTTGGGATCTCCTTTTCCATCTGCTCCATGTTTGTGTAATCCAAAACAAAGGCTGCACCAAGCCAATGCAGGGCAAGGGGAAGGGAATAAACAGTCATGTTTGTTTTCCATCCTCTTGCTGTCAGATACAAAGGACAACTTCAAAGCAATACATAACAAAGTTGGGTGATACACCAGCCGTAATTAAAACGCCCCTGCAGAAAATCATGTCACTGAAACAACAACTGCTTCAGAAAGCAATAACAGTTTTGTGCCAAAGGCATGTGAAACTACTGTGTCTGGGCTGGGACTCCAAAAAAACCCCATTTCTTTAATCCATCCCTATCCAGGACAATTGAATTGAATTCTGAGACTGCACTGGTTACAGTGGGGCCAAATTAAAGCACAGACTGGCATGGTGTCCCTGAGGCATCTCTGAGCAGAGGGGCATTTGTTAGGGAGCAGAGAGGTTGGAGGTGATCTCTGTGGGAGAGCTGTGCCTGGGCAGAGCTCAGCCTCTCCTGCTCCCTCATACTTTGTGGTTTATCAAATCTTGTGTCGCTCACTGCTTGCATCCAAGTCCTGTCCTGAGGGAATTAAACTGAGGCATGGCACTACTGAATGCTGTGCCCAGCTTCGGGGCCTCCAGCCCAGGAAGGACAGAGACCTGTTGGAGCCAAGCCCAAAGGAGGGTCAGCAAGTTGATTGTGGGATGGAGTACCCCTGCTATGAGGGAAGGCTGAGAGAGTTGTGCTTGTTCAGCCTGGAAAAGAGAAGGCTTTGGATGACTATTTATGGCCTTGCAAGTACCTGAAGCAGCCAAGAAGAGAGATGGAGAGAGACTTTTGACAAGGGTCTGGAGTGACAGGACAGCTTCAAACTGGAAGAGAGTATGTTTAGATTATATATTAGGAATTCTTTATGGTGAATGTGGTGAGGCCCTGGCACAGGTTGCCCAGAGAAGCTGTGGTTGCCCCATTCCTTGGAAGTATTCAAAGCTAGGCTGGATGGAGCTCTGAGCAACCTGGGATAGTGGAAGGTGTCCCTGCCCATGGCAGGGGTTGGAACCAGATGGTCTCTAAGGTCCAAAGTATTCTATGATTATGTGACATGCAGGAAGAACTTGGGGTCAGCAGAAGGGTGGTGTGACCCTGCCCCAGAGGAGATGGGCGAGGTGCCCTTAAGGTGTTATAATTCAGTGACATCCAGGTGAAAATGGTGAAAAGCTGCCCACTGTACCAACACTGGTCACTTCAGCACTGTACTGATTTATTTATGTCTTTATTACAAATAAGGCCCAGGATCCACTAAAGCCAGCAGCTCCAGGTTGTGCTTTTGTGCCTTTCTCATGACTAGAAGAAATGTTCCTTCTGTGGTTATTGTGTGGGGTTTTTTAATATTAATTAATGTTGTTATGGAGTTTGTAAGTATTAAATTATCTGTGGTGCTGTTTTCTGGTCTGTGTAGCAGCTGTCCTCTGTGATGCTGTAAATGTCAGAGCTTTCCTCAGTGCTTTCTACTTTTTTTCCTTTATGGTCAGGGTTGGAAAGGATAAACACTACTGAATGATTATGAAGTTGACTTTGGAAAACTTTATTTTAAAAGTCAAGTTATGCTCCTTTATTTAGAGAGTAGTAATTCTAAAGTGGAAGCAAATTGTTGAATAGATTTACCTGTAGGAAAAGGGGAAAAACAGCTGCTGCTTTCTATTTTATAAAAGTAGCTTAAAACATTGATGGTTAAAAAAACCCCTAAAACCCAAAGCAAAAACCCCCAAAAACTCTCAGTTCAGGTCACTTTGAAGAGAGAAGTTATTCAGAGCTTGAGCAGTAAGCCCCAACAATGAATTTAAGTTACAGACAAACCCCATGTTTTATCAATCAACTGCTACTTTCAAGTTTGACAACTTCTGTAAGCAGGAAAATGTCAATTACAGAAGATATTTGAACCTGTGGAAATAACCCATGGAAACACAAAATGTCTGTTCGCACATCAAAATGATCCAGACTTGAAGGAAGTTAAAAACCAGAATGCACTAAGGAATTATCTGATGGAAAAATGGAAACTTTGTTATGAATTTTCAAGAAATAGTGGCTAATTAATTTCTTTGGTGAGTTTATAAGGTTATTTAGGATTGGAGAAAATGAGCTAACTTCCGTATTTTTCCTGATGTGTAACAGCTATGGAAACACTTTGAAATGAGTGTCCCATCATTATGAATTCATTTGGTTATCCTTTTAATAACAATGATGGTACTCAGGCATTTTATATGGATCTTACATCCCATCTCCTTCAGGTGCTGCTTGGTCATTTCACTGAGCACTTGTCAGCTGGGTCTTATTAAATTCCCATTAAGGAAGGAAGAGCTAAATACTCAATAAAGAAGCTGAAAGGGGAAAAAATCTAAAAAACACATAGACTCAGGCCTGGAAAATTAGTTTGTGCAGAGCAGAAAATGTTCTATTTAAGCAAACAAAACACTGAAATTGACTGTTTTACATCCACTGCCAGGATAAAAAAAATGGTTGGAAACCTGGTTCTACAAAGCAAAATTAAATCAATGCTCACTTTCTGCAGCAAGATGTGCTCTTTGTTGATGTGCTTTGTCAAATGCAGCTGGAAAAAACAGACACAAACTTCCAGGCTTATGAGCTCCTCAGGTCTGAAGTGTGTGATTTAATGTAATGAGTTTTAGAGAACCTCTTAAAGCAAACCCCAGCACTTCCTAGGGCCAAGTAAGACTGTCCACGTGGAAGTCTGATAACAAGTAGCAAGTTTCCTTGGACTTGAGTTCAAATGTCTCTTCATGTTGCCTGTAATTTACAAGTTCAGCTGAACAAATTAGGATGCTTTTATATCTGCACAAATGCCTGTGTTGAGTTTTGATGCTGTTTTACTGGTCTGATGAAACTAAGCAATCTCCCATTAAAACTCCAGGCATATGAATGCTAAATTAGAGCCCAAAATTATATGGTCAGAGGAGCATGTTTCCAACAGTGAGGAGCACAGCTTGCTTCATAGGTATGTTAATAAGCAACACTTTTTTTTTTTCCTCATGGAATATTTAACATAGCCATTGAAGACTAAACATTTTCAGTGTAACCTGGAATACTTTCAGTGTGGGGTTAAAATAGGAAAGTTTTCAGTTAAAACCTTTTGTGCTGTAGAAATTTCTTTTTGCATTTTCTGTGAAAGGTTTCATTTAAACCAGACATTTGATAGCCTAATTAGGATTATTCCATTTATGGAGGTAATAAGCTAGATGGGCTAAGGAACCTCATGTTGTATAGGGGCCAAGCATCACTGTTCACCCAAAATCCAGCATTCTTGCCTAATTTTTTTTTTTTGCCTCGAATTCCCCTCCTGCCAAGGGAGCACTGTTACATAGCCAAAATCCTTGGAAAGCCCCAACAGCCCAATGCTGCGTGAGCATTAAACAATTAAAATACCATGTTGTTAACACCAAATACCATTTCTCAATGAAATTAAGACATTTCTAGAGTCCAACCCTGCCTGCCCAAGACATTCTTTCCTTCATGCAGAGCTGTGTGTTGCCTAGGGCATGCCCCTCCTGTGTGGGGCCAGTGTGCCAGGGGTGTAACACAGTGGGCACCAGTGCTGCGTCCACCTGTTTCTTGGGCTGCTGGAGATGGGGAGCTGCCAAGGGCTCCATATGGGGTATTCCTGCAGCTCCCTGGAGAGGAGCAGCAGCCCAGCCCTGTGTTCTCTGTCAGCCTTGCTGGAAGGGTGGGCACGGGGCCACCCTCAGCCTCTGGGTGATGTGTGAAGTAACTCAGAAATTATCCATGGAGCCTTGGGATGGCTGATGCCAGGGCAGCAGTGCCACTCTGGGACCTCTTCTGTTACCTAGAGCCCATGTGCTCTGCTCCAGGGGTGCAGCATCTCCCTCACTGTGATCCTGGGTGTTCAGTGGGAAGGGAACACCCAGGGCCACTGCTGGGACACTCAGTCCCATGAGCAGAGCCCTCCTGTGGAGCAGACCAAGAGCCGGGCAGGTGACCTGGTTAGCAGGGTTTGCAGAACTAACCCCATCAGTTCACGAAATGTTCCTGGTCCTTCCTGCTGCCCATGGTGGCATTAAGCACACCCCACTGACTGAGATGGATTCACTGGGAGGCTGTAGCTACCCGGGGAAGAGCCTTTTTAATGATCCCAAAGCACTAGCTTGAATTGTTGTCTTAAAATGAATTCCAAGCAAGTGGCCTGACATCACTGGATAGGATTACTGACACCTGTTTAGTAAACAGCAAAATCACATCACATCTTTTCAGCACCAGGTTGTTAAAAGAGAGCTGGAGAGCAGATGTAACCTCCAGAATGAATGGGAGAATTCATTAGGCTTCGAGGCCTTTAAACTCATCAGGGTTAAACAGTGATTTACCTCACACTGTAACTGTTAGCAAGTGATTTAGTGGCAAGGGATTGACAAGGAACATTTCCCTGGAGGGCACAGTAAATAATTTTTTCATCCCAAAGTGTTTTTGCAGAAATGTTTATGTATTTGAGTATTCAAAGTTAATTAATTTCCAGTAGTTTGACAGAAGACACTTTTTTTTTTTCTCGATGACCAACAAAATCTTGTGTGAGTTCATCTCTTTTTGCAGTAGTATTTAGTGAACTTTTCCTGCATGATCTAATCTCACAGTGGAAAACCAAATAAGAAGGTGTTGGTAAGCAGGAATGAGTTCACCAGCCTGCTCAGCTGATGTTATGGGTGAAGACAATGCTCTCACATCCTGGAAGCAGTACTTTTCCTTGGACTAGGAAACCACAGTGCTCATATGGACAAACCTGTGCCATGGGTGTCCTTAGGCAGACCATCAATATGGTCTTAACTGACTTTCAGACCCACTGTTTCTATTGTAAATGGAAAAAAGATACCTTCAACTGTTCTGGTTGTCTCACAGCATCTTTCCATTAACATTTGAAGTTGTTCATTGTCACCTTTTAGAGTTCTCTGGGGTTTTTTTTTTGCTTGTTTCAGTGGGGATTTGTTCAGGTAGGAGTGATAAGGAGAAGCAACCATCAGACAAGAGGCACATTGTTACAGACATCTTTCAAACAGCTCATGGCAGCAGGATTTTGGTGTTCTGGGTAGTGCAAGCAAAGAACCCAGCTCATAAAAAAAGAGGGGGGAAAAAATCAAGGTTTTAGTGATCAAAACTTAGATTTGCATCAGGCAGGATGTCATTAGAGATGAACATGCTGATGTGGGGTTTTTCCATTACTACTGAGCTGATTCAAAATGAAATATTTTGCTTTAAGGTGTTTTTCCATGATTTTTAGAGTTAACAAAGTGGAAATTTTCATGGAGAAATTTTTGGAGCTTTCCTCACTCCAAAATTTCTCCCAGTGGAGCATTTCCAGCAAGCTCCAGCTATTAATATACATTAAAGCTAATGGCAAATTGAAGGGTATTTTAAACAGTTATGTCAGGTTTTCAATGCTTAATTAAACAGCCCTTTACTGTGTGCCCATTAAATTCAAATAATGCTACTCCAGCACTGATCTAATGCTTTTAAGTGGCAAATGGTTTAGCCTACAGCTTGATTTGTGGTTTTTAGTGACTTTCCATGCCACTTTCCCTTTCAGAGGTGTTTTGAACTTTAGAATTCAGCATTTTAGGTTTGCCTTTTCCATTTTTCTACTTGCCCATGGCCCTGGCTAATATGTTAAGCCCTTTAGGAAAAGGATACAAATTCTCCTTCATTTCTGTTACTTATGGCACTGATTGGGGTTTGTTATCTTTTTCTGCCAGGGTGATTTTTTAATGCTGATTTTTGCTAGGATGTTGGCACAGCAGCTCTTCGCTTTCCTGGTGAAGGATTTCAGTGGTTAATTTCTCTGAGCTACCATAGCAAGGAATTGGAAGATGGTAGGGGCTCAGGAAAGGGTCTCTTGCACGTGGCTGAAGTTTTAGCTTTGGCAAAAGCCTTTCTGAAGATAGTTGCCTTAAAACATTTTGTGCATTCCATGCTAGAAAATCAATCTCCCAGGGCTGATCTAAAGCTGTTGAATGGCTTAAACAAAATGCAAGGAAAGTCTGATCTTGTTTAACCAATTTTGAAGTCTCTCATTCTCTCTAGGACTGGTTGTTGAATCAATAATTTTCTTGTGTTATGTGAATGTCCTATTTTTTTCTGAGTTTTATGTGCAAGTTCAGCATTGGGAGTGGTGATTTTTTTGGTGTCTTCATAGGCAGAGTTTTTGTGTTGATTGTTCTGTGCACATGCATTAAGTTACCCATCCTGATGTGACCACTCCATCCCATTATCCCAATCTCATTGGGGATCTCCACATTTCCTATCTTTGTAATTGTTATCAGGCTCAGCTGCTGGTGTTCCAGCCCTCTCTGCCCAGGAGTGGAGGTGTAGGGGTTGTGCTGGAGGACATGGATTTCACAGGAGCCTTAGCACTCCTGTAATATCTGTGCAGCAGGAATTTCCCTCTGTGAAATTCATCACCAATGACTCGTTTCCACGGAAAGTTGCACTTCCAAGGGCCAGCCCCTGAATGTACTGAGATACTGAAATCACTTTGCAGTGACTAAGCTCCTTTGAAAGCAGGATTTAGACCTTTTAAGCTGTGTAAGTGTTTCTGCAAATCACATGTTGGTTCATGAAGTAACGGCTGCTGATGCTTTCTTTGGCAGTCACGCTGATTGTCGTGTTCAGAAAGCTTCAGCCGGGTGTTTTCCAGTGCTTGCTAATATTTCGGGTCAACAGTCATGTCTGTCAAGCCTATCCTATGGCACTTGCAAGCCTCAGATACTTTGTACAATGTTAATGAGGATGGGAGAGGACTTTTCCTGTCCTGGGAACAGGCTTAGCATAATAGTTTTCTTGTGTCTGTGTAAGTTTTGTTCTGTGCATGGGGTGGAAAGGAAAAGGCCTCTGCAAAAATAGTGGTTTGATTTTGCTGCTCTCCCCACACACATCCCACTGGCTTCTCTTCAAATGAAAGCTCCTGGTGAATAAAGAAAGCAAGAGAAGCACTGAGGTAATTTAGAGATGGTGAGGGAGGCATTCCTCCTTCCATGAGGAATTCCTCCCCCTGCCATCCTGTCCAAATCCCTGCTGAAATATGGTGTATCATGTTTTAATCCCCAGAGGCTTCCTACACTGTTATTTGTGTGGACTGTGTTTTTTCCCCACCCACAAGAAGGAGGCAAGAAAACACAGGCTCCAGCTCTTACAGAGTTTGACTTTTTCCAGGAGTTTGGAGATTTTGGTGGGACAAACTTCCCACTCAGTTGACAGCCCCTTATCTGCAGGCCAAGCATTTGGGTGGCAGAAGGAACTGGCAAGTGAATGCAAATCGCAGCACTGCCCAGATTGGATCCTTCTGTCGATTATTTAATGGCTTCTTTCCCAAGGGGATAAAGGCACTATCAGTGTCCACCCAGGCAGGTACTGAGAAGTGCCTGTCCCATGATCGCTGGCCTGATTTGTTTTCCAAGGTACACAAGCCCCAGAGTGAGGACTTCTGAATGCTTCTGAGGGGTTTAGCAACATGAGCTGATTTTCAGTAAGATTTGTGGTCCTCTAAAGAGCACCTGTAAAGATAACCAGAGATACAAAGTGAGTGAGTGCAAATATTCTTTCCAGTCCTGGACAGCTGTTGCAGTTGTGCATCTGTGCCTTGGTTCATGAATGTCCATGAAATTCCCACCCAAACCCTGTGCCTGTGGTACTGTGAGGCTGCTTCCCATGTTGGCCAGCCAAGAATTATTAACTAATAATGAATAGCCAAAGTGAGCAGTTCACTAACATCCCATAAGGTATAATAGGTCAAATAGCTGATAAACTTGTGAATAAAATAGAAAAATTAAGAAAATAAATCCTAAGGTGGGTTAAAAAAATAAGAGAGATGAAACATCTAAAATACTTCACTCTTCTCTTTACTCACATTTTTGTCAAATATTTGAACCATGCTTAGATTTTAGCTGGTATTTTGAATAGTCTCTTAAATAACTGGTGGGAAATCATGTCTGTTTTAAGCAACTTGTTCCCTTTAATTCCTTGCTTTTAAAAAGTGCACAAATTTATATCTTGAGAAGTAATAGGTGAAAAAGGGCAGAATTAACCTGATTTTAACGGAAAAAAATAACCAACTCTCTTAAATATAAAATTGATATTATGTGTTTAGGAAATTATGTTTAGATATATTTTTGCCTTAAAGATGGAAATTTTTATTTCTTACTCTTTCATAATAACATAGTTACAAGATATTTGCAGTTATGTGGGGTGGCAACCAGTTCATATCCCTGGAAGTTAAAATCCTGTGGCCAAATAACTTAATATTAGATTTGCTTTTCATAGACATCATTCTGGAAACCTGGGCCATAAATGCAGTGCAGCCAGGCTGTCACCTCCTCATACAGGACTTGGTGGCCCTGGCTTAGGCCATATCCACAGTTTTTCTGTACCCATACAGACACAATCTGGTGCCTGGGTGACTTTAATATAACTGGGGTCATTGTCATTACAGGATTTAATGGTGGTTTTCATCTCACATGCAATTTCCAGTTCAGCTGCAGGCAGCAGTAGCAGGATTGAACAAATGCCAAATAGGCCTGCAGATCACACAAGCTAAAGGATGTTGTGTTTGAGATATAGTCATGCCTGGAAATGAGAAAAGAAAGGAAAAAAGAAAACGAGCATAGATTATTTTTATCTTTATTAGACAGAAACACTGAGCATAGATAATTTGCTGTTCCTGGAGCAATATGGCAATGGAGCACCATAAATACCTGGAGTATTTACCATACTGTGTCCATCAGGATTGGGCCTGTGTGTTTGACTCTGGGGCTCTGCATCTGCTCTGCCCTCCCTTCAGTGGTCAGTCCATGACAGCACCTGGTTTAATATAGCAGGGTTTGATTGTGCTTATTTTTATAGAGCAAAAATTCAGCCATAAACAGGGTTTCAATCCTTGCTGGTTCCAGCCACAGTCAAGCATTTGCTCAGCAATTGGCTGTGCTGCCTCTCAGCTCATTTTATCCAGCACTGGTGAGGTTCAGTGCTCGCCTGGGTTATACCAGGTCAGCTTTTCATTTCTTTTTCTTTCTTTCTCTCTTTCCCTCTCTCCCTTTTTTTTTTTTTTTTAATCAAAAAGATTTTTATTGGTGCTCTGGAAAAATAAACACAACACACCGCTGTGAGTTTTGTAAGTGAACCAATAAAAAATGAAATTCACTGATGGATTCTTTAATAGCAGCGAGTGAGCCCAGGTTCCAAATGGATTTTATATTGTGCCATTATGTATAAACAAGGTGCAATGTGATAGCCCTGGGCTGGGGGGGCCACGACGAGGGGGGAGCACCCTGAGGACAGGATGCCCTTCCAGGCCTCTTATTCCCTGTCCTAAGGGCTTCAGGTGTGTTTTGGGGTTAAATCTGCTGAGGAAGGGGAGCTTCTGGGCCCAGGTGCCCTAAGCCTGCCTCAAGGCTTAGCAGCTGTGCTCAGTCCCACTTGGTGTTGCCTTCAGCGGTTGCTTTCCAGTCGCTCTGCTCGTGTCTGCTCCAGGTATTGCTTTCAGAGCCTCAGCAATTTTTATAAAAGCAGTTTTGAACACTTTCATTTAATGAAACAGTCCCAGAGAAAACATTCAGAGCAAGGTTTTCAATTCCACTTAGGAACCTCTAGGCAGGCAAAGGTGCCAGCTTGGACTTCTGAAAGCATCATCGTTTTTTTCTATTGCCCATCATTTCTTTGAGGCCATTCCCAGAGCCCAGTAAGGATGAGGAACAGGCTCAGTCTGACTTCAGGGGAAGAATCCTTGGGACCGATGCAGAGCGGCACCATCACTTTGTACTGGGCCTTGTCTTTGGCCAGAAGGAGCTCTCAGGGAGCTGGTGTTCTCGGGGGCCCACCTGCTTTCCCTGTGTTGGAAAAGGCCCTTCTGCCTCCTACCAGGCACCAAGACGTGGAGCACAACAGTAAGTTCCTGAACATGTGTTGTCTGGCTCCAAAACAGAGAGATTTTTGTAGCCTTTAAAAGCCAGTGTAAGCTCTTGCTCCACAGAGTGCAGTGGAAGCTGGCTGGCTGCTGGCAGGGCTGGTTTGTAGGAAAAGAACTGGGATAAGTGCAGCTGGGAGTCTGTCTGTCAGTCCTGTGATCCGAGGCTTGGCAGCACAGCGCTGAAGGGCAGCATCAGGCCTTGTGCCTGTTTCCTGTCTTGGGTTTTCTTCCCGACGTGTCTTGTGCTGAGAGGTGCTGAAAGGGAGCTGAGGAGGCCTGGAGAAGGGCTGCCCATCCTCTCCAGCACACCTGGGGAGCAGGTGGGAGGAGAGAGGGATGGGCAAAGGGCAGCATGCTGACAGTGGCTGTGTCAGGTGGAGGAAGAAGGCTGTGAGAGAGGAGAGGCTCGTCTCCCCCAGGGTACACTCTGCCAGCAGGAGCAGAGGGCCCTTAATTCCACAGCCCAAGTTCTGTTGTTACCTGCACTGCATTTTGCTCAGGCTTGGTATAAAAAAAATCCATAGAACAGCTGTGGGGTTGTGAAAATTATTTTCATCTGTTTGGCTTTTAAAAATGAATTTGCATCAATCTTTCCGTGGCTCCCGCCCACCCACACCCTCTCCTCTTGTCTCAGCTGTTCTTTCATAGAGGTGAAGCAGAGCTGGTCCAGGGAACATCCCCATCCTGCTCTTTTTCTGTCTCCTGTGTCACAGCCAGAAAATGCCAAGTGCTTTCCTGAGGTTGTTGAGGTGAGAGCTGTGCACAGGCTCTAACAAAATGGAGACTCTCCTTCCTGGTAGGATGTCACAGCTGGTTTGGGTCCTTTTCAGTTTCCCCTCTGCAGAGAGGAAAGCAGGGAATTTGTTGAAGACTTGCTGATGCTGCAAGTGAGAAGAGGTGGGGGAAGATGGTGCTGCATCTTCCATCTCCCTTGTCAGCAAAGGGATCTAAACAATGCCCAAAGGAATTTGTCAAGTCTGCTCCTCAGGAGATGTTTTTGGGATCCATTCTGCCCTGATGGGCTGATGTGTGAGCTGTGGTGTGTTTCAGTCCTTCCTCTGCAGCACCCTGGGGCTGTCCAGTATCTTTCTAAAGGAAAGTTCCTGTGGCTTTGAGTTATTTCACAGCGGTTATTTATCTTTTATTTTTAACAGCATATTTTTCTTTGTGTCCTTTACCTAGCAAGAGCAGAGTTCTTCTCCCAGGCTCCTGTTAAAGCTGGCTGTATGTGCATGTGTGTTTACATGTGTGTTGTACATAAATAATCCCAGCCTGGAGAAGTTCTGCTGGCTTCAGGCAAAGCCATGTTTTTGCTCACAGCATTACTGAAATTCATCTCCTGTGAACTGTAATTCCTAGGAAGGGAAAAGAAAAATAGTATCAGGTGGGTTTTTTGTTTTGTTTTGTTTTTTTGGTTTTTTTTTCCCCTTGTTAGAAGACTATTTAATCTTTGTTGTAGGGTGAGAAGGTGAAGCACCAGACCTCAAAGTAGGCTGCAATAGGATCCTGGCAAACTTCCCATGTTATAAACTCTGTCCATAGGCAACACTTGTTTTGTGCCAAGTTTGCTTAGCTAAAAATGACTGGTCCTGAGTTTCAAAAGTGGATATTTGGCAACAACTAGCACTATATTATTTTTGTCCTAGCAAGGAAAGAATCAGATTGTGAATGACAAGGGAAAAAGTGTTGGGACAGCTCCTTCTGGGTAAATGGAGGCAACTTCATTTTGGTGGTACTGACCTCCCTTGTAAAGAGGTTTTCTGTGCCCAGATGAGATGTGTAAGGTGACAGCCTGGTATTGCTATCACAGGGCAGTAAGAGTAGCAAGCTCTCGTTCTTTGTGCCACACTCATCACCCTGCTCTCTAGGATCAGTTGAAGTCTGTGGAATTGTGCCAATTTTCCTTGGCTTATCTGTCTTCCTATCTTGTTTCTCAATTAGAGGAAGTAAATGATCCTTTTGTTTTCCTCTCCCCTTTCTTTGGGAAATGTTAAAGAAGGGTTCGGATTGCAGTGCAGCTGCATCATCGTGGGGAAACAGATGGTGGATGGGGACCTGGAGGCAATTCAGGGGCTGGGAGCTGATGCCTGGCTGGATGTGCACCGGGCTTCATAAAACTGGGATTTCTTGCCTGCCCACTTCACTGCAGGGCTCCAGCTTTGCAGGCCTCCCCTCAGCCAGAGCTCTGGGAGTAGAGGAGTCAGGTTCAACTCCCTTGCTCTCCCCACAATAGCACCTGTCAGTGATGTTCAGTAGGCTCCAAGAACTGTGATCTAATTAATTATATGTTATCTCTAGGCTGTCTTCACAAGTGTTTTTATTTATTTATTAAAATAAATTAACAAGAGGAGTAAGTAAGTAGTAGGTGCTGGCCCTCACCCCACATCTCCCTCAGGTTATGCCATCTTCTAAAGCATTCAGTGCAAACCTCGGCCAGAGAACCTTTTGCCAGGCTTCCCTGGAGGGATAGGTGAGCTCAGGGAAGGAATGGAGAAGCAGGATAAATTAGCTCCAAGTTTCCATAGCCAGACTGCTCCCAGTACCAGACCCAGGAAATCTGAAAGGAGCTGATGTGCCCCATCATTGCTCACATTACTGAACAAGGCACACCCAATTGTGGTTTCCCCTTATTTCTAATCATAAGTTACATTCCCAGGGTGCCAACATATTTTGGAGGATGCTGGGAGCTTTCCCACTGCCTTGAGTGGGAGCTTTCTCTCAATGTATGGAAAGGGATATGAAGGCCAAGACTTTCCATGCCTGGAGATGTGGGGTACTTTAAGGCACCAAAACTCCAGCTCTTTAAAGAGGCATGACCTGGGGGAAGGAAAGCAGTTGTTCAAGTTTTGTTAAAACCTCATCCTGCTGTAGGGTCTCAAGTCTGGCATTCAAAATCATTAGCACTCTTTAAATTTGGCCTAAAAATCCCTATGAAAAGTTACAGCACGTGCTGAGTAACTACTTTTCACAATGTAATAACTTGGCCCTTTCAAAGAGTAGGTTTTAGAAGCACATATTACTGACTAAAGGCTTGCCAAATTTCTTTTTTCCTTTCCAAACTCCACGTAATGATTCATGGAGACCCATCGATTTTGTTTCTAATAAGGTGCTGTTCTTGGGTACGTGAAACTGAGGGGAAACAGAGTGGTGTTTTGAAGAAATATGTTTTGTCTAGGAGCTGAGGCATCCAGAGGAACACAAGAAAAGCATTTTGAGATTAAAAAACCCCATGTGGTGTTATGTTAAAAATGGAATTTTAATGTGAATTTAGCATTTGCAGACGTTTAGGGCTGATTGTACTGAGGTCTAATGTGCTCTAAATAAAAGTAGATGAACCAACTATTTGCTAACATGTGTGTATACACAGCACACTCAACTGACACTAACAGAGGGCCAGGCCCACTGATGGGACTCAGAGTTCTCGGCCAGTGAGTTCATTCACGGTTTATTCATTGGGGAGAGATTATTCATTAACAAAATCACTGCACCTCCTGATAGAGCTGGTAGATCCTCAGAATCAGGATGGCAGCGCTGCTTCTTGGTGCCAGTTCCTGGCAGCACTTACCCGGTGGGATATTTCTTGGAGGCATCAAGTGTTGGAGCATTGCATCCATGAGGATCAGATTTGTCTGCTCACCCGAGCTGGGTTTGGTGCTCAAAAAGAGAGTCCAGAAACACAACAAGGCCAAAGCTCAGGAAAAGGCAAAGTTCAAAAACCCCTTCTAGCTTCTATGTGAACCAGCCATGGCTGTGGCAAAGAAAAGCTCTCCTCTGTCCCAGAGCCTTTTCTGATCCTCTGAAAGTGATTACTTGATGCAACAGCTCATCTCATTATCTCTTCCTCATTCCTTGCAAGGTTCTGGTAACAAAACCTGACCCCAAGCTGTGCAGCTCCCTCCTCTCTGCAGTCTGCAAAAGGCCAAGTCTACCTCTCTCACCATTTTTTTTAAGTGAGGTCTGTGACCAGCCAGGCAGTTTACTTCAGGGTATGATCAGATTCCAAGCCACAGTGTGAAAATGTCAAAGGTCCCTGGAAAATATGTAATTACATTTTGGATTTGGAGGAAACAATTAATGAAATGGAATTTCTTGGCCCTTTGCTCAGTCGGATGATATGTAGTGGCTTGCCTGTGAGCAGAATCTGAGTACACTTATGGCACAGAAGAGTTTTTATGAATTTAAAACTTAATTATATAGGCTGTAATTAAGCTATATACAAAATGTCTGGTTCTTTGAAGTATATTAATTTTGGGGAAGTTCTCAAGCACCCAGTAGCTGCAGAACAATCATGAAAGAAGACAAGGCTTGAATAATGATGACAGTTGCAAGCCACAAATAATAGGAACAACCTTTCCAAAACAAAGGGTTTCATATTTTCCAAAAGTATGAGCATTATTATTTGTGTGTATTTGCAATTTGTACATGCCTTGGAGGGCCTAACCTCAACTATAGTGCTCGAAATAATTGTGGGATGACATAAATGGGCACTTCTCTATTGAGGCAATCACTTTTCTTGCAGCATGCCAGTTTTTGTTTACTTTTTAAACAAAAAATATTCTGTCTAAATCTGCAATAATCAGGATGTGATATGGGGCATAATTTTTTTTTTTTTTTAAAGGGGGATTGGATTTCAGAAGGGGTTTCATGCATGTATGGATGGTTGAGGGGCTGCCTATTGCTGTTTTTCTATACAGTGCCTAGCAAGAGTGATGTTCCTGTAAGTGAAACAAATATCTCTAGTGAATTTAGCATTGGAAACAAAAATACCTTCTCAGTGGTTTCAACCTTTACTGTGTGGTCTGTATTTTAATAATGAGTTCCCCCACAACACTTTCATGCTTAGGTCTATCTGCAGTTGGAGATGTAGGTTTTTATTTCTTCATTTAAAGGGCTGCTGTGAGCTTTAAAATAAACACAACTGTCCCTGGGAATTTTAACTATTTCATGTTCTCTGGGCTTGTGGCTGTGGCACATCCTGTGGGTCACCACGCCTGGCCCAAAGTCAGGATTTCGGGGTCTCCATTTTCTTTGTCACCTGCTGCCCTTGGGTGCCCAGCACCCACCCAAGCACCTCTTCCTTCTTCCAGACTGGCTGACACCATAGCTTTGCAGTCCCACAAATCTGCTCACAGAATAAATGAGATGTGTTTTTCCTGTGCTGCGTCAGGCAAAATCCTCAAGCTTAACTTGTGCGGCAAACAAAGATGGTTTGCAGACTCTTGAATGACTTCCCCTGTATGATAGAGGCTTTCCAAGTATGCCCAGGATCTTCCAGGCATTCACTTCCTGTCATCAACCCTCATTGTGGAGCCTCCTCTTTACCTACTTTTCTCCAGAAAGGTTGACTCAAAACAACTACTTCTTATTTGACTTCCTCAGAAGCTACAGTAGAATTTTGGTTTAGCTGTGGCTTTATAAGTAGTTCCCACTGTAAAAGATGTTTAGTCCAATGGGAGTCTCCTTAAAACTGGAGCAAGGTGTGGAGTGGGGAATCATTCCCCTTCCCTTCTGCCTGTGGAAACCATTGCTCTCCTGCTTGCTTAGAGAAACAGGGAAGTTAATGGGCTGGCTTTCTCAGCCACATTTCCTAAAGGCAAGTTATAGCCTGGGAAATTGGCTGTCAAGCCAATAAAATCATGTGGTTGCATTTCACCTTCTTGCATTTACCAGGCTTAGAAACAGAGATAAACCCGAAGAAATGGAAAACTCTGCATTTTAGAAACAGCCATTTATGTCTTGTTATTTTTCTTTCTTCCCTTCCTTTCTGAGGGAATTTTCTGAGGTCTTCCTCGATGTAGGAAAGGCAAAATCCTACCCAAGACTTTGACTTTAAACTAGAAGGGGGAGATGTTGGAAATGCTGATGGTATCTCAGGTCATTGCCTTAATCTGCACACTTCCAAAGTGGAGGAATATTCTCAAAGCAGCAACTTGAATGATCTCTTCATCCAGAGCTGCCCTTTAGACATAATTCCATGTATTTCAAACCTGTGCATGTTACCTTTAATGCAAGGAAGTCTGCAGGACCACGTTGGAGGTTTATTATACATGGAGTCACATCAGGGCAGCTGTCTGCATGTGATCCAAGTAGGAATGCACTTTATTTCTAATAACAGACAATGAGTAATTAGTGCCCTCAAATGGACTGAAAAGGAGGGGCTATTTGCAAAACCCCTGCTTTTTTCTCTCCCTATAACCCATAAATCACTTTTTAAAAAATTGAGGGACAATTCAAAAACTGCCCAGAAGCTGGGGGAGATTAATCATAATGGGTCTATGTGCATTGCAACAGCACTCTTGTTTTCATGGCAGCAAGCAGGAATTCTCCAAGCCGGGTCTATGTCCACCAGCGGCATCCTGCCATGTGGCACTGGGGCTGCAGCAACTAATCCAGTCTTTTAGAGGAGTGTATAAAAATCTAAACCTTTTTAGTTCCCTTCCTAATTGGATTTATATAATTTTAGTTTCAGTGGGGGAGGTTTTGAAAGGGATAAATAGAAGCCAAGCACCCTTTTTTTTTTTTTTTATATTTTTAATTGCCTCCAGTATGTTGTTACTTCCAGAGGTAAAACCCAAGCTTAAAGTCTCGCTGTGCCAGGAATGTTGAAAAGCACAGTTAAAGCAGTTGTGCTGCAGGAGCCTGGACTGTCTGTGGACATAAGGCAGACAAGGCTCTCAGGTACAGGTAATCTTCTTTGTTAGGTACAGCTGGAACAGTTTTGGGCACAGAAATCCACACAGAAAAGGTTTGTGTGCCTGAAAATGGGATTATTCCTTCCAGCCGTTACAGCTCATGTAATTAAGGTTTGTGGGCAGAGTTACCTTCTTGCTCTGGCAAACAGAAAGAAGGAGCAAATAATACATTTTTTAAACATTAGGAAATACTTAGCTGGACAATCCATATTTCTGGCCTACAGAATTTTGTTAGGTGCTCTTTGACTATGGAGCTCCATCCAGAAATCACTTCCCTGGACTTACGTCCAGATGGGAATTTATCAGCCTGTGGCAGCGAGCAAGTCTGGGGCCATTGGCTGTTTTTTCTCATCACTAAATATCCCCATCTCCATCTCAGTGTGTCTGATCTCCACTCCAAGCATTGCCTCTCCCCCATCTCACTGACAGGGATTAATGCAATTCCATCTTCAGCTGGGGAAGTGAGCCTATGACAACTTCTCACAAAATGTTTGTACTGCTTTTTTTTGGGGGGGGGGAAATAGGTTTCTGAAATCTTACCTGCTTTCTTAATTTTCTTAGATGCTTCTAGTCATTTTTATGATGAATGGCATAAACTTAATGTGGCTTCACAAACACCTGATCTGAACTCAGAGCTGATATTGATTAAAAACAGTATCAGTGCTTAGGAAGAAGGAGCTATTTCTAATGAGTCTGCAGCAGATTCAGTCAGGATTTTTGCAAAGACTTGAAGGACAGGTTGCTGACTCCACCAAGTAGACTTGGAAGTGGTTTTTCTGTGAGATGGCAGATGTGTGTGGGACTTGGCATATGGAAACCTAGTGTTGGATCCATCCCTAGTGCCCTCAGACCTGGAAAGGAGCAAGCAGAAAGTACAAGTTCACAGGGACTGTCCAAGTTGGGTGAGTTTTTTTCAAAGTGTACTGTGGTTGGAAAATGTTGATGTGTCAAATCTGAAGTATCTTACAAGAAAAAGATATGTTTCAGTCAATTCTTCATCTGAAGAAAAAGCAAGGTAGCAAAGGTCATAAGTGTCAAACAATATTTTCTTGCATTTTTTTAGATAAATATTATGGATTTTCTGTCCGAAACAACATGGTATACAAAGTATTAATTCTTACTGTAATAAAAATATTGGGAAATGGTTGTGTGTTCAGATCTGAAGGAAACATTACAGAAATGAAACATTTCAATTAATCTAAATTATTTCTTAAACTTCCACAGCACACAAAATTGCCAGGGTGGGGCTGGAGCTGTCACTCACAGCAGCCAATTGCCCTCCAAATTGGTGAGTGGGATTGAGGCAGGCTGGACCTTTAGAGGGAATTCCTCTCTGCTGTACCTGGTGGGGTGGGTGAGTCTTGTTCCCAGCAGGGACTGCCTGAAGGTGCACAAAACTCAGCTTTGGGGGGGGGGGCTCTTTGCAGGCTCTTTTTCTCCATGTGTAGATCATCAGGAAAGAGGTGTTTGTGTTCCACTGATAACCTGGTAAATCAACAGCTCTTGATTTGAGTCTAAAAAGTAAAGGTTAAATAAAAGAATTGGAGGGGGAGAGTGTGTTTGGGACGTTTGCTTGCTTTTTTAATGCCAAATTTAGTTAGGACAGACTAACTAAATTTAGTTAGTGCTTGTCTTAAGGGAAAATGGTCTGTTAAAATATCTCAAGAACATTGTTTTGCTGTCATCAGTTACACAAGTTTAATAGCCAGAAGTTGTTTCAGTATTAAATTTGTTATTTAAATAATAAAGCCATATGGGAATGGGATAGCATCACGAGGAGATAATTTGGTGCAGGGAACTGTTACTTTGTTTTGGAATGAGATTAAGCCATAAATAAACACTACTTTGTCTTTAAGTTAGAAAATGGTTCCCATCCAAACAGCCTCCACAGACATTTTCCACCTGTTAGAGGATGTGTAGTATTGGGAGTCTTTCATAACAGTGGAAACTGGCTCAAACTTTCAACGGGTTTGTAAAAAATAAACCAGCCTTGATTTATGAGTTGAACTATGACAGGGAACATGTAAGCAAATAAAAACAATGAACTGAGAAAAAAGCAAATATACTGTTGATTTGGCACCGCATGAATCATGCAGGCAAATCTGAGAGGCATAGGAGGAATGAGCTTCAGAGTGATGGATGGGCAAAGGGGATCTGATCCCTGGGTAATGAAATGTGAGGGGGTCTTGCCTTATGCTGTTGACCCAGAGGTAGCCTGGAGGAAAGTGATTCCTTCTGACTATACAGTGTTAGTTAAAACAATCCCCTGGGCTCAAATATCAGCTATTAAAATAAATTCAGGAGACAGAGGAAGCGATGTTTATAAGTTGGAAGTTTGAGCTTCTTTTTAAACAATTGTGGATCTACAGATTCTGAACTGGAAACGTGATATGGCGGGAAAAGGGCAAGAGGAAATGACAAGAGGGTAAACTGGGGGTGAACTAGTAAAGAGCATGGAATTGGGAGGGAAAGCAGGCTTTTTGGGGCTGGAGGGAAGAGGAATTCCCACAGGACCAAGCAGAGAAACCCCTGACACATATTCTTGCTTCACCTCCTCTGTTTGAGGTGCCATGGCTATATGTGAAGATGCCAGAGAAACTCAGACATACCAAAGACAGCAAGGGTTTTATGGTACCTCTGGGTGTGTTTGGATTTTCAACCATAATTATAAGAGTTGGTCACTATTTTTCAGCAGAACATTTTTTCTCCAGGAATGATTTGCATTGAAACTGAGGTCTTCCATGGAAAAATTGATGTGGCTTAGTTCTGGAGAGAAAAAAAAAAGTTGAACTATTTATTTAATCAGTAATAAGACCAAGGATGTTAATCATCATAATAGAACCCTTTCAATTTAGTTGCAGCAGCAGCGTTACTACCACAAAAAGAAATCTAACAACAAAAGGAATTTTTTTTAGTTGACCACTGACCAATTTAGGGTTTGGAACAAGAGCATTTTTTATAATAGTGACATTTCCCTTAAGTAATCACTTGAGTTTCTGCATTACTCCAGAGCATTATTGGAAAACTGAAACTAATTTGGGTAGCAGCATGACCCAAACATTATGGCAAAGCACTTGAAATGGCTTTGCCTCTGCTTTCTCACATTACTCTCTGTGATCCTAAAACAAGATGCTTTTCCTGCTGTACCTATTTCTTTAGCCTGGAATTTGGTTAAAACAGAGGATTACTTTCCTGCTGAATTAATGTTATACAGAACTGGTCTTGTTTTGGTCTCTAACAACCATGGTTATTTATAAGTTTGTTACATAAGTTATAAAAATGTAACTAGGAAATGTTATTGGTGGGTCTCTAGCAGGTGGATTTGGTTGCTATTCATAATAATACAGTGAGCCTCCATGCCACAGCTTTCTTTTTCTTCTCCTCATGCTGCTGGAGGCGTCCCGTGGCTTTTCCAAGTGACCTTTCACCATTTAACTTCTTGCTCGTGGCTGATAATGACACACAAGCAAATCCCCATCTGTTCCTACGCACATCCCTATTGGATCTTTTCTTTCACTTAATATTTCCACAGAGCTGCTCCAGTAGGAGAGTCTCCTGCTGAGACTGTTCCTCTGCAATTTATGAGCAGGATTGGTGCCTGGAATTTCCCGAAGTGCCGAAGTGCCGGCCGGGTGAAAGACAGGCTCAGAGACCCCTTGTATACAATTCTGAAAAAAAAAATGTGAAAGGCAATGAAATCTGAGCTCGGGCTTTCAGGAGCAACTTGACAAGTCAATTGCCCTGTTAGGAGCTGACAACAGTGACCCTGATAGTAGAAATGATCCATTTCCTCTGGTTTAATTTATCACCAGCAGGATTCTGAGTAGCTGCTCAGTAGCAAAATTTTCAGATACTGATATAGCATCAATCCCAAATGGGACATTTTGAGAAGGGAGAGTTTACTTACAGTCCTTAAAAAAAAAAAAAAAAAAAAAAAAAAAAAAAAAAAAAAAAAAAAAAAAACCAAACCCACAAAACAACAACACAAAAAAAAAACAACAACAACAAAAAAAAAAAAACCAAAACCAGTCCTCAGGAAAAAAAATGCCACAAGAATGTTCAACATGTTTATTGTTAAGAGCGGAATCTGATACACGTGAAGCCTCTTGTTTTAAAATTTCTTACCCAATATTGCATGCTGGTCTGTGGTGTTGCTCTCTTTTCTTAGGCATTTCAGTGTTCTCAAATAATTTCATTCTAGAGATGTAGGGAGAAGTGGTTTCAGTCAGTCTGAACTAAAGGTGAACAAAAAAAGTCCTTACAACTTATGTCTGGGGAAGAACAGGAATAGAAGAATTTGAATTTACTTCAGTAGCATACACAGTCTACTTCTTTTCATTTCAAAAACACTGACAGGAAAGATGTTCAGTTTGGGGGCCTATTCATGAAGCTCTGAGGTTTTGTGACAGCATTTTCACCAATGTCACCAGAAGTACTTTTGCAGTGGTGCTGTGTTTCTCAAGATCCCAGGTATAATCACTGGGAGAGAAAAAAAAAGTGTGGGGAGAAAATTTATAAAAATATACTTCAAATATTTTCATTTTATAACTTTTTTTTTTTGCTATCTGAAATTTGATAAATCATAGACACCAATGAAAAATTTTAAATCCAAACTTTGATCTTGCCTGGTGCATCTCCCACATCTGTCCTGAGCTCAAGCTCAGTTTGAGTGCAACTTTCTTACTGTCACTGATCCAGAATATATTTATTGGGTGAAAAACTGAGCCCCAAGGACACCAGGAGAGCAGAGGTGATTTACTGGGAGCCTGTGCTCCCTGTCCAGCTGAGGAGTGCAGCTCTCCTGGAATTGCTCTGAATCCCCCCAGTCCATCTCACTGCTCTGGCTCTAATGGAAGCCTGAGCTCTTTAATAGAGCCATTGAAATTCGATGTTTTGAGTTAGGTGGGTGAATTCCCCCCCGGAGCAGCGCGTCCAGATTTATACAGGAAGTCTGTGGCAGAGGCAAGAATTGAACCCAGCTTCTCTGTGACTATCTTTTTATTCCCAAGCTTCCAGTTAAACTGTAATCCATCTTGAACCACTTACTGGAAATAGTTCCCTAAAAATAAATTGAAAGTCTAAGTGATCAGGAAGTTTACCTAAACTTCAGAGGCAGGTTAATATGAGAGTACTTTGGACTGACTCCTTAGAATAGCTCTTCCTGGAGAGGGCAGAGCATTATGGGTGCACTCCACTCCTCCATGGAATTGCCTCCTTTGTCTGTTCCTGGGGATCAGTCATTCCTACCAGATACCTCCTTCCAGATCTCATGAAAAAACAGGCATTAGTGAGATTTGGGCAATTGAATAAAAATGAAAATAGAAGTCTCAGATGGAGATGGACGCTTTGCATAAAGTACTGAATAGCATCTTATCCCAACATAATAATGTATTTATTTATCCACGAGCTGTAAGAAGGGACATTCCCAACTGCCTACAGCCAGCAGGAGGGTGGTGTTTCTCACCAGCCCTCATGACCAGGAGGGAGGCTTGCAGCCTGTCCTGGTCTTCCTCTGGCAGCGCTGGGTGGGGCCCAATTTCCAAGGCAGCGTTTTATGCCAGTGGCATTATCCATAAGTGGCTTTGGAGCAGGGTTGCTGGGAGAAATCAGCCTATGTCAGAAGTCTAACAAACTTGGGAAGTCATTTGGGCTCTTATATTTGAGCTGAATTACTCCTGAGCACAGCATGTGTGCTGCTATCGATGAGACTGTTAAATACGGTGACAGGACAAAAGTTAGCTAATGTAATTAAACTGCTACAATTTTGGCAGTTTAGGGTTTTTTAAAAAAACCTCAGCTTGCAACAGTCTTGGAGGAGATGCAGGGAAGAGGTGGGAGCAGCAGAACAACCTGCTCTGATGTGGAAGGGCCTAGCACTGCAAACATTCTGCTTAGGTGACAATATTATTATAATGGTTTTTTATGTATTTATTACACATATATATATATTACACATATACTTTTGTGCACACGTGTGGGTGCAATATATTAAGATTGACTGTGGAAATACACAGAAGAGTTTAAACTCCAGTAGGGTCACTAATTTCATTGCATTTTGTGGTTTCTGTCTGAAATAGCACATTTCGGCTGTGGAATGGGGTAAAGGGGCACTTGTGCTTCATCCAGAGGCAGAGCTGTCCTTTTGAAAACGAAGATCCTTAACCAACTGCATCCGGTCTGAGTAAAGTCAGACATTGCCTAGAAGTGATCAGGAAACAACCGAAGGGGGTGTTTTCACCCTAACGTATGTAAAATCTCCATGGGAATGTTTACATTAGACAAGTGCCTGCCAGCTTGTTGTGGCCAGCTAAATCCCACTGGGGCTGTGTGATACCCCTGAGCCTCTCAGCTGAGTTGAGTTCTCACCAGAGCATGGTGCAGAGCCTGCTCTTAAGGATGAGGAGCAAAGTGGTTTTGTTTTCAGAGGTGTTATGTCTTGGCATCCCAGGGAAATCTCAGGCCAGGAAGGTGGGTGGTTTTGCAGTTTAAACACTGCACAACAAACCCCATCGCAACAAAATGCAAACCCCACTGAAGGTAGCGTGAAACCTGCCTAAGCTGGAAACCTCTACATCTGGCCCCAAAAAATGCTATTCCCTATGTTTCCTCTCCAGAGGCAGCATCCTTTTTCTCATCCTAGGCTGCCTTTGGAGATACAGGTATTTGTGTGTCTGTATGCACAGGTAGATGCACAAAAAAGCTTTTTTACAATGAAAAGCACCCCCAGCACTTCCTAACCCCTGTGCTGAGGGCAGCTCTCTTGTAGGGTTTAAACCTGCCTGTGATAAATGTACTGTTATTCTGGCTGCAGGTTTTTATTTCTGGGCATATCAATTGGATTCTTATTATGAAAGCAGAAAATTGGAGTTACATCTGGTGGCTGACGCATGTGACAGTATCACTGCGAGGAATTCCAGTTTCCTGAAGCTTTTCAATTAACTTGGAGCACTTTTCCTCAGGTGCTGCGCGCTCAGGTTTTCAGCGTGTGCCTGCTTCCAAGTTGTAAATCAAGGAGTGTGTTATTGTACTTTCCTAGGAGCTCTTGTGCCAGTAAAATGAAACAGCAAATAATAAACCCCAAGGAGATTTATATAGCCTGAGTTGATGAAACAATTACTTTCTCATTCCTAGGTTCACTCAGAAAGGTGGGTTAAAAATAACTGAAAATTTACAAGAGCCTAAAACCGAATCTGAAAAGTACAACCTCAGCAACTTATTGGGCTCAGCCTAGTGAGCGCCAGATTTACTGTTTGCAATTTCTTCAACTTGTTCGGTCATTTTTATTATTTTTATTTTTTTTTCAACTGCCCCCTCCCCAGGCTGATGACAAGCCTTGGCAAAAACATCTGTGCAAATAAAGCAGGAGAAAGAGCGGAGGGACCTGGCCAAGAGCTCCCTGTGTCTGCTATGGCAAAAATGTTTGATAAAAGCATCTTTTCCCCTAAAGCCTCTGGGGTGGCATCTCATGTGGCAGATGAAGATCCTGGTTGGGTCATGGGTGCCAGGAACCTCAGCTGGGCTCCTCAGGCTCCTCAGAACAGGGGTGAGAAACCTCCACTGTGCCCTTGGAGGTGAGTGGGGCACCTAAGCCTGGGCAGGGTTGTAACATCCCCCCTGGGGTTCCAATCTCTGAGCCCAGCACTGTTAATGGCTTGTTGATGGTGAATTTTTTCCCACTCAGTGGCTGTGCAGTGGTAGGAGCAGAGACCAGACCTGGTTTTGCAGAGCTGTCACCAGCTGAGCCTGACCCATGGAACATTTCTGCTGACAAGGAGGGTGTGGGTGAGGGTTTAGGAGACAGGAACCTGCAGCAGTGAGCCCAGCAGATGCCAGGGCACCAGCAAAACAAAATCTGTGTGTCTGGGAGCAGGGCAGGGCAGAGATGAACCAGTATGGAGTTGGGAGCAATGGGAAAACTTAACTGTGCTCCAAAGCACAGGCACTGTTTTTATCCCAACCTGATCCATCAGCTTGATAAGTGCTCTGCTGACAGCATTGGGATTAAGGTGACAGCACTTTCCAGTTAAGACACATGGGGAGGTCCCACATTCAGCTGGAGTACTTGGGGTAAGAAAGGAACAGGTCAGTGGCCATTTCCCTCTAGCCCTGGTGATGGCAAATCCTTAAAATAGTGCACTGCCCCTGCTTTTTGCCCTGCTGGTGAATACACCCAAGAGCATCTCCTCTTGGACAGCCAGGATGCCATCGTGTCCTGGTTGTCCTCTTCCTCTCTTTGAGCTTCCCCGAGTCTGTCCTCTTTGTGAGTCATTCCTGACTCAAGGTCACATCAAGGGCACACCAGGTCCCCACACACCTGGGGACAAACACCAGAGACTTTGCGTTTGTCTCTGTGTGACCCCCAGCCTTGGCCACAGGGGTGCAGACCCTTTGGAAACCACTCACTAGCTGCTTCCTACTGTGACCTCCTGAGAAAATGGTGATGTGCTCCAAAGCCCTGCTTCAGGGAACAGCTTGGGGTTTTCAGCCTTTAAATAACATTTTTGTCCTACTCTTCCTTTTCTCCTGCAATATGGGCAGCTGAATAACGTGTTCCAGACTGGAGCAGTGAGTTCTTCCCCTTCAGCTTTGCATCACACCATCTACCCCCTGCTACCTCTATCCCAGCAGGACCATGGTGGCCAGCAGGGGCACTGGCAACTCCCTATCAAAGGCTACTGGTGAAAAAAGCTTTAAGTTTTCCAGTACAATTTTTGTAGAGTTCACTCCAAAGGCAAGGTGGAATGAAGACATTCATTTGGTTTCCAGAGATGTTTTGTCATAAATCAGGAAGAACACAAGAACATAGAAATGGGCTGTTAGATGGGTGTAGGAGATTCTGTTTTCCTTTTGATGGAAAGTTCTTTCCTTCTACTAATATGTTTGAGTTTTTTAAAATACATTTTTTATAAACTAAGAAAATCAACACATTATTTTCAGCTGCCTTGTGACATCCTTTTGAGTCTCCCCAGTGAAATTTGGCTCTCCCCAGCCACCATCGGGCTGTATCTATCAGTGCCACAAATCCTCTAATTAAAAATCGTGGCTGAAATAATGATACGTATTTTAACAGACCAGTTTCCCCTCTGAATGTTGGCATGTGATTCTTATTTTCTACATTATATAAATCTAAGGGTGGGATTTTTCAAAACCACTTGGTTCTGCCCTAATTCTTCTCCTGTTGAAGTCAGTGTGACTCTCTTACCCCTGCACTGTAATCGGAGCAGTTAAGCCAGCACTGAGAGATTATGAAAACCACATCCTAACTATGCTTCCAGACCTCACCCAGTTTTCTGCTTTCATGGCATGAAATTCGTTTTCATCCTATTAGATGTGCTGGAATGCTGATGTCCAAGGGAAGCTCCCAGGGATTGAGTTGAATATTCATCTGGCCAGGCTCGGCTTTGTGGGTTACGGTTGAAGCATTTCCGTGAGCGCAGCAGGGCCACTCCTCACACAAACAGCATCAGCGGGGTCAGGACAAGTCAGAGCTGGGCATACCCTGCTCATCCCAGGGCCTCAGGGTTCAGGAAGGCACAGGAAGCACCTTGGCCTCCAGGCAGACACCTGCCTGGGCCAGATGACTCCACCGGCCATCCCAGTACCTGTGTCCTCAGTGCTGGAGACAAGGATTCTGGGAGAGGGTTTGGGACAATGTGCCTAAACCAGCGCATCCTGCCACTCTCATGGAAATCAGTGGCCCAAATCTGCTTTCTTGAGTGGAAGGATCTTGGCCGTAGGTCGCCAGAGCTCTGTCGGCTCAGAGCAGATCCAGCCTTCTGAGAACAATGAAGGGAAACAGCTTGTGCAGGGATTTTTTCAAGTAATTGCACTTTCCACGCAAAATCATTTGGGTAGAAGATATCTGCTTATTCTTCAGAGAGAAGTGCCAGATTGCTGCTCCCTGGGAGCTTGGTCAGTTCTCTCCATTTTGGTACTTTGTTTTTTTCCTTTTTAAATTTTTTTTGTTGTTATTTATTTAATATGTCATTTGCAGTTGCTCTAAAAGTTCTGCTTTGCTTCTCAGATTCTTGGTAGAATGTTGACCTCTATTCTTTTATTAAAATAAGCTGAAAACTAAACCAGCTAAAAAAGAACAAAACAGTTCCCTAATTTTACCTCTTAATGTCACTGTACCCCATTGCCTGTCAGGCATGCTGGCAAATCCTGTCTTTTGTGCTTGAATTAATTTGGAAGCGACCACAGGGAGGGAAAGGTGTCCATGCCAGGTGATTCGCTCATGTCCAGCAGCAGATAGAATGTGATGGGATCCCATCCCAGTGACCTCTGCCATCTTGGGACTTTGTTGGGAACCTGGTGGAGCGTAAAATGACTCCACCAGTGAAAATTCATCATGGGGAAAAGCTTCCACCCCAATCTCCATATCCCAGAGATGAAACCAACTGGAAAAAGCTCCAGTCCTTTTCCCTGTAGCCAAGAAAGTCATTTTGTGTTCCCTACACATGCTGGACTGAACTCGGCCCACAGCTGATTGCTGCTGTTGATCCGAATGTCCCAAAAGGCTGGTGTATTTTCCTGCTAATAAATGTCCCACAAATGTTTTGAATTTCTGCACTCATTAGGGCTTAGGGAGGCTATTTGTCAGGACCAAAGACGTCTTCTACAATAAACCAGCAGCTGTCTGCAAAGGGTGAGGAGACATTTGTTGCCGTGAGCCGAGTCTGCTGTCAGCAACCCGGCCCCTGACCAGCTCTAGTAAATGTTTTATTGATTTAATATTAAATTAACTGCCTGGGCATAAGGAGTGCATTATTTTTAATGGCATTCTGATATTAGGGACTGCAGTTTGCTAGAATGCACCTGTAAAATTAGTATCCCCCAGTATTCTGCAGGAGCCATAAAACGTAATGCTTGTGGTGCTCCGGAGCTCGAGTAGGGTTACATGGGACCCACTTCCACCCTGATGGCTGCACCAGTTCCTGCTGCCACAGGAGGAGGAGGTCAGTCAGGTCAGAAGGCTCCTTCCAAATTCATCTCCTCTTCACTCTGAAATGGGGTTAGTGGAGCCTGTGAAGCCTGAGTCCTAATCCCAGAGCATCATATCTGACAGGGCACAGGAATTCACGGTAATGGCAGGACACCCTCTGTAGGGGGGGCAGTGCAGGAGCAAATTATTTTCCTCAATTTTGGGGTTTTTTCAGTAAATGGCATAAAGGAGAAAAAAAAAATTACAATTAAAAAGCATCACTTGTTCAGCCCTGAATGTTTGGAATTTACCATTTTAGTGAAAGAAAAAGCATTTGGAAACAAACAGAATTTGAAATTTAAATAAATATGCACATTTCTTAGTGTAAGAATGAAAAATCTTGAATATTTGCTAATTTCAGAATGTCTGGGTGTTTTTGTTTTGTTCTGGGTTTTTTTTTTTGTTGTGATTTTTTTTTTTTTGTTTGTTTGTTTAGAACTGGGCTGTGAATTTAATACAGGGAAAATTTCAGCCCAAACAAAAGATAGTTCAAGTACAAACTAAAGAAACTAAAGTTCAAATGAAGTCCTCCATTGCAACCTTTTTATTGTCCTTAAAGTGTGTACCTGGTAAATGCTGCCTTTGGGTTTATTAAGGTTGTAAAAATGCCACGTTTGAGCTGTTTATATTTTTTAACTCCCTCAGAAAATGTTAATTACAGAGTCATATCTTCTTAAATGGCCTTCAGTTGGGGATTCTGAGAAATGCTGGGATTTCTGGGAAGTTCCTTTCACGTGGATTTCACAGTCATGAATCAGAACTCCAAAACAATTATGGATCTAGAACACACCAACAGGCATGACACCATGATCTTAGTATGTCCAAGTTATAAAAATAAAAACCTTAAATTAGAAGTTGACCATGTCAGGAGCTGAGGTAGGATACCAAATTTTGTGTATTTTGTCATTGAAGTTACTTTAAAAACTGGAGACATGAGGGGTTCCACACGTGTGAGTGACCAAGTCAATTCCAAGTGGTAGCTGTGAGTAAAACAGCAATCCCAGTGGATTGGGATCAAAATGGGCACCTAGCATCATCTGGTACAATGCACTTTTCAACTGCTTTCAGCAAGATCACTCTCTTTGTGCATATTGTTTGATGATCTCTCTTTTGCAATTGCTTTCTTGGGCATATCAGTGAATGAAATCCATGTTTTCATACCCCTAAGGCAACTGTTGACAAGAAAAGTGTATTTTTTTGTCATGACTTTCCAAGTGACATCTAAGTTTCTTTCAAAGAAAGTTGAAAATTTCACTGACCTTACTTTTTCCATAGAGTTTTTGGGCACCAAAATTCAACTCTCTCTATACTGGAGGAAGAGAGGCAAGATGGGACAGAAAATGCAAACGTAATTTAGTAGGGATCAGTCATTACAAATATTGTCAGTTCAACAGACATGGTTTCTGTAGGACCAAATAATGAATTTCTCAGGTGACAAAGTCTACCCAGGACCTCTCTCAGCTTCTAAAGCTCGTGAGTGCACCGAGGGCATGGAGAAAACCACAGAGAGAGGATCTGGGCAAAGATTTCTGTCGGCTTTAGTAGGAACTAAATCATGACAGCCTCCTGGATTTTATAACACAATGTTGATGTTGCTCTCCCTTTCTTTGCCTGCTTTCCTTCTTGGTGCTTGACACTGACTTGCCACCTTTCATGTGGCAATCAGAGATGAACACAAAAGGTGGGTTACTGTTGGGTGATTGCTTTTTGGTTGATAAATACAACAAAATACAAATACAGATAGTTCCTTGCCCAGGCAACTTGAGCTGACAGAGTCAAACCATACTTTTTTCAAAGGATGTGGTGGATTTACTTATTGCTGTTCCTGTGTTTGATTTACTACCACATGATTTCATTAAATAAGAACTTAAGATGGGGATTTCTGCCAAGCAACTTTAGGCAAGGCCCATATTCCACAAATCCCTAAATTTGAGGGTGGTGGGTGGGGGAATAATCTTTTTTTTTTTTTTTTTTTTTTTTTCTAGCAGAGGTCCGTTCTGCCTGTGGACTGGAGTTTGGGGTGGTTTGTTATTACTGTTGTTGCTTTAAAAACTTTGTTAAATTATGTTTCTTTTCTTCCCATAAGATAATGAACTTGAATTTTTCAGTCCCATGAAGTTGCTGAAAACTGTAATGGCTATCCATTCTCTAATTAATAACAGCACTGGAGGGAATAAAGGAGAAATCTTCAAACAGGCAGCATTTCAGGCTTGAACTGGTTTCAGATTCAGAGAGGGTTTCTTGGAGCTCTCCCCTGCCCTCCTCCAATCTAAGGCCACACAGCCCATGTTTGTTGGTATTTTTAAGTAGATAAAATATGTAAGGAAGTACTTTCCTTTAATTACTGGATAGAAAATCCATATCCTGGTAGCTCAACTGTCCAGATCGTGTTAACCTTAAGTGGAAGAGAATAAGTAAATGCAAAGAAGAAAATGCCAAAGAAAATGCAAGGAGGGAAGGAAAAGTGATGTAAGTTGGCAAAGAACTAAGTTACGCTTCCTGGCGCAGCTCTGCGATGGTATCAATCATCCCCACACAGCTTCGGTGTAGCCATTCCACTTCTCCAATGGTTTCAGCTTAGCCTCTTGTCAGCTTCCAGCAGAGAAGATAACAGTCAAAGCTACACCACTCCCAAAGCAATTTTGCTCACTTCTGAATGCTGAACTTTGCCCTCGAATCTGGCATTGGGGTGGCTATGGAAGCAAACTGAGGTCACAAAGTGATGCCATTGTTGAAAGCTGGGCTGGACAGGTCTTGTCTCCATTTCTGAGCTGAGTCTCCACTCCTCTGCCAGAAGGATTTCTAGGTAACACCTGGCCAGAAGAGGTTCAAGGCATTTTGGGTGGTCCTGGTCCGCTGCCCACTAAACATCCTCAGCAGACTGCCATTGTTGCTTTGAACTACTCCATATGAGGCTCTGGAGATGTTTTGGGAAGCCACTCCTTGGAGCTTGTGCAGCTCCCCTGAGCTCAGGGTCCAGGCCAGCACACCAGAGCAGCCCCTCACTAGAGCAGGCTGGCAAGATGACCTCCTCTGGCTCAGCCTCAAGGGTTCCTTTTGCTTCATTTTGCTCTTTCTTGGCCATTTTTGGTTTGGCTTGAGGTGACAAAGACCATCAGCCATCTCCCACCCAGCACATCTCCCACCCAGCACCTCATGCCGCTGTTGGCCTTTCAAACATCTGAAGCATTCTGGCCAGTGGCACAAGGAATTGTGTTTACATCTTCTCTGAGAGACATCCAGAGTTGAGAGAAAAAAAAATGGCCAAGACAGCTTAGTGCTTTTGGCTTATTGTTTGAATATTTAAAGATGTTGCATCTGGAAAGTATTCCATTAATTTGTGGCTAGCACCCATATATCAAATTCATGAGCTTCCAAGTAAACAGCTGTCACTGGAGCTGCCACGGAGGGAAATTGGCACTGCTGGCTTGTGGTGAGCAGCGAGGGAACACACTGGTACAGCCTAATCCAAGGAGGAAACATTAACCAAGATGTGTAGAGGACAATGAATGAATTGTTCCTTAGAGCTCCTCAACTTCTCCTCTGTAGTAACATGAGACACAATTAAGGCCTCAGATTATTCTATTCCCTCACACACATGCACAGGACTGCACACAGCATGGCAGCATGGAAGCTGGGGTTGCATCTTACAGCCATAGAGCATAAAGCAGCCACCTCTGAGTTGTGTCTGAGGGACAGCTGCCTTCTGTGCTGGAGGCAAATGTGTCTCCAGGCTGCTTGGATCACATAGCTGTTGTTGATACTCACACAGCTTGGAACACCAACGTCCATGGCTTCCTCAAGGAGGATGCCAGGACCCATCCAGGCCTCGGTGCAGCAGGGGTAGCAGTGGGCTGCTTGTCACAAAACTTCAGGTACTGTGGGGCTGTAGGCAGTGCCAGGGCCTCAACTGGAGCTGGGACTTCCCATAGGAGTAGCTCAGAGCAACGCAAGGAGTTCTACCTGAAGATGCTGAGGTGAGGGCTCAGCTTTGGGTTTCAAGAGCTGCTGGGATTGGCAGAGCTGTTTGTTGTGCAGCCCAAGTCGGCAGGGCGAGGGCCTGGGAGTTCCAGTTGCCTGTTTGATCCGTTTGTTTTCCGTGTGGTGCTTAAGGAAATTAACCCATTAATGAAGAGGAATTGTGGAAGTGGGACAGAGATGATACCATGATTCCTGTTTTCTTGGGAGGGGCCTTACAGAAGTGTTGGAAAACCCCATGGCAGTTCCAGGGTCTCTGGGATAGGAGCGCTGGGGTACCTGGGGAGGCTCTGGAGAAATGGAGGAAAAGAAGCAAGAAGGGTTCCCCATCCCCCTTCCAGAAAGGAGGGTCTGAGGCCTAGAGAGACAAGATGAGCCCTCCAAGGAGGTGGGTGCATCAATCCCAGGGAAATCGTGGATGACACAGGAAAACACTTTCCCACTCCTGCCCAAAAGCTGTTCTGGCATCTACTCTGGATGCTCTGGCACTTCACAGGGCTTGGGATTTGCCTTCTGTTTACTACCCAGCCTGAAGTGGGTTTGAACTGGTGACCTAAAGGTGAAAGGCTCTGCGTCTTATTAGAATTACTGTGAGCTGCTGAACAAGTCCCCCATGGCAGTTAAGATTTGATTATGGTTCTAGAAAATGTTCAGCTTTTACAATTAGTGTCAAAGCAATGGTAAGCCCCTCTTTGATTCCTGGGTGTAGGCTCGTGCTTTTCTTAACCTCACACATATGCTGGCATATTTACAGTAAGTGCTCAGGGGTTTGTTTTTTTAATTATTATTTTTTTTTATTTTTGAATTAAAAATGAAAGTTCCCCAGGGAAATTATGCAATGGGAAATAGCCACTTCAATAAACTCGACTCACACGTTTTATTGATTATGGTAAATTTAATTATTCCATTTAAACCTTGCTTACACACACACACAAAACTTATCCTTTTTTTCTTACATGTTTTTTCCTGTTTAGTATCCATCTCTACAGACCAAAACTGTGCTATATGTTATTCTAAACTTTTTAGAGAAGAAATACTCAAGGCTAAGTTTCTTCCTCATAATTATAAATTAAAAATTAGAGAACATACCATAAATGTTACTCAAAACATCTTCAAATAGAACTACTAATTGTGAAACAGCAGTAATTACGGCTTTTAATGTAGCTCTTGCCTCCACCTTATATTAGGTGACCACTTTCTCTAAGGGAGACAGTTATCAAGTGTATAGGAAATGTTAAAAAACCCCAAAATAACAAAACATAGAACAAAATCAGTATTTATCTTACTCGGGACTTCATTCAGTAACACTGTTTTCTTGATGATCAGATATTACCTGGAGGTTTTAGTCTGTTTGGAGATCATTGCACTGAGGTTTTCAGAGGCTACTGCCAAAAGACAGTGAAAGAGCTGCTTATCCCTGGGTCAGAAAACTTATTTCCCTTTTCTTTCTCTTTCAGGGAGCTACTGCTACTTCTTCCAACCTGCTGAACTATGCTGAACTATGCTCAATCCTTTTTCTTCTTAAAGTTATGAACAGTCTCCCCTTCCTGGGGAAATGCATTTATTCATTATCTTGTTCCCATGACTGGGGAATGTTCCTGTGGATACAGATCTGTGGGACTGAGGTCAAGGCAGTCCTCAATGGTTAGAAATTAGGGTGTAGGAAGTGGAATTGTCCCTAGAAATAAAGAATCACAAGTAATTCCCAATCTGTGCTCACTCTTAAATGAGGGGCCTATTCAGAACCAGCCCATCAGAGCAGTGAGACAAATCATGGTTGGTCTTCTTCCCTGACACTGCAAAATTGTCTGGAGAGGGGCTGTTTGAGGTTCTGGAAGCTGAGCTGACCAGTTTTGAAACGTGAGGAAAGACCCAGTGTTTGTTCAAGGTGTTTTGCCCCTTCCAGATACATCTTTTATCTGAGTTCTTTCATGAGACTGTCAGACCAGGGCTTGTCTGAATCCCATGGCCAAATCCTCCTCTGGTAAGATCTGAAAGGGCCTTGTTTATTTCAAGAGATCTGCACCCCCTTAGTCTGGTGGGTACCCTGTAAGGAGCCAGTGGGAAGGCAGGGATGGTGAAGGTGGAGCAACAGGGCTGGGATGTGGAAGGTTCTAGAGGCTACAGGTGAGCAGTGTCTCCTTTGCTCTCCTACACTTTCTCTCCAGGTGGCACATTGGACTGCCACCATTCTAAGCACAGTGACCAATCTTCTGGATATCCCTTCTTGGCAAAAGATGGACTGGGCACACCTAGATGCCATTTGATGGGTTTCCTGCACCACAGTGTGATTCATTAATTGTATTTGTACCTTCAAGAAGAAAATATTAACTGGGATGCTCTGTATTCTGGTAGGTTTCAGATTTATTTGCTTTATTCATAAAGTATAGCTGAAAATAAGTACTTGCATATTTCTAAATGACTTACACTTAAATATAGCCACAATCTGATGTAAACTGGCAAAGTTCCCTTAGTTAAATGGATTCACTCCAGCTTGCACCAGGAGAATTAGGCCTTGAGATTTAAGCAAGCCCTGTTGTGATGACCATGAAAATAACTTACATTAAAGATGAGTTTGGAAGCAATCAAACCAAATCATAAGCCTGTCTGATTTCATTTGTTTTTCTGGCAAGCCATGGATTTCTGAGAATACAACCTTGTTGCAACGTGTATTACACTAAAGCCTTCAGCTGATGAGCCCATTGCCACAGATGTCACTCTCTGTGCCACAACTTCCCAAACCATTTCCATTTCCTTCCCTGTAACCGTCACCACGCTTGCTCTGGCCACCATGGTGAGGGAACTTAGCCATGTCTGATCCCAGACCCAGCTTTTGGCCTGGCTGACACTCAGAATGATTTTGCAGATGGGCCAGCCTAGGACACGTGTTCCTGCTGGGATGGGCACTCTGCTCCCGCCTTGCTGCCTCATTAATGAGAGTGTGAAAGCTTGGACCAATAGCCAACTCCTCAAATGGCAACAAAAGACTCCTTGTCATTACCCAGCCTGGCTCAAAGTGTACTAGAAAAGGGGATTTTTTTGGCAGAGCTGTAGATTGCAGTCACAATATACAGCTTATCACCTACTGCTGCCAGTGATGCTCTCTGCTAAGTTAGAAAACTCACCTCCTTGCCTCCCTTTCTACAGCTGTGGCCATGGGCTCTGTGAGAATTGGCACATCAGAAGATTTTTTGAGTGGCTACTGTGGTGACACAGAGAGAGACATATAAGCAGCACTCCAAATAGAATCCCTGACAAGAAGGATTTTTGAAGCCTGACTTGAGTTCAAGAATAACCCCAGAAGAAAAATTTCTCTTCTACCTTACCTCCTGAAAAGTGAGCCGAGGTTAGTTGTCTTCATTCCTGCTTTCCATGGTCTTGTATAAAACAATCTGCATGAAAACTTGAAGGTGAAAAAGCCAAAAGCTTCATGCTGTAAATTTTGAACTGGCACAATTGCAGCACTCTTGGCTTTTTTGTTTTTCTTCTGGATGTTTTCCTTTCAAAGCAAAGTGCAGTCAAAAACAGCAATCTTTTTTTTTTTTTTTTTTTTTTTGCTAAGTGATTCCCTTCTGGCATATTTCAAAGAAAGAGTTGTGTATTCCTTTTATTTAGCCTGTTAACCACATACATAAATGGTTCTGAAGCTTCACCAACCATTTCTATTTACTACTGCTTCAGACAAAGCAGGATCCAAGTGCCTTTTGGGATCTGAGCTATCCTAACACACTCAGAGCTCAAGGTTGGAAGGAAGCTTCAGTATTATTTCTTCCCTGCCTTTTGTTATTATCCTCATTATTAGTGGCAGTAGCACATGCTGTCCAATGTGGTGCTGCACATCTTCAACTCCCATGGGAGTCCCTGACTCTATGAAGGATACATGTCTGGGATGTGCAGGCACTGTGATCAGTCCTGGCTACCTTCCAGCCTTTCTCCAAATGCAGGAGGAAGAAGGGCATTGCCACAGAGGGAGAATTCTGGGGTTAAGGTGCTCCTCATGGGCAGGGCGTCCCAGGGTGCTTTGGGAACATTTTCTGCAGTGCCCTAATCCTGGTTAGTGCTGAAGATGCCCAGGCACAGTGTGCTAACCACCTGCTTCATTTCACAGCAGCACTTTTGCATTTCTTGGGGAATAAATATTTCCTCTTCTGCTCTTCACAGGAACCCCTTGATTTCATGGGCTAAAAAAGTTGATTTTTCTTTATCTTTCTTATTTCTTTAGCCTGTTTGATTCATTTATTCACTTCATACACTGAACGTTGCATTCAATTTTTAGCTTAATTTGTTTCCCTTTTTCTGTTTCTTTTTGTTGTTATTGGTTAGCTCCAGAAGGAGCAGCCTGGATGTTTTATCTGCCCACAGGCACAGGCATGTGAGCTTCCTACTTTGCCATCCCTCCCCAGGATTTTGTTACATTCTCTTAGAATTTATCTGTAACACGCACTGCAGAGCTGCTCCCCAGGAGAAAAGGCTGAGTCCTACATCAGTAGCTGAGCTAAAGCAAAGCTGGTGGGGACAAACCTGTACCCCCAGAGCTCTTACCTAGCCCCCTTGGCCACGGGGATGTTACAACTGCTGTTCCTGCTGGCCAGAAGCCCTGTCTGTCACTGCAGAGACCAGGCGTGCCCAAGACAAGAGCAGGTGGTCATGCCCCATCTCTCCTACTGTTCTTTTCTCCTTCCAGACTTTACTATGTTTATCCTTTTAGCACCTCTGTAATTATCTGTCTGTAACAGATGAGAAACAGAAGAACATGCAGGTTTGCAATTTGAGCTGGGCCACGAAGGAGCTCTTTGGCAGAGGAGGTGGCCTCCCGAGGAGTGAGTAATGTCCTTTTGTCAATCCCATTAGACTCCTTGTTGTATTCTCACACACCTAGAGACAAGCCCAAATCACTGAACCTGACTCTCCTGGGACTGATGGCAGCCTTTCACCCCAGTCCCCAGCAAAACTCCCAGAGAACTGCAGGGCAGTTCCACTCTGATTCACTTTGAAGGCTCAGGTCTTATTCATACTACCTGTGTAAACATCATTTTAGTCTGACAAATACACAGAAAATCCACAACAACTGCAGTTGTTGTGTGCAGTGTCCTGCAGAATAATCTTGCCCTCATAGCTAGATTTTAACCAGTGTGACTGGAAAAGGGAATCAGATGATGCTTGGCTTCAAATGTAGGTATATGGTCAGCTCTACTGAGCAGTTAAACCCAGAACTTTACCAGGAACCTGATTATGGCTTTAGACCCTGAGTCAGCAGCAGGGGTTGAGTAGAGGCAGCCAGGGCAGCTTCAGGAAGGCTGAGCTGAGCAGAGACTCTAAAACAGCAGTGAGACCAGGTCTGCTGAACATCCTTCCTGCTGAGTGAGTCAGCAGCAGTTTAATTAGGCATAGCTGGGCAGGGAGCAGCAGTTATGACAGAAGAGGCTTTGGCTGATAGGATCGTTTTCAGCACAATAATATTAATTAGCAATTGCGATAGGGAACATGAGGCAGGTGGAGCACTTTCTGTCAAGGTATTTTTGTAAGGAATTAGCCTGTGTAAACACCCATTGTAAATACATTGTCCTTGTCAGGTGTAATAACTGCCTGGGCACATGGCATCCTTTCTCACAATGGAAAGATAATTAAAGACGCAGTTCCACACTCCAGTGCTTCTCCCAGCTGCTAATTGTGTCACCAGAGAGATCCAAACAATTATAGCAGGAAAACACTGGGGGACTGTTAACAGTAATTTCCAAAATATGGACAATAAATAGATTGAGAAAATGCTGTGAGTGTTGATCCAGCCTTGGAAAAAGCTAGAGGAAAAACTGTATTTCTGACGCAAACGTGGAAATTTGAAATGGGAGTGAGGTGTCTAAACATCTTGGAGGAACTTAGACCCTGAGCCTGATTTGGCTTTCTGAAGCCAAATCCCACCCTAGCCTAGAAATAATTTCATATTTCACAGTCTTCACATTTTCCTCAGATGAACGTTGTTCTTAGACGCTTATACAAGGAGGGCGAATCCTGAAGACATTACTTAAAGGAAATTTCTATTCATGTCGCTGAATACTTACTACTGATAATCCTGGTAATAATTCTCATGAAAAACTGTGTTACACTGCATGTTGTAATTTGTGATGTACAGCAAATATAATATATTGTATAACTCAATATTACAGGTCTGCATTACATACCTGCAATATTATGCTCTGGTAATTAAACCAATTAAAGTGCAGTTATGAGCTCATTAAACCCAAGAAATATGAGATGTCAATCAATTCTGTGTTCATCAAGATAAAATCTTATCAAAGTCAAATGGTTCAGGCCTTCAAACCAAGTGTTCATTCATGTCTCCGTTTAACACACCCCGAGAACATGATCCAGAAAATGCCTGTATAGACAGATGTGAGCTGCACACACAGTCCCACTGCACAGGGAACTGCTGCTGGATATTTTTACCTCTTTGGTTCCCATGATTCATCCAAGTGGGATATTCTGTTGCAATCACAAGGTTTTAAATATTTAACACCATCACATGATTCTTTAGAGATCTGATAGAAACAAAACACAGCTCCCAGCCAGGTATGTGAGTTTTGCACATTGTCCCTCAGCGAATGCCAGAATGACTTAGGCTGAGTTCTCCTGCTGTGGTCAGATGCCTTTTCCCAGGTGCTGCAGTTCCTAAAGTGGTCCTTGCAGAATTGGCAGGTCCAGCTCTCCCTCGGGGCTCAGAGGTGATCCTGAATTAGTTCTTTTGAAGTCACCTGGGACTGGTACCTTCCTGCCTGGAGCAGAACATTATATTCTGGAATAAACATACTTGGGGCAGAAATCTCCTTCCCACTCCAGTTCTCCCGTGGCTTTTATGGCAGGGATAAGATTTTGGGCAAAACCTCACTGCCATCCCAGTCATTTGCTGGGAGTGTTTGGTGGAGCTCAGTGATAGCAGTTCTGGGCTTTTGCTGTGTGTTGAGAAGAAAAATTTGGTACAGCTGTGCTGGTGATCACAGGAGCTGCAAAAGGAAGAATTCAAATCATACAGAGAGGCAGCAGAGGAATGGCAGTGACAGGGGGTTAATTGAGCTGAGTCCTGAGAGTGTGGAGGGCACAGCCTGCCCTCATGTTGTGTTTGTACAGCATCTGAACACTCATCAGGCCTTGGTCTTGATTCTCATCTCTAAGTGGGGCTCTAACATAGGCAATAATAACACTAATGATGATGCTGATGAGAGTCTGCTAACAGTGATTTTTTCATATGGTCCAGAAAAGCTCCATGCCTCAGGTTCAGCTCATCCAGAGTGGAGGAGATGCTTATGTTTATACTGGTTTGTGGTGGGAGGAGAGTGTTCATACCCAGAGATCAAGTCTGCAGGTAGAGAGTTGTGAAATGATTTTTCTGTTGTGAGTAACAAAATTATGATCAGAAAAAAGAGGAGGGATAGAGGAAAATGTGGATGATGTTGTTATTACCAAAATGAAATAATTTGGATATAATCATAGCAGTTGGGGAAACATGTTTTTAAAGACCTTGAGAGAGGTCATAATGAGAGTTTACTTTGTAGATCTAATCACACTTTACAAGACCATATGCCAGTTCCCAGTGGTGTCCATAGTGAACAGCAGGACATCAGTAATTTTCCAAATGTGGCTTCCCCCCTTGAAGGACAACAAAACCAGTGAGAAGAACTGGAGTGACCCAGCACTGGGGGAGCCTCTGAACTCCTTTTGACTGGGATGCTCTCATTAATAGTTTGGTCGTTGCCTGGTAACACTGGCATAAATTCTTCTCCAGTGCGACGGAGCCCACAAGAGAGAAGGAGAAACTGGGAGAGGGATCATAGGTTCTAATTTTATGGAAATGTCCTCATAAAACAGCTGAAGCGTGTATACCATAACATCTGTCCCAGATACCCGATGAGCGTTTGGAGCCACATCAGTAGTAGGGGGGGAAGGGAGGGAGTGGTTTTTGGTGCCAACAGGGCACCTTGTGAAAGGTGCCAGTGCAGAGATCACGATCTCAGCTTCTGCCCTAAGCTTTCTCTAACTTCAGCAAACATGTGCTTGTTTGGCCCCTTTGGTCAGATCCTTCCCTCTCCCAGCCTTGGGACATTGCCCCAGTCCCACTGCAGCACAAGCACATTCCAGGTCAGAGCACACAGCAGCAGGAGAGGTCACAAGGGACTGTGGAATCACCCGATCTTCTGGTTTTGCTTAGACAGAGTAGTAGTTGAGGGTGCAACCTTTTGGAGGAGTGCACTTGGAAAAAGTACCCCAGTGAAGGAGGAAAAATGACGTTCCCCAGGGAAGGAATGCGGAATCATTTGTTGTCTTCTGGAGGTTTTGCTGGCAGCCTGGCACCCTTGCTCCTGGTTGCTCTTTACTTCTGCCTGTGGGCTTTGTGCCTTTTTTGTGACTGACATCAGCTCAGGGAAAGGAGCCGTCACAGTCTGGTGACAAGACAGCGGTTCCTGGTGTCACCCTGATGCAGCTGACTCACAGCTTGCTCTAGAGGAGCGGGGAGCAGTCTGAGATCACCAGAAGCAACCAAGTGCCTGCACGGTGCCTTCAGATAGACTCTAGCTCAGGACTGGGCTTTGCTTGCACCTCTGCATGCGGTCAACATGTTGTCATTTCCCCAGAAGAAACAGAGGGATTGTGACAGTCACATCTTTCCATGGGAGCAAGGAGCAGAGTTTCCTAATGAGCTGGAGAGGGAAGGAGGAAATTTCAGTCAGGGACTGTTCCTCTCAGGGCAATGGCACATCAGGAGCTTCTTGGCCAGGCGAGCTCTGCCTGCCCAGGACTTGCCAAGCTGAACGGGAGAGCGTCTTCAGCCAGGGCTGTGCCAAGAAGCAACGTGCTGCTCTACATGTTACTGAGCCTTGGGCCAGGGGCTCGGAGGAGAAAAGGAAAAAGCCCTCATGGGAGATGGCCTATTTTTAATGAGCCCAAACCTCTTCCACAAATTAAGTGAAATATTTTAAAAGGAAGTAATATTACTTTGGTTTTATTTGTTTCAGCTACTTAGTTACAGCTCCACGTGGACACAATTAATGGAGGAAATAGAGTATTTTATAAGCCCAGGACTCTGAGATAGATATTTTGTGACCATGTGAAATTCTTTGCCCTAATCACTACACATTCCTGGGGAGAAGGTTGTATATTGCTGAAGATTATTAACCTTGATTCCAAAAATGTGTCTAGTCATTGAAAGGCAAAGGTCAAAAATTACCATGGCATTATTCAGTGACAGTTTGCCCTCCACTTTCCACTAAATTCCACATTGTCCGTCTCTGGCTCAGGTCTGCCCTAATAAGGCATTCCTCAGCAAGAAAAAGAGAAATGTCCTTTCCACTGGAGCAAGTATGATTTCCTAGATCCTTCAGACTCCCTAGGACTTCATGTAAATCATTTGGACCTTCAGCACCTTATTTCTTGATGATTTGGGGGTTTCTTTTAATAGAATATGATTTCCCCTTTATTTGCTTGTTTGCAGGATGATTTTTTCAAGGCAATGAATCATCTTATTTTGGTGGTATCTAACACCAACTTCTCTGCTCTTTGCTTGTCAGAGAATAAAAACAGATTGAGGTAAAAACCTGGGGGTGAATGTTGTTTCAATGAAGAGTTTCATTTGTCCCCTGTCCTGCTTTCTTGATGATAGGTAACAACAAAGAAGTCATCCTTAGAATAAAAAAGTAATGTTTTTTTCAGTCTTTTGGGACTGCCTCAAATATCAGAGATGGTACCCACAAAATACCAGGACTGGGAGTTCTGGCAGGAGTGAGTGGGGCAGCAGGGTGTGATTTCTGGATTGAGAGAGCTGACCATTTCCTCAGGTGATGCAGGTCTATGAGCCTTGTGAATCAGCCATCCCCTTCTCCCAGGTAGACCTAAATATCCTCCCTTTCAGCTCTCAGAGCAGTGCTGGGCAGGCTGCATTGCAACAGGCTCCTGCAGGAGGAGGTAACAACACCTACTCGATGCAGTAATCTCTGCAAATGTCCCGACAGCGAACCCAGCAGAGGAGTAAATAAATAAACACCCCCCCTTTGCCTTCCCCTCTGCCCCGATGATAAATTTGGGTTACTGTACACGTCACTGCTCTGGCCATGCAGGGCTGCTGTGAATCCATTAGTAGGGCAAGGGTGAGTGACTTCTGACTTCAGCGACCCCTAAAGTTAATCCAGCATTGTAGGGGCAGAATTAAATGTGATGAGCTCAGAAAGTGTGATAAAACCAGATTTAAGTGCACAGCTGGACAGCAACCTATAAAGGCAGAATTTAAAACCGTAATAAAAACTTTGTAATCTAATTACGACAGCAGAGTTAAAGGTGAGGTATTTGCAGCGTGATTCACATGCACCATGGCTAACCTCTGACATCTTGAATATATTACGTGGTTTCTTCACTACAGACGTAATTTTTGAATTAGTCTCTCACACTACATGGTTCCCTATGTTTTATTCTCATGCATTGTCTCTGGACGTTGCAGGGCAGGGCAAAAACCTCTGCTTTCCTGTATTTCTGGCTCCAGGGGTCTCCAGGCTGCTCCTCCCCATGCTCTGGGCACCTGGACAGGGGTTGCAGCAGGTGCATGACACCTCCAAAATATTGCAGCTCCTGAGAGAGTCTGAGGAGAAATTGCAGCAAGAGTGGCCATGTCTCAAGCTGGTTTTAGCCTAGCTAGACTTAATACCAGTGGGAGGGAGAATGCAAAGGAAGTTAGAGCTTGGATGCAGGATACAGTCCCAAGCAGTGTCCACGTCATCCTGTCTTCATTGCAATTGGCACCCAATTAACACCACCACTGATAGAAGCCAAGTCTGATTTCAATGTTGGCTTGTCCAAACACTGGAGGGAGGGGAAAAACCAACTTGTGAACCCTGCCTGGCTCCTCTGGACTGCTGCCAGTGACAGGATTTGCTTTGCCCATCTGGTTCAGAGGGCTCTCACCAGGGTGAGCACTGCCAAGTGAGACAACAACCTCAGATCCAAGTCTGGCATGTGCCAGCAGATGGTTCTACACTAAAGCAGAGGTCTGTTCCCTGGCTCCCATTAAGCATTGTCCAGCATCCCAAGAGTCCTTGATGTGTGGGCAGATGTAATGGTGGGATTTAAACAAGTTTGCTCAAGTCGGCAACAGCTGTGCAGTAACACCTGAAGCGATCACACATTCTTCAGCCAGCCTATGTCAGGACAGAAGTTTCAAATTAGAAATCTACCCTATGTGATAGTTGTGATTGTTTTTCTGTATCCCAAACACCAGTTCAAAAATGGAGCAAAAATGCCAGAAGAAAAATCTTTCTTTACGAAATCTGCAAAGCTCTACATTGGGGTTTTTCTTGAGTTAAAATTACTTGGTGGCATTTCTGAAATAAAGTTTCATTCTTTTTAAATTTAGCTGAAAAGCATTCTTTTAAATCTGATTGGCACAAGCTATATGCCTATAGCATAATGCTCATGGGAGGGGCTGAGGACAGCCTTGTCTGTAGAATCGGCATCCCAAAATAAACTACATCCTCCCTCAAGGCAGTGTGAACCCAGCTGATCAATCTCCACAAATGTTGTTCTTAAACTGATGAAATATTTCCCATGTTTGTGAAACCAAACTGAAACAGATCTGCTGCTTAGGTTTCCCCAGTGAGTAATCCAGTAGTGTTTTTCCTCAAGGAAATGAATATTTTTTCAGGATACTGTGTTTCAGAACATGTCTCTCTTTTTCCCCTTTTAAGAAGCTCAGAGGGGAACAGCAGAGCCCTGAAGGACCCCCTGTGGAGGGTTCAAGGTGATGCTCTCCCAAAGGAAGAGGGGGTTGTGTGAGCCATTGGCTAAAACAGGTGATTGATATCAGCAGTGGGTGGGAAAGAGGAGTGGAGTGCTCTTGAAAAGGGACTGCTCAAAATCCAAGTACGCTTTACCTTTGTGATCACGGGCCTATCTCAGTATTGATATTTAAGAGACAGAGACCTGCTTTTTGCTTTAGAGAAAAAGATGTTATGTGCATTATTGCGGTGCCATATACACTTCAGCTGTTCCTGAGACAACTTTATCCCAAACTCTCCTTCTCTCCCTACAGCTGTACAACAGCTACACCAGGAGAGAACCCTGCACAGGACAAAACAGCTTCTAAGATGTGATTGGGAACTACCAGGAAACACCACAACAAATGCCCCAAAACACAGGAAGGAGCCCACCAGCTGCAGGACGGCAGCATGAGGATCAACAGAGACACGTCCCAGGTACAAAGAGGGTGAGAGCCCAAGGAGCCCAGGCCAGCAGCCACACACTACCTGCTCTGGTGGGGTTAGAAATCCTATTCTGGATGGAAGCTCCAGCTCCCAGCACAGGGAGAGAATAAGGGAGCATTTAACAACCTCAGTCTGCAAGACACAGACGGAGGTGGTAAATACCTTGATAAGGAAACTGGAGTGAAAATACCAGCTTTAGGCAATCCAGATTTTATCAGGGAAGTATGCAGGAATGAGTAACTGCCTGACATGCAGATGTGCCTCTGCACAGTGCCAGCAGCCTGCCAGTCCCCACATCTGGCCTCAGGCAACATGCTCCCATTTCCAAACCCATGTGATTTTGGGGGTTTGCTGGGGAGGTATTTTTATGTGGGGTTTTCACTTAGGCAATGGCAGTGCCCCAAATGAATCCACAGCTCCATGCCTGGAAGACTGTCTAGGCTTAGCACCGGAGACTTGTTTTCCTGCTGTAAGAAGCAGCTTGGCTTGGGAGCAAAGGTTGTTGCTCTGCTTAGCAATGACATGCATGTCACAGCATGGGAATCCATGTGTGCTGGTTGAAAACAAGATCTTGGGATCCAAGGGCTCGGCAAAGTCATAAAAATTAATCCTGTATATTGCTTAGTGAATGGATGGTGTCTCGTGGACCCTTGCTGTCACTGTGGGACCAAGAGAAGACTTGTGCCCAGACCCATAATTGTCTCTGCAATGCAAGTCACAAATTTGGTGGGAACAGATGGAAACTGAAGTGCTGTGAACTGGCACAACAAATAAATTCACACTTGAGGAGATACGGGGATGGTGAGGAAAGAGCCCCAGGGAAGCTGTAACCACACCAAGCCTGTCAGAGTTCAAGGAGTGTCTGGATGATGCTTGTAGTTGTATGGTTTGATTTTAAGTAGTCCTGTGAGGAGTTGGACTCAATGAACTTTATAGGCCCTGCCCAACATAAGATATTCTGTGATCTGATACAGGCAGTTTGAGTAATTATTGCTTGGTCTCTTACTGTAGCCCTGGTCTCCAATACAAGACAAAGGACCTGAGTGTTGGCTGTTCTCCCTCAGGCTTCAGATCTCTAGGGAACCCATTGCCTGGGCTGTCATCAAGCAAGGTGGAAATGTCTGTTCAGAGAGCCTGTCTCTGCTCTGGCAATGCTCTTCAGGGTTCTTACAGGCTTTTGAACCTTGTTGTTTCGTTTCAGCACTGGTTCTTAATCAGGTTTTCAATAGAAGAGAAGGCACAACCAGCCCATTTCTTGATGGGAAGAGAACGGTAGAAAGAGTTTGGCAGCTCAAAGGGATGTGTTGGGAACCTGAACAAGGAGAGGAGAGCCTTGCTGAAATGGTAAGGGGTTGGGGCAGCACTCACTGCTGTGCCACACCAGGGGATTGGCTGCCAAAGGGGCACAGGCAGTCTCCTTCTTGGGGTGGTGCTTTGTGGGGCTAATGACAGCCTTAAGTAGGAAAAATATGGATGCTATTGGAGAAAGAGGCCCAGGAATGGATAAAGAATAAATTGGCTGTGCTGTGTACAGAGAGGGCCAAACAGATGTTGGGCCTGATCCAGAGCCCATTGAGTTAATGGAAAGGCTCCCTTTGGTTTCATTGGACGCTGCCTCAGACCCATTCCAGCTTCACAGGAAGCAGTGGAGACCAAGAACAATAACTTGTGGTGGCTGGACTGGTGTGAGTTGCAGAGGTGTGGCTAGGGGGGTTCATGCTGAAAACAGATGGGTCTGACAGACTGGGCCCTTGAGGCTGGGTGACCCCTCTGCTGCTCCTCCCACCCAGCCATGAGTGGGGTTGGTCCAGCCTCATGTGGGTTTGGTCCTCTGGCCAACATTTTGGCATAATTCTGAGCAGAGCTGGCCTTTCTGCCTTCTGAAGCACCCTCCTACTGAAGGAGGTTCCTGTGTGATCTCGTGGTGGCCTAGGATTTAGAAACCAGTGATTTGAGCCATCCACAGAGAAGGAGGGAAGGAGGTCTGCTGAAAACTGTTGACCAGGGAGGAATTTTGTTGTGGACCAGCAAAAAAAATAATGTAAAGCAGGTGTTTCTGCAATTGTGAGACATTTGTAAAGCCAATGTGTCCAACAAGTCTCCCACTCACATTCTGGTCCACGTGACATGGCAAGGTCTGACACAGAGGACCACAAATAGAAAACATCTCTCTGTACTAGTTGGCGTGCACCAGTGCCTCCCTCCACTTCTGCTTTCTGCTTTTCTGTTTATTTAGGTGTGTGTCTTTGTTTCTGTTTTTACATTTAGCATGAGTGGAGAGGAAGTGGGATTTCATAGGGCTTAGGAGGCTGGAGCTCACCACACTTTGGAGCATGGGCCTTTGTTTGTCCTCACCCTGCAGGTGTGAGTGTTCGAAGGCCAAACCCTCACTGGTATGAGCTGCCCCGGGCTCCACGAGAGCTCCCTCCTCTGAGCCAGCCCAGCTGAGCAGGCTTCTGATATCCAGAGATGCAGGCATAGCCCATGCTGAGGCCAAGCTGCTCTCATGGTTAGGAGTGGGAACTGGAAGCTGAGCAGAATCCTTTTTCTCCAGGTGATGGTACCGGGAGGAATGGATCAACCGTGGCATGCAAAGATGCCTCAACAAACAGCAGCTTCTGTTTTGTTCAGTGTTGTGAATTTACTGGAAATGTAATTTGGGAATACTTTAATTTAGTTGAATTTAGGCCAGCTTGGAGAGGGGTAAAGGAGAAAGTTTTAAGGGTAAGTTCAGGGCTCTTCTCAGGACTCCCCTCCCCTCTGCAGCTATTTCCCTGCCCACACATGTACACACGACACCAGGACCAGCCATGGCTTGGGCTGAGCTGTATTTTAGGTACTTAAGAGGTTTAAATCATGACCCTGCAACACCCAATCTCCAAAACAGAATCTCTTGCTCTTATTGACAGTAGTGCATTTCTAGCCCTGTTTAAAAACAAGCTGATACCGAGGGAAGCTACTGAACTTCCTGAGTGAGGTAAGGTGAGTTTGAGGCTGGATGAACTGCCTGGCAGGAAGGTTGTATGGAAGTTTGGCTATCCCACCATAACACAGCAGAAGGAGAACACCCCAGCCCTGACTTCCAGTCCTCATTTTAACCTTGCTGGCTTGTTTACATTTGGGTGGTAGATGGGTGGAGCCATTACTCCAATTTTTTGGCTTGTGTCTGTCCATTTGGATGTCAGCGTGAACTGATGCAATTAATAATCCTGGCCCACTATTGGAAATGATTAGTCTGTTCATTTTCCATAAATATTGGCTGTCTGGCTTCACCTGGCAGAGGCTGGGAATTGTCATGGCAGAGATGAAAGCCCAGAGAATATGGGAATTCATAGTGCCACAAGAGCTGTGGTGTTTTCCAGTCTAACAAGACTGTTGGATTTAGACATAAGCAGGATGCTGGACTGGGATTCGGGGAGCAATAGAGAAAGTGCAGTTATTTCAAAGCAAGTGGTGGTTTAGTCAGAAAGTGAATTTCTCATTAAAATAAGCCCCAAACTAATGGGGGAACTTTTAAATGTCAGGGGAAAGTTGAAAAATATCCAGGCTTTCTAATTAAATAGCACTTCCCATTCCTACATTTCCAGCATGGCAGCCTTTGCTCTTGCACACTGACCAGCTCCAATGGGCAGAACTACATGTAAAATGTAGCCCTGTTTGAACTTCAGGGCTATTTATTCTACAAATGGGCTCCAATTCCAAATAACACTGATGCCAACCAGGTTTTTTCTCCCCAGGATTCAGGCATACAACACACTTTCCACTTTTGGAGCTCATCATTCCATAACTCCAGAAATTGCAATATAAACCTTGGCTACTATGCACACTTCAACTTGAAAACACAGCAGTGATCTGGGATTTTAATTCAAGCAAATTTGAGAGTGGATTAGAAATAGGATCCAGATGCATCTCTAATAGTGAAAAGAAAAATTAGCAGAACATTGGAGCTGAAATGAACTCTGTTTCTCTTTCAGATTTTTTCCTCCCTTTTGCTTTGTAAGAGGAATTACATAGACCTAAAGCACCATAATTAAATTGTCATTTGTTCCTTGCCTTGGTAGAAGGTTTGCCCAGCTGAGCACATCTCAGTTTCCATCCTGGGCATTTACCTACAGCATGGGGCTGGGAGTGGGGGGCAGTTTCTTACTTGTTTTAAGAAATTAGGAATCAGAGGCATGCACAGCCTGTCTGGTAGAGTCTTCAGCGAGTGAGTTGCCAGGCTCTGCAGGTTATACATCATTAGCACACAGAGTGTCCAGGAGAGCCCAAAGCTTGTGCAGGTGTGCTGGCAAAGGTCTCACCACTTCCCTCCCTCCCTCCTCCCTCTCCACCGCACTTCCAGCAAGCTGATACTTGAAACCCGATGTGGCAAAATCACAGAGAGCTCCTCTCAAGGTTGTCAGCTCCCAGCTCACCCAGCAGACGTGACTGTGAGAGGGCGCGTGGAGCCTGGAAGGGACTCGCTGGAAAAACAAAACCATTGAGTCAAAAGCTTAGTGTGTTTTTCCATGAATGTATTAAAAAAGTGTGAGTGTTTTTTTAAGCACTTTCAGATATTAGAAGTTTAGTGAATGCAGAGACAGCTTCTTCTTTTTTTCCTCTTTTTTTCCCCTGCCCTTGAACTTTCAGAATGACTGTAGGGAATATATTCCAGGCTGTTTTCAATGACCCATTCACGTGATGGGTTTCTTCCAGTTTTTCCCAAAAGAGAGTGAGCTTCACTTGACCTCTGCTCTGGCATTAGCTGCCATTATTTGTGCATCCTACTCAGATAATCAATAAAAGTGGATGGCATCTGAAAATAATTATACACACAGCTCTTCCCCAGCTTCCAAGATGAAGACAGAAGCTGGGAAAGGAGCCTTTGCATATTCAGCACTTGTTAAAAGAATGAAATATAGTGCTGTATGTTATTGTTGCATCCCAAATCCTGGGCATTCAGCAGCAGTTTCTTTTGACATTGCATAGCACTCTGGCCACATGCACCTGAACACAAATATCATCAGCTTTCCCATCCTTCCTGACTTTGCTGGAAAAGTGGTGCTGTCTGCTCGTGTGGCACGCCAAAGGGCAAGAACTCCTGTTGGAAGAAGGATCTGGCTGGGTCAGTGCCCTCTTTTTTTTTTTTAAGGGGCACCAACACAGCTGCAGATTTACAGCTAAATGTCCTGGCCCCAAGCCAGTGTGTGGTGACAAGTGGGTGGCCTGTGCAAGGCATAGTGTCTCTCTGTAGCAGGGGATGAGCTTTTCCAGCCAAAATCCATGTTCAGCTTCCCAGCTAAAATGGCTCTGTCTCTACATGGCTCATGGCAAAGTCACCTTGAGATGTCATCATCGTCATCACCTTGTCCTGTCGTCACCTCAGGCTGTCACTGCCTACTGAAGAACCTGATTCAGGTTCTCCATCACCCAAGAGAGTCCTCCCAGCCAGGAAAGTAGTGAGTCATGTTGTATTAGAAGATATTTAATGTCTATTTTAGGTTTGCAGCTTCAGCCTCCCTTCAGGCAGTGGCCAAGATGAACCATTGCTGTGAACATGAACATTCCCACTGCAGCCTCCCTGAACAGCAGTGGCACTGGATGCCAACACAGGGCCTCTGAACCAAGCAGGTGGTAGGAAAAGGAGAGGCACAGATTTTGCCAGGCAGGCTGTAACTGCAGGGTAAGGCTGTGTCTTTTTCTTCCTGCAGCCCTGGAGAAGCTTTGTGTAGCACTGTCACAGTGGGGACTAGATCCTGGCTGTGGCCTTGTTCAGGTTTAATGGTCTTTCCATAGAGTCTGTTCACAGTCTCTATTAAAGAGAGGAGGAGAGATGGGGTGGAGCAAGGATATGTGCCAGGGTAGCTGTTCCCATATGTTTCATTTAGACCTTTCTCTCCTGGTCTGCAGAAAGAATGTCATAGCTGTACAGCTGGGAAAATCCTGTGATGCCTACAAGCGCTGACCACTGGAGACATCTGGGGTCTGGCAGCTACCTCCCCGGAAAGAGCTAAGGACATCAGGCAACCAGCTGCTCCCAGTGGGCTTCCCAGGGCTATTTCAGATATCTGGACAGCTGCGATTACAGGTGAGCAATTAATTTTGGCCATTACTCTGAGATCTCTGCTATCTCCTAATCTAGGCAGCAAGCAGAAGTGTTTGTTGATGGACTGCTCCATTGTCCATCCCCAGCTTTTCTCCATGGTGGTACATTGTTTGTAGTGCTGTCTAAATCCTCCTGCCAGCCCCAACAATACCTCGCACAACCCTGGCGTGTCGGGAGCTTCCAGGCTGAGGAGAAACTGACCCTACTCAGCCTGGCTCCGTTTGTGGCAAATTGTTTGTGCAGTGATTAACTCCTGCACGGACACAGCCAGCCACAAATCTCCAGCATGTCTCACAGCCTTTTCATTCAATTAAGTCTGTTGACTTAGTCTCATTTTGAGCAGTAACTGGATTTAGATAAGGCAATGGAAAGCAAAACATCAATTGTGTGATTCCTGGCCCAGCCGGTATGTTGATCCGAAGGGAATGTTTGTGAGGGCGATAATGGAGCCAGTGCAGTGATTAGGACGAAGTCATTTGTGCAGAGACTTCCACAGAGTAAAAATGCTCTGTGTTAAGTGCAAGCTCTGGCCTGAGGAAGTAGAGGGAGCTGCCTGCTTCCACAAATTCCCTCTTTGCCTTACTTGCTGTGAGCACACAGTGACGGAGAGGTCCTAGTCAGTCTGAAAGTGGAATCATGTTGAGCTCAGAGCTGGGAGATCCCACTGGGTGAATGGACTGTGCTGGAGTCCAGCTTCCAGAACCATAACTACTGCAAGGTTCTACAGGGATGTAACCATTAGGGTTCCAGCCAGTTACTCTTTGTCAGAAACAGATCAAAGTTATTCTGGGAAAATTCCTCCCCACAAGCTGTAGGGCATGAGTTCACAGGCAGTTCCCTAAGGGCTTGATTTGCCCCATATCCCTGGGAAGAGGAGATGCAGGTGACACACCCTCAGCATCCACTGCTTAGAATACAGGTGGTCCAGGTGGAAAGATCCTCTGTATACAATAACTGCTGTGTCACTATATAAGCAAGAGGTAAGAAAGCTCTCCTATTTGCAAGCATTTTTGTGATGCACTTCTGTGTCTGCTACTGCTTTCAGGCTGTAATCAGAAAATATGTCAGGGAGATATCCATTGTTATATGTTTGTCAAAAGCACATTTCTATGCATGACCTTTTGGTCACTTTGTTTTCCAGGTAACTGTTAAGCTAATGGGAAGCATAGGGCATTCCTGACATCCTGCAAATCTTCAGCAAGGACCATGGAAGAAGAGTGAAGAAAAAGACTGTGAGAAGACATTACTTCCTATGTTAGCTGAGGATAAGGTATGTCATTGAAACATGGCAAATGTATCACTGACTTTCTTGTTTTGTCATGCTGGAGAGGATTTCTTCCTTTGATTCTCATTTGTGTCCATCCGTGACATAAAATCCATGATGTAAAGAGATCGTTCTGGCTGGTTGGACTGAGAACTGGCAGCTGAGAACTCCTGGTGGCCATTGAAAATGGACAATACATTTTTGGTGGTTCACAAACAATGAGCTGTGTGCAGCCTCACTGAACCTGTTCCTCTGAACAGCATGGCTCACCCCTGAAGGAACAGGGGAATGTGTTACCTCAAAGGATTTTTTTCCCATTCCTCCCACCTGCTCACTTTCCTTTTGGGCCGTGCAGCACTTCTCATAGAGGTGATGCTGGCTGCAATGTAAACCCAGTGGTTTTGAGACAAGTTCTGTGCCACAGGGCAGTGATGCTTCACATCCTTATTCCTGTGTGTTTTAGTGCACTCAGACACTCAGTATTTCCATCAGTGACTCGGACCATGGAGTGTTCATGGCTCCCTTGCAGCAAGACACTGCAGGAGTGGTGGAGGGACCCCAGGCACTGTGGACCTGTGCCCAGCACATGGCTCTGCCCTGGCATAATGTGCAGCTCCTGGACTGTGTGTACACACACACAAGCACTTAATTGTTGGCAACTTAACATATATTAAACATCTTCTGGTAGCGATGAAAGATGGCATCCTCCCAGAGTTTTGCATGAGCTAATCGGCCCTTTGTGTGAAAGTGTAGGTGGGGACTCTTCTAACAATACAAAGTTGATTAGCTCATCATCTTGGCTTTAGGTGCATACTGATGTGCCTATCCTGCTTTCAGAGCCATGAATAATCCAGCTTTGCTGCTGTCCTCTTGTGAAAAAAAAAAAAAAAAAAAAAGAAAGAGTATAGTTTCAGGGCTTGGTGCTCACGCCTGTTTCTCGGTACAGGAGAAGAACAGGGATTCACCTGTTATTCACTGGTATCACTCTTGGCTTCAGTCTTCTTTGGACTGCTCTTGGTATCAGAAATGATACCTATCAGCATAATTGCTATTTTTCAGCCATCAGTTGGAATAACACCCTTGAGGATTAGGCAAGCATGATTCATTATCAAAATGAGAGGACCATCCACAGAAGTCTGTGCTGCTCATGGTTCATTTAAACCTCTGTTAACTGTCTGGATGGTGGAGTAGTAGGTTAAACCAACAAAATAAGCTGGTAGACCTTGACTTTGGAAGGAGGACTGATCTTGAATGTTCTTAGATATTCATGAATACACTTCAGAAATAATCTTAGGTGAAAAAAATGAAGTGCATAATAAAAATACACATAAGGAATCAGGTCAAGGTCCTGGCACTACACTAGGGGAGCTGGTAGAGGACAAGCTCCAGTCTAAGTCTACCATATGATGTTGTCCCAGAAAGATACTTGGTGTTGGAAAGGATATTAAGAGCACCCTCTCTATGGAGGTCCTCGTGGTGCTGAAGAGGCCCAGGCCTCAGACCCACACTCCAGACTTCAAATAAAGATGTAATCTCCAGAGGAAGTCTGGAGGAAGGCAATAGGACTGGTAAGAGGTTTCACAAAACACCATCTGTAAGGAATTATTCTTTAAATTGGATTTGTTTAGTCTAGAAAAGACTGAGGACAGCTGTGAGAGGCTTCACTTGAGAGGACAGTAGCTGAAAGGGGTCAGGTAAAAGAGTGAAGTGGTCTATTTGCATGCGGAAGGACAAGAGGAGGTGAGAGTGCAGGACACCTGTTTCCATAAAGAGTGGGCGATGCTGGAACTGAGGATGCAGAGATCTCCATCTCTGGGAGTTTCTAAGAGTATAAACTGATGTGTACCATGAGTGGCATAGGCACAGGGAGAGAATGACACAGAAGGGTCTCCCCACACCTTGTTTAAGTCCATTTTGTGGAGTTTGTTGCTTTCTTGGCAGTAGTAGAAGGAATGCTGGATTCAAGCTTTGTTGCTGACATGGAAAACATGCTGATAGGTGCGTATGTTTGCTCAGAAAATGTTGATAAGGCAGGAAAAACAGCCAAAAGTTTTAGAAGTTCTGCTTCAAAGAGGTATATTTTAGGAAAATGGCTCCTGTGGCAAAACATCTTTCATTAAACAAAAGATTCAGCTGGAAAAATTTGCAATGAGCTCTGCAGATTAGCAGCCCAGCACAATCCCAAGATATCTGAAGTACAGTTACTGATCCTAGAAATGGTTCTTTTCACCATTTGGGATTAAGCAGAGATAACACAACACCTCTGTTTGCAATGGGAAGGTGAGGAAAGACATTTTCAGGGCAGCCAGAGGGGAGCTTCACCTGTGAAAAAGGCCATGGAAGAGTAAGGATTGAGAAAGACTCTGTGCAAGAAGTGCCAGATTAGGAGGGCAGTGGTATTTCTCTGAGAGCCAAGGAAAGACTGTGGTTCAGGCAAGAGAGGCAGAAGCTGAGGGCTCAACAACTGCTGGTTCTCACAAAGCCTGCACTTCTGTGTGCTCAGCCCAGGAAACTGCTGAGTGGGATGTGAAGCTGCCATATGTTTCTGCAGATGCTCCAAGTGTGTGTGCTCCCCTGATGGAGATATGCTTTATACCCAGTTTTGACATTGGGTCAAAGTATTCTAGAGCTCCAGGAGGAAACTCCTGAGAATTTACAGACCTCAGGTGTTTGATAATGGAAAGCAATTTTACTTTCCCCTATTGCGGGCACACAGAGGGGAGTGCAACAGGAGATCCACACCAAAGACAAGGCAGATACCTCTGCCTGCTGTCAGATTTCACACCAGCAAATTGGAAGAAAATTAAAAAATTGAAAGTGAGATCTGGTCCTTGCTCTGGGAATGCAAAGAGGCCTGAAAGGCTCCTACATAGATATTTGTGCCTGGGATAAAACTACCACAGAAACTTCTGTGTTTCACTGGTTTTGCCATGCCTTTAATAGGAATATGTCAAGTGAATAGGAAGGAATGAGACCTTATTGTTAGAATAGTCTTGAGGTGGTGTAACTTCCCTTAAGAGGAGGGGGCAGTGTTCAGCTCTTCCCACTGCAGCTCAACAGCTGCCCCCCCAAACACATCAGGCTGCAGGCTAACACCTTAAATCAACAGTCCTGCAGGTGTGGGAGACAGGGGACCTTCAATTCTCAAAAGCAGTGGTTTTTCTTCCTCCAAAGCAGATTTTCCTCCAAAGCCCCAGGGAGATTTGTATCCTGAGATAGCATCCCTCTGTCAGGCATGGACAATGAGCTGCCAGCATCATCATTGCTCTTAGCTTTAATTTTCAGCACAAATAGCCCCAAACCCCGCTGGAGTGGGGGAAATATGAGACAGACACATTGCCTCTTAATGCAAAGCTAACTGTGTTTATTCCATTACTCAGTTCCCAATTACAAGCCTTATTTCACAGGAGCTTGGGATAGCTCTATAGTTTCAGAAACTTCATGGTAAAAGGGGAATTTTTTTAATACAGTGTTTTCCAGAAAGACTACCTTAAAAATTTAGTGCAATTCAAATCCTCTGCTTCCTTTAATGCTATTTTCAGGTTGTGTTTTTTTTTTCAAATTAGGTTTAGCAACATGCATGAGATGTTAGATTAAAGGGACAAGGCTTGCATTTTCTGTGTCTGTACAGAAATAGCTGTTCCCTGGGTGGGCCAGGTGAAGCTCAGCAGAGTTATAGTCCTTTGACTTCCCCAGCCTTCTGAGTAGGGGAGGCAGGGATGGGACTGGCTGCCTGCAGGAAAGTCTGGCCAAAAGCACTGGGCCACATCCTTTGTGGAGGTAAATCAACATTGTCTGGGTGGTGCTTCTGGAACCATGACTATTTTCATCAGGATCAGACCTTTTCCATATGGAGGAAGTGGTAAAGATCACAAAGGGAGAGAAATCTGTCCATACATGGCAACAATTGCAAGAATCTATGGGGTTTTCCTAGGTAGGTCTCAAGAATGAAAGTGTAGCTTTTTCCCTTTAAGGAGACTTGCTGAGCCAACAAGACAGCAAGCCCAGATGCCCAGAGGAAGAGAGGTGTTGCTGTGAAGACACAGCCCCAGAAGGCAAAATGTCTGGATTTTTTTTGCAGCTCTGCCACCAGCTTCCTGGATGACTGTGGCCAAGTGAACCAGGTCTGTTGTTCCAGCAGCCCCCGTGCCCTCTCTGCACAGGCACAAGTTTTGTGTTCACTCAGGGCTTTGCACAAAAGTCCAGCAAATGCAGAGCTGCAGAGAGCCACGTACTGCCCTGCTTTACCCAGGAGAATGGGATGAGTTAGTGAAGCCACTGGGTCCCTGACAGCAGGGATTGGATCCAGAAACAGGGGAGAGTGTCAGAGCAAAGTCAACCTTGCCCAGTGGCCCATTGCTGGCAGACGGTGCCCAAGGAAGAAAACAAAGTCAAGGTGAGCAGAGCTGGACTTCCAGAGTTGGGAGTGGTTTGTGTGAACTCAGCAACCCTCAAAGGATTTCTAAACCTGGGAGCATGAGTAGTCCAGGATGAGCTCTGAGGGCACCTTGGGATTTTTAGCTTCCTTGGAGCAGGACTCATTTCTGCAGCTCTACGTCAGACCTGGGTCGCACAGGGCTTTTGTAGCTACTGCAAAGAACAGCCTTCCCATGGCTGTGTCAGCTCTCACAAGGAAGTGATGCTGCCTGCCAGGGAATTGAGGCTAAATGCACTGGTGTTTCCTCATGCTTTGGAAGGGAAGAGAAGTCTGGAGAGAGTTACTGTTGTGGTGTACAAGAACTTTGCCCGTATAATGCCCTGTAATAACAGCTAGTCTTCCTTCAGGTCATTAAGTTATCTATTTTTTAGTACTCTTGCTCATGACAAATAGATCGTGAGTTTAGAGATGCCCTCCTTCTCTTTCCTGACTTGCTAAATATATTTGGGATGTTTTCTTTGTTTTTTATGGTGATGGATCCAAATATCCCTGTTTAAGTGTCATCTTCCAAATCTCTCCTCCAATGAGCCACGACTAGATAACCAACACATTTGTGCTCTGTCTTCATGTCTCAGTGGGAACTAAAGCATGAGGAAATATTCTGAAGGGCACTACAGATGATGAAACTGGTTTTAGAACAAGGAGATGTCTGTCTGCTCTCAGAGATAGTCTTGCATCTGCTTTGTCTGTGCCCCACAGTGAAGCTGCACCCTGGAAGCCACAGAGATGAGTTAGGGTAGGGGTGCCTTGTGGTGGGGTTCGTACATCCAGGCTCAGGATGGTGGGAATATGGCTACATTCCACCTGGAGATGGCTGCTGTCCAGCTGGCTGGGAAGGGGGCTGGATGCACAGGCAGCTGTTCGCCTCGGCCAGCATGGACATGCCCAAATTCTCCTCATGTGCTACTGGAGGGTACTCAGATGTTCCAGTGATGAGGGCAGTCTGAGAACCTGTTTAGACCAGAATATGGGTTTCAGTGGCAGTTTTCTGGCTGATTAATTGGGTGACTTTGTGCAAGTCTCAGCTTGCCATTGCCCTATCCAATAAATGGGAATAGCAGCATTTGTCTCCCTTTGTAAAACACTTTGAGGTCTACGGCTAATCCTCCTCCTTTTTCCCACCCATCATTATGGGACCAAGTGGAATCTTACAACACATTGAGTTTCTGTGGTCTGGCGTTTGCCAAGCATCTGAGAGTGACTCTTTGGCTTGAGTTTGCAACGTCTGTGAGTGCCACGTGACTTGTCATGGCAGCTCCTCGTTGAAACCAGGTCAGAGTGCTTGAGATGGAGAGAGGAGCTGAAGTGGGCATGAGGAGAATACAGCCACACACATCAGCAATCCATCAATAACCCACAGCACTTAGTGGTTCAAAGCTTTGCAAATACTTAAGAGTGGAAAACTCCAAACAAGAGAAGATTCCTCTTGACCACCACTGCTCTGTTACCCTGGTGAGCAGTAGGCAGAGCTGGAGAAAGATCTTCATTGGGCATGTGGAGATGTTCTCATAACATGATGTTCAACAGTTGGAATTCAAAGTGCTGTTGTGCACTACTGATATTTTAGGACACAGTTACTTCTTTCCCTGATTGTCCTTGGAATCATAGAATAGAATGGGTTGGATCATTTGGTTCCAAAAGCACCCCTGCCATAAGCAGGGATGTCACCCACTAGATCAGGTTGCTCAGGGCTCCATCCAACCAAACCTTGTCCAGGGATTTTCTCCTATGTTGGGATGCAAATCCATTCTTAAATCTCATCCCAGGCAGGTACCAACAGAATGTGCAACTGAAGTTATGCTGTTTCTTGCAATGGCATGAGAGAAAACCTAAATGATTGCAAGTAAGCCTTGAAGAAGGGGGTGAATAGCTAAGAAATCAGGTTGCTGATGCACAGAGATCTTCCCAAAGAACATTGCAAGTCTGGAGGAGCCTTGAAGAGCCAGGAAACCAGCAGAGATCGGTATCAGGTGGCAATGAGCTTACAGGAGAGACACTTGAAGAGAGGCTTGATCACAATCTCCAAGTACTTACAAGAGGAAGGGAAATGAGGTAGATGTATCCAGACATCTTCTGGCTGAAACTTGAAGCTGACCGGTTTTTACTTTTTGGTGGTGGGGAACAGGAGCAGTAGCTTCCTGCAGAGTAACGCCCCAAGGCTCCTATAGTCCCTGAGTGGCTAGGGGCAAGTGTTTGAAAAAATAAGCTGTAGCTGTAAGAGGAATGAGCTGGAGGTCTGTGGTGACCTTTGCCATGTACAGGAGCAGATTAGGGGATCCTTCTGAGTCCTGTAGTTCAGGATCCAGTGATTTGGATTTCTTCTGCCACAGCAACATTAAAGCCAACTTCATCTTCTCGTCTCAAGTGCTGAGCCCCACCAGTGGGGGTAAAGCTTTTGAGAGGGAATAGTGCTTCAGGACTCAACTCCAAACACCATCAGTTATCTGGGCCAGCTTGAGCTGCCTCTTTTCTTTTCCTTTGCCTCCACTGTATCATTACAGGATGACAGCATCAGAATTACCTGGTGCTCTCATCTCTCCCTTAAATCAGAAAGAAACCCAAACAAACAAGTGACATACCAAGAGACCGTGAGTGCATATGAAAGGCTGCAATTTCCCAGAGCAGCACCCAGGGTCTGTCTGCTCCCCGGACCAGGGCTGTCAGGGCCTCAGCACCTGGCTGGGCTGGACCCAATGGCTCTGTGTTTCATGAGTCCTATCAGGTATCATCTGTCCATACACAAGCTGTGCTTTACTTATAAAGTAAATTGCATTACATGGGCTATAATGTACAATTTCAAAGCAGACCCACCTTAAAAACATTTTGTTTAATAAAATAACTTAATTAGAAGAGAGCTTCTGGCTGATGTGGTTGAGGCTGTGATAATTTTTCCTTCTCAAATCATTTTCTCTGCTTATTATACTTAATTATAGTGTAATTATGTATCCATCCTCTGGGCAAATTATGCAATCAGAAAATGTGAGTGGTTCATTTGCCACTGCTGTTGGGACCAGTGTTTACATCCCTAGTACAAAATATGAGCATAATTCCTATTATTTATAATGTTACATATATACATACATATAAAAGAAGTTTCACACAGGATGAAGAATTGGTGTAAATATTTTATTGGCACTCATTTTTGCATCATCCACTCAATTCGTTTGTGGCCTACTAATAATGGAGACACCCAAACTCAGGTAAGTAAAATCTTTACCATGAATTTTCTCAAACACAAATACACGGCTGAGGAATGTGGAAGTTGCGCAGCTGAGCTTTAATTTTGGTAGGAGCGTTATTATTACTTTTAAGAGCTGGTTTTGCATTTCACTTCCTAATATTCCAGGATTTAACACAGCAAGAGGGTTCAGACTAACCTATTTTTAGCCATGTGCTTCATGAACTTTCTAACCATGGCAGCCCTGAGTTTAGCAGACTGAGTTGTTTGTTCTTCCTCTTGTTTCCCCTGATGAGAGTTGACAGATCATGTTTGAACATACCAAAATGTGAAGCCAAGTGTCCAAATCTTGAAAACCCTCCTGAGATGGATATTTTCTCCTTCTTTGGCCATCTCTCAGAGTTAATACAAACTAAATTCCCACTTGGCAATTTCAGCTTCTCTGTCTGTGCTTATTTTGCAGGATGAAGCCACTCTCACCAGCAGAGCAGATGGGGGAGGTGACACATCTACTGCCGAAGTTCAGCCCCCCATGTTTGTTACAGCTGGCAGAGGTGAGACATCCACCTCACCATCCCACCCAGAGAAGGAAAAAGGTGATTCCTGATCATCCTCACCAGCCCTCCAGCTGTCCCATGGCCTCAAACAGCCTTTCCCTCTCCCCACCCCCAAAATGCAACCACTGCCCCATTCCTCCCTCTCCCTGAGAGGAGAACTGTCAGTTGTGGTCTCTGAGGGAAAGGCACTGCCCCAGCTAGCCTGGAATAAAGCTACAGAGCGGAGAATCAAAGCCCAGATCCAGGCAGATACTTTGTGGTAACCTAAGATGCCATGAACATCTGGGGAGGTTTTTCAAAGGAGCCAGCGAATGCTCCTGGGTAAGGGCTGTTGCTCCCTCCTGACCCACTGACCTGCTGGGGAGCTGCATTCACACCCACACAGGGGGCCAAACCAGCCCAAACAGGGTGCAAATATCCACTGCTCCCAGTGCTGCCTGGAGCAGCAGATGGGACACAGCACATGGGATGCCACATGCCAAGAGCCCCAAGCCTGGAGCAGCAGCAGCTCCATGGGGAGCTGAGGGACCACAAGAGCAGGCACTGACTCAGTCCATGGCAAGGAGGCATCTCCCAGTGCGGGATGAGATGGAGCAGCAGCTACGTAAGGTGTTTTTGTTTTTTCCTGATGTTATCCCCATTTTCCCAGGTCCCAGGTTCAGACAACCATCTGCCACGCACTTTGGCCAGACACCGAGACACTAACCATGAGCTGGCATTGCTGCCATGAGCAAAGGGACAATGCCATGGAGTGCCTGGGCTGTGCCAGCCTCTTCCCACAGGGATTTTGCACGGGCTCAGGTAGGCTGAGACTGGGTAAAAGATGCTATGGTTCTGGCCCCCTCCCAGAGAAGGATTTGTTCATTATAGTCTCACTTGCTTGTGGGGTGTGGCCTGAAAGGGAGTGTTGGAATATTTGTAGGGGGTTTTCCACATTTTGTTATGAAACCCTTGGGTTTTTCATGCCTTGAATTTGGAAGCACATACCTTAGCAAGCAATTTTACAGGTGCTTGGCTCTAAGGTGATGCTTTCCACCTGTTGGTTTGTAAATGCTGTGGAATGAGGGGTGTATTTAACTATTTCTGGGCAATGGGGAAGCTGTAGTGCAGTTTACCTGAGGTCAGGCAGAACTCTGAAGGAAGGGCTTGAAACAGGAGTCAGACTGTGAAATCCCCAGCTGCCAGACACAAGTGGGGCTCCTCCATCCTTTCTGTCTTTTCCTGGTTTTGTTTCCCCTTGTATTCCTAGGGGGGAAAATGAAAGAGGGGGAAATAAAATGCAGATTATAAACTCCAGCATCTGTGTTAGGGGAATCTGCAACCAAATGCAAGTGGATGAATTTGATCCAGTACTGGCCACTGATTCTTAAGGAACTTCTTGTCTCAGAGGGAACTGGTTCAGAAACCAGCCAGGAGCTGAGATCCCAGAGCTGTGAGTGAGGACAAGGGCCACCCTTCCTAACTGAGGTTTGATCAGTTGAATTTCAGTTATTGGGAAGCCATAAGGGAAGCCTGGCCTATTTTTATATCTTGGAGCCGCCCTGGAAGCCTCAGCCCCAGAAATGCGTTCCAGCACATGCTGAGCCTCACACAGTGTCCAGGGGAGCATTACACCCATATCTGAGCTGTCGTGAGCTAAAGCCAGCAGAAGTAGCTTTCCATTCACACCTTCTGTTTTCATGTCAGCATGCCATAATGACATGAGGCAGCAGATGGATGCAGACCAGGAAGAATATTTGGACATATTAGGCAATGGGGATTGGTCCATTCAGCTCACACATCTCCAGCTGAGAGATTACAAGGCTGCAAAGGTCCAAACTGAAAGCTTCTCCTAAACAGAAGCAAAATGGGCTTTGCTGAGGTTTACTGAACATTTTATTTAAACCACCAGCTCCTGTCCCAGTCTGCATAACCCCACACACTGCCCTTTAAATTGCTAACAGAGTGACCCCATTTTCATTGGGTTCAGAGTCTTTCTCAGAGTTTCCCCCCTTCCCCTCTGGGGAAGTGCTGAACAGCAGACATCCAACTAAAATACTGTGTCAACAGATAAAGGTAAAACACTTCTCAGTCAGCTATGGGGTGTGTTTCCCAAAAGCTCTAGTATCTCTGGTCCTCTCTACTTTGTCTGTGAAACTATTGCTTTGCCTAATAGAAGGGAACAATGCTCGACCATCTGGTAGCAACACCACCATAACTTAGGTTGCTTGACTCACTCTTCCATCAGCAACAGGAACAGAACTTCCTTCTTGTTTCCCTTGATCTCTCAGACCTGTGCTAGAAAGACAAAGCCAGAAGGAGCCGTGGGGGAGTGAACTGCACCCTGAACTGGGTTTTTGAGTTTTGAGGGACATCTCTGATTGTGAGTGAGATTCCTTCACAACTAGGACATTTCCCAATTCTGTGTGAGCACGGGGATGAAGAACTCCGTAACCCCAGTTGGGAGAAGACACTGGGTATCATCCTATGTGCAAATGCCACTTTCACCTCCAGCAAAGCCTGGGGACTGGGATCACATCACCTGGGCATCATGCCTGGGGAATCACCACTGAGGTCAATGTCACCAAACAGCACTACACGCGCACATCCAACATGATTGTGAGGGAGGTGCTGAGCTTACTCAGGTCCAGCGTGGAGAGACCTCTATCACCCCTGAGGGACTCCTCATCCCAGGGACCAAGCCACTTCTTCATCCCCATTGCTTGTTCTCTTAGAAACCTTAACCAGGGAAACTACTATTTGCTGCCATTCCTCTATATAAAGAGGAATATCCAGACTGGTACTCCTGTTTATCCACTCTTGGTGAGCATAGTCAGACAGTGAAGGCCTGCATGCTGGAGTTTATGGCTTAAATCAGTGGGATTATTCATGAGTTGAGAGATAACCATATGCTTTTATGCTTGGCTGGAGTGGCGTCTCAAGCTGACAGCTGGGAGTCAAAAGCTCTGAGTCACCGGGTCCCTCCTCTCTCCTTCCTGTGGGACCAGTCTGCCCGTGTCTGCTTCCCTGCCTGCCACATAAGGAGGACGGCAATCACTTTTATCTGATACTTGCTTTCAAATGGCCCTAAAGGCCTCTTCTGGCCTGATGAAAATTCAGTAGAAGCTGGACTAACGTGGAAAGATGGGAGGATATTTAACTAATGAAAGCACTGGGGCTTGGGAAGGCAATTACATCCTTTCTTCCTCCTGACATTCCCACACAGGCTACTGGTGATTGCTGCAAAATCGTCTACAGGCAGAGAGGAGTGGGAGGCCATGGAAAGGGTGAAACAAGGCCCTCTGAGCTTGGGGGAGGCTCTGTGGCATGGTGGTTGGGGTGACCAGCACAGCAGGTTCCCAGCAGTAGTTACACCTTAAAGAGGCTCATTTCAACTAAAAACTTGATCCTGCAAGCCTCTGCTTCACCTATATATTTTGTAAAACAAAAACAGGCACAAAAACTAGAGACAGAGATACATAGGCCAAATGCATGTATTTTATGCCCCAATTTCCAGAAAGTCCCCAGAGGGGTTTCCACCTTTATCATGTACCTCTCTAAATAAAAGATGATTTTAAATATAGACCCCCATCCCTTGTCCTGCAGTTCCTGTGCAGTGTTGGTCAGTACTGCAGGGGGTCTTCCTCCCTGTGGACCTGTGCAGGACCCACTCAGTGCTGAGTTTTAGGAGAGACAAGCAGTGTGAGCTGCCCAGGGTGCAAAGGGCTGACTGGATTGAGGGCTGATGGTGCCTTTCCCTGGTCCAGTTGTCCTCTTGCCACCATTCCTGGGAGGTGAAGTTGTTCCTGCAGCCCTGCTTCAGTGCACCCCTGTTTTTGGGGGAAGCTGCCTTTGACATATGCCTGTAAGATGGGCTGTTCTGCACCTCCCTGTTGGTTAGCAAGTCAAATAGAAGAGTGTGAGAAACCCTGCATAGCTACAGCTGCTGTGCCCAGGAGAGAGTGCAGGCAGAGGAGCTGTGGGCATCTTTCCAGCTGCTCCAGCATCAGTAAATACAATTGCTCTCACTTTCCATTGATAGACATCAAAAAGCAATCAAAAATCAAGCTCTTCAAATTGATAGGTCTCCTGAATTTGAAACATTTTTCATTATTTGGCTGGTATCACTGCCTAGATTAGATTATTTTTTTAAAGAGAAGATTAAAATAAACAGTATTTACGGTTTAATTATTTGAATGACTAAGAAGCTACAGCTTTATTTTTACTTCACAGAGGACTAGGAGATGTTTTTAATGATATGTTTTACTCACATAGGACCTTTCATCCAAGAATCTCACACTGCTTTTCAAATAATTAATTAATCCTTATACTTCTCCATGAGACAGTTATTATCTCTGATGTTACTGATGGGTAAGCAAAGGCACAAAGACGTCAAGGCACAAACTGTTTTCCAAATATTAATTAACTAATTCTCTCAGCACTCTGTGAAACTATCTCTGCCACTACCACTGGGTAAACTAAGGCACAAATCTACGAGTAACTCACCCGAGGCCATGCAGGTGAGTCAGGAGCAGGACTGAGAATAGCAATGAGCGGTCTCTGAGCTCATCGTTCCAGCAAGTCCTACCCCGTATTCCTGACAATGGGCAGCACGTTCCCTGGTGTGAAGCACAGCTGAAACTAGCTGCTTTATGAAAATATCTCCTCTGGTCTGTCTCCATCCATTGGAGATCATGTTTGCCCACATCAATCTGCAGTTTCTTTTGAACTTGTTGTGGCTGGTGGAAGCCAGAGTAACCATGAGGAGCAATGTTTGGTTTAAAGGTCCTGGGCAGCTCTGAGATGCTCTGAGTTGGTGGTGGGGGTGCCCAGCAGCACGCAGTACTTCTAGAGCTCATCCCTGTGCCAGCCTGTGTGCCATCCTTGGGCCAGCACAGCCTCGGGCTCAGCCAGGCACGGGGTGCCACGTGCAGGGCCCCAGGTGTAATAAGCTGAGCTGCTGAACCTGTGTGTGTCCTGTCCCATTCACCCACCTCCTCCTTTGGAACATGGGAGTGAGGTAACTGTAAGGGTCTGTGCAAGGGACTGTGGAGGAACTCAGCAGCCAAAACCACCTTATCCCTTGCACAGTCCATCAGCTCAGGCTTGGTGTGTGTTTATCCCATGGAGCAAGAGCTTTCTGTGCTCCCCAGGAGGAAGAGGAAAAGGCAGGAAGATGGAGGCACTCTGTGCCCCCAGGAAGGGTCCAGATGTAGGATTCTCTGCACAAGCACCTGAAGCCTCACCACAAGCACATCCCAGCTGAGCTATTTTAAACATGGGCTTGGCCCTGTCAAATGCAGTCTCATTTCCACATGAAAGAGCTGGAGAAATATGAAGCCAGCTCATCTGTATTGATAAAAATTTGGCATTACTTTCCCAGTTACCTAAGCTTTCTGTGTACTTTAACCACAATGCAAGAACCTGGAAGATGGGTGCATCTCAGCTGTCATTCTGGGGGTGGGGTTTTTAGGTTTTTTTTTTTTTTTTTTTTTTTGGTTGACTGTCCCTTTTCTTCCCCTAAGTTTCCTTTGTCCAGTTCCACTCTGCTGGAGTCTGATTGCTCTCTCCCCTCGCCAATTTGGATGCCTCACTCTTCGTGCTCCAGCTCTGATGCAAGCACTTGGGTGCCGAGTTTGCCAAAGCTGGCACGAGCACCCCGTGCCCGTCTAGACACAGTCTAACTGTGGCACTAATGCCAGGCTTCCACAGGCTGAGCTCGGTGTTCGTCAGAGCTCTGCCCATGGTCAGCACTTTGATCTTTATCCTTGAAAACCACAGCCATTGACAAAGGTAAAATGAATTTCTGACTTTGAAAGACTTTGATGGCATTCCCCTGTTTTGGTTTGCATTTTGTTGTTGTTGTTTTTTTTTTTTTTCTTTTTTTTCTCTTCCAGCTGAACTTCATCATAAAGCTTCTGATTACAGCTGCAGCTTCAGGACCAGAGAGAGAGGTCATGCTGTCTTGCTTTTTGCTGGTTTAAAATCTGAAGGGGAAACCCTGGGACACTTCTGAGACAGTCTGCCAGTGAGTGAAATGTAAACCGTAATGGGAATCGGAGATAGAGGCCCCTCAGGATCTGGTCTTGTACCTTCTTTAAAAAAACAAACCAAAACAAAACAATCCTGAATAAGGCCAAGTGTCAAGAGCAGAAGAGAATGAGAACTATTTGGTGTTAGATTTCTAGCTGGAAATCTGCAGCCTGCCAAGCACTGCTATTTGCCTTCATGTAGCACTGGCTGAGCTGAGGCAAGGGCCTTCTATCAGATATTGTACAGAAATGCTGTAAGAGTGCCCTGCCTGGAGGTGCTCATCATGACATAAATATGGTGAGCAAATCCAGTGTTGCTGCTCCATCTCAGTGGGAAGGATCACAAAAGGCACCTGAATTCACTGAAGGGCTCCAGGTGCCTTCATGGCAGTGATCCCATCAAAGTTGTCAAAGATGACAAAGAAGGCATCTCTGCTGGGAAGCTGTTGGCTCCAAACGTGGTGGCTGTGCCGTCACACAAAGCTGGACATGGTGCCTTGTGTGGGCAACCATTTCTGACACTTTTCCCTGCTCTGAGTTGCAAGGTTTGGCTTGCTGAGGGGAAGTACTGCACATCCCTGAGCATCTCTCTCTGCTAGATAAAAAGTCAGCAGCTTTGAGCCAGACTTTTCTCTTTGTAAGGTTATAAAAGCCAATTGTGAGATGTCTTATCCCTTTGAATTTACTGGAGGAAGCACCTTACATGAGGGGCCTTCAGCAAGGAACTTCCACCAACCTGGATGAATTTCAGTGGAAGCAAAGGAAGGGGGTCCTTCCACTGGGCCTGGATTGAGAGAAGGGATTGAAAGAACTGAAAGTTAATACCATGGACAGTGCAAAAGGGGGAGGCTTTAATCAAGGGAGAGGGACAGTGTTTATTTGCATATCTGTAAAAATCTTCCAGGACTGGGAGTGAAATCCAGGTTTGCTGAGGTCAGCGGGATTTTTGCCACAGATGGTCAGGTGGGCCCCACTCTCTCCCTAAACACCTGCATGGAAAAGTCCAGAGACCTTGTGTGATGCCAGTGACTGGAAGCACCAACAGGGAAGGTCAATCCCAAGGCCAGAACATCCCAGAGCAGATTTTGGGGTGTCCAGCTCCTGGTGAGAAAAGCCCATTTGCCAAAATGCACTTTGTTAAACAAACAAGTGAAAAACAGCTCTGCCTTCAAGGTGACTGGCTCCCAGCTGGAGCTGGCTGAAAACTTTCCTCTTGTCATATATAAATATCACATATACACATAGTTGGCAAGGAAAAACCTTATCTAGGTGGTATGTCTGTTTGCGATAGAAGAATGTTTACATTTTATGTGTATAAACTCACATAGATATATATTCCTAATAGCTAAAAAAATTTTCTTTTCCTGAACACTTCACCAGTTGATTCACAGATTCCAAATAGTGAGACAATATATTAAATAGAAATGTTGACAGTTTCCCATGGAGAGTTTTCTGCAGCCTTGAAGAAGCTCTACTCAACATTTGTTTTGAGATTTAAAGGAATTCGACTAACATTTTGTTGTTGCCCATTGCTGAGTACTCTGAGTTGAGCTGGGACTGGAGGAGCACTGGATGAGTAAAGCTCTTCTCTTATTTACAGCCTTGTCGAAACAATGAAGTAGCAGGAATCTCCTTGGAGAGCAATGGATCACAGCACTTGTCAAGATCATTTCCAAATCAAAGATGACTTCCAAGGAGCAGCAAGGGTATAATTTTGGAGCCAGTCAAGCCAATGGCAAAAATCCCAATTTCTGCACAGAATTCTTAATGGAGCCTCTGAAATTTTGGAGCTTCATGTATTATATATTATATACTATATATTATATTGTGGCTAAAAGGTCCTGCCCAAATTCGGCATCTGTGAGCCTTACAGAAGTATGACTCTAAAAAGGAGTGATGAAAAATATCAGCCTAGTTTAAAAACAAATACCACATTTATAATGAGGCCAAAGGGAGAATGAAGAATTCAGTACTTTATACTGACACCTGCCACTTGCAAAATATCTCCACCACTAGAAACAAATATCTGGGAGAGTTTGGAAAAGTTTGGTCATTCATTTGTTCCTCCTTTGTTTCCATTTCAATCACTGGTCCATCTGTCCAATGACAGCACTGACATTGCTCAATGTCACGAAGCAAATCTGCTGGAGTTGCTCCATGTGCTGATCCCAGGTGAGAAGGCAACAGGAACAGCTATAATTCTTACCAAAACAAAACAAGGCAAAAGAATATTTGCTAATGTTTTTGGATATAGTTGTTAGGTCCCAGGCACAAAGATTAGTCAGAGTACCCATAAATATCACTGTCACTGAAACTCTGATTTCCAAGTTCTTTGCTCCCAATGCTCGCCGACTTTGAAAACCCAGCTGAGCTCTGGCTGCTGCACTGGGAAAACCTTCTGGGATTTGCCCAGTTCTTGGTCCCCACCAGACCATTTCAGGAGGGGAAGCAAGAGGCACATCCATGTGGTGCATCTCCAGTAGGAAAGTGCCCCCATTGTAAATCCTGCAGGTGACCCCTTGAGTTCCATTCCTGATGGCATCCAGTGGCATCATTCAGAAGGGATCAGCCCCAGGGTGACAGAGTAGATGTGGAGCCTGGCAAAACACCCAGACCAAGTATCATAAGTGCTCAGGTTAGTTTTCTCTCTTCTCTGCACGTCTCTGCTGGGAACCAGAGTCCTGGTCCTAATAAATATGGCAGTTCTGACTGTCATTTAAGAAAATTCAGTTTCCTAGAGAAACCTCAGACAAAAGAACCAACCCAAGATATTTATCACTTCACACTACGTTAATGCAAACAAAAACATTGCACGCTGCAATAAATCCATTACAGAATCTTACCAGAACAAACTGATATTCCTATGAGGCCAATTTCAAGCTGGAAGGGTTTGAGTTGGTTTTTGCTATTAATATTCTTTTGTAATGGAGAAGGCATTTTTCAATTGAATGAGAAACTTTGCCTCCAAAAATGTCCAGTTTCATTGAAATATTTAGAGGTTTCAACAAGAAAAAACAAAGACCAGCAATTTGATGATTGCCTGAGTGAGAGATTTCTTCAGTGTTCTCTCTCTCCCCATCACCTCAAAAAAGTCAAAAAGTAAAATATTAACTGAAAGAACCAAATCCATCCATGTCAACGTTTTTCATGGGGGAGAGCCATAGTCCCTGGCTACCTCCATCATTTACTTTGCAATAATGATATGTTTATGTGTTAACCCCAAAATTAGCTTGGCCGAGCCAGGAATGCCCACAACGACTCTCTGAGGAACATATTTGTACCTGCAGAGCAGGACTGCGTGCAGTCACACACAGGCGTGGCCAGCCCAAGAGAGAGGGTCCCCTGGATTTGCAGAAGCAGAGCTCAGCAAAGCCTGGCTGAATGGCACCATTTAAGCCTCAAAGGAGTGCCCAAGTGCCAGCCAGCACAAGGAGATAAGGAGCACGCTGGAGAAGGGCACAAAGGTGGCACTGATGAGCAGCACTTGGCTTTGCTCCCACAGGGGTCACAGCTGGGTCCTCTATTAAATTTTTCTCAACACAGCAGTATTGAGAATTAAACCAAGTTACTCACTAGTATTTGACAGTCCTGGCATCAGCAAAGACAGTCAACGGCTCTGTTATTTTATAAGCTGGAGAATTTGGCTCTGAGGAGACAAAGGTCCAACAGAGCATGTGGGGAGTATCACTCCTGTAAGTAAAGAGGTGCCTTTGTCTCTCTGAAGGTGCATCCTCGGTTTAGCTACAAGAGCCTCCATCTGGAAATACCAGTGACTGATAAATATGTGTATATTCTAAATTTTTAAAAAATTATCTATTATACTAGAAGGAGAAACTATTTCCATTTCATTACCAGTATCCTTTTGGAGCTGAGGTTCCTGTGTGCACATGCAGCATTCAGGTTTGTCACACCAAATCATCAGTGTGGCAAAGCTGTTCCCAGTCATTGCTCTGTTTATTTTTGGTGTCCCATCCTATCAGCTCAAATTGAGTTGGGAAGAGGTAAAGCAAGGAGAACAGGCAGTTTTTAAGGTTGCACCAAGTAAAAGGTAAGAAAATATAATAAATTTTATTTCATGCCTTCTTGCCAATTGCTAGAAATGTGCAGTCCATATGAATGCATATAACAAGGAGGGAATGTTGGGAAAACCAATAAAGATTTTGTGGTCTTAACTATAATGAATGTAGTTTGATATAGAGTCTGTTTTTCACTGCATGGCAAAATGAATCATAAAATACTGGACCTTGAAACTCCTGCATTTTTTAACAATAGCCTGGGGACAGTTTACAGTGTAACGAATTGTAATTAACCCACCTTCAAAATCTTTTATGAGTATTTTGCCAATTAGCTTCGCATGCTTGCTAATGACTCATGGCCAGCGCATGTCTTTACAGAGCAGGGTTTGCAGCACACACCAGCCTGGGAAGGCAGCAGAGGGACACAGGATGGGGAGGGACATGCAGGTAAGACCCAACCAGTCCTAGCAACCTACATATCTGAGTACTCAAAGAGCCTTTGCTGTTCTCCCAGCCCCAAAATAACTGCAATAATGTATAGCGACGTCAAAAGGCTTTGGTTTCCGAAGGATTGCGAGGAATGCAGAGGGCACAAGTCCTGACATCTGTTGTTACTTAGTACTAACATATATAATGCTGCTAATTGCTGAGCCATCTTTGTTTTCCTTACTTAGCACTCGGGTTAGAATTATTTTATTTTTGTGGTTCATGGCTTCCTGCCACTTGCAACACAAAGTCCACTCTAAAGAAAATAAAACAACTACCAGGCTGCCTACTAACAGTGTGTGGAGGGCTGGGGCTGCCTCTTCCCTCTCTTCTGTTTTAGGTTGTGTTTTGGTTGTTTTTTGGTTTTTTTTGTTTTTTAGTTAAGGTAAGGAGAGCTGGGACCTGACCAGTGTCACAGTGAAAGGCCACATGGGCCAGTATCCCATCTCCTAGCATCCCACCTCCCAGCATAGCCAGGAGGTGATGCAGGCAATGCAGAATCAATCTCTCCCCTGCTGTACCCTCCTCGCTCCAGGCAATCCACGGTTTATGGACTTCCCGAGGTAGAGGCTGCCTCCAGACCAGTGTGTTTTAACAGCCACCCATGATCTATCCTCCTCAAATGTTTTTGATCCCTTTCTCAAGCCATTTATAACTTTTGGCCTCCACAACATCCTGTGGCAATGACTTCCACAATTTAATTATGCTTTGTATGAAAAAGTACTTCCTTCTGTTGGTTTAAACCTTCTTGTGTGACAGCACCACCAGATCCTTCTAATTCTTAGGAGAACCAGTGAACAGCCAGTTCCTATTTGCTTTTTTCTGTGTCAGTCATGATCTGACAGAGCTTTACTGAACCTCCTGCTTCTGTCACCCCTTTCCACCCTAAAGGCTCTTCATCTGCTTATTTTTCCATCTTTGTGGAAACTGTGCCCGTCTCTCCTCATCCTGAATGCTTTCCTTCCTGTGCTTTCCAGTTCGGCCCAACTCTTCTGGAGTTCCATGGCCAGAAAATTCTACCATGGAAATGCAGTTTCACTGAGGAGTGCTGTAATGATGTTTTCTAATTTGTTCCTGCCTCTTTGCCAGCTCATTGCTAACATGATTGTTGTCTCTTCTGATGGACTTTAAATTATATTTGCAGAGGCCTCCCAGCTCTCTTTGCTCAATGTTTTTAGGGCTCATCTGTGTGGAAGTACAGTGAGGGTGAGTGTTCTGCACGTGCTCTGCCTTTGTTGACACTGCCCTGCCTCAGCCATTTCACTGCCCAGCCACTCGGCATCGTGAACCTTTTCAGTTGTGCTTTGTGGCCACATTTGCATCATCTGCAAAATTTCTCTTCTCTCTGTTCATCCATTTTACCAGACTATTTATTATTTCTGAATATGTATGAACACTATCAAATTAGTATTTCAACAACAACTCAGTTCTAAGTAATACATGAAACCTCTCTCACACAAAGATGTGTGGCAAACACCAGCCAAGGCCTTGAGGGGACCCACCAGTGACCTCCAGTGACTGTGAAGGTTCAGAGATTTATACCCATCCTCCAAAAAGGAGTTTTTAACTCCTTATAGCTGCAGGAAAGAACTTTCTTTTGTCATCTCCTATCATGAAGCCTTGTTGCAGACAGTTTTTAGGCATTTGTGTTTATTGGCACATCTCTCTGATCTCCTCTGAGCATGTTACCAATATTGAGTGGGTAAGCAGGAGAAATCAGTGATAAGAAGGCCCATCTGGTGTGTCAAGTATTTCATTCCCCAGGCAGGGATATATAATTTGTCGGCTTATTGTTTTTAATAACTGAGTCTGTCCCTGTAGCTTGTGCAGACCATGGAACACAGGCTGGTAAGAAAGACTCTGCTGCAACAGTGCCTTTTGTTGCCAGATACAGAATCACTTCTGTTTACAGGTGAAATGCATACCTTTGGTACCGAATTCCTGAAGTTCACCAGCCAAACCCAGAGAATCTGTCCTGAATTCCCTATTGCAGGAGAGCTGAGAGGTGGGCTTGGCTTGGTGTGCCTGGAAGATGCCCATTGCTGCTCTCAGCTGCCCTCCTGTCATGCAATTCTCAGCTACACTGGAAGCGAGTTTTCCTGAGACTGCCCTGCTTGCACACTCTGGCTGAAGAGATTTTTCCCTTTGCTGTATCACGGTACAGATCCAGTTCTCCTGGAGGCTTAGCCCTCATGGCAGTGTGAAACCCCACAGGGCAGTTAGCATTGCCAGGCCATTTCCTTGTGTCACTAAATGTCACCTCTGCTCTCTTACCCCATGTCATTCTCACTTCCTCGTCAGTCTGCTGCCCCAGGGTTTGGCAGGAAGGGCCAAACCTGTGATAAACTTCACCTGAGACTCATCTTGTGCCTCATCCTTGAAAGCCCTGTGTCTGGAAAGCATCCCTGAGTGCTGTGACTCTGTCCTGGCTCTGTTGTGGTGGCATATGGAGTTATCAGGAGTTTCTAAGTGTTACCTCTCTGGGTGTTGCTCCATGCACCACTTTGCACCTGGAGAACCTGTTTGCTGGACATGCAGATAATCCACTGCAAAATTGTATCCCAAACATGACCCTGGTGCTTGCAGAGAGCCTCAGTGAAAGGGGAGCCGAGATTTACTTCAGGAATTGTACAGTTCTTGCTGTGACTCTTCAGAGTTGAGCACCATGTTTGGACCACAACTTTTTCCAAAGAAAAAATGCAATATCTGCATATTTCCAACCATGCTGATCCTGCTGTAGTGGCATCAATTGCAATCCCAAATCCTCAACCTGATTTTCCTCTTCTTAGTTCAGCGGGAGCTTTTCCTGTACTGTGCAGGACTGGACCATCTGTGTACATCCAGGTCATGGAAAAATATTATTTCTGTACTAAATGAGATCAGTGTGTCCCCAGTGTAGAGGGACTGCATTTAGAGTCCCAACCACTTCCATACACTTCCACTTTTCCTCACTGGGGCCTAATCCTGAATCAGGGAATAGTGGCATTAAATTCAGTCAGGGCAGGGTTATTATATATGTTATTTTAACTGATCTAACATGTAACAAAAATGTGTTATATCTCTTGTTTTTTTGTTTTTTTTAAGAGCAAAATAAAACATATGGTTATGTAATCAGTGGGAATCACTAGACACCTACACAAGAGAGCTGCAAGCATGGAAATACTCAGATACATATTTGAAGTAACAACACAGGTTTTTTGGGTGGGATTCTTTGCCCTGCTGTACTATGTCTGGACAAATAATTTGGATGTTGACCACTTAGGTAATGTAATCCAAAATCCTGTTGCCCATATTGCAAACAGAAGAGGAGGAGAGAACATTTCATTCCTGTCTCAGGCGGAGCAGAGCACAGCTGTGGTGTTTCATTGCAGGCAACACCACTGCTGTAACCCAGCAGAGCACTGGTGGGGGGTGTGAACTGAAATTATTGCTCTTCTGCCAAAGAGCTGAGGCAGAATGAGTTCTTTTTTACTTTTCTTTTTTCTTCTCATTGACTCCAAAGCATAAAAGCAATCAGTGTTCCTGCAGTGCAGTAGGAACTGCACATGTGACATCAGCACCCTACCATGCTGGAACTGTTATTTCTGTGCACAGAAAGGGAGGTCTAACGTGGCTGGGTGGGAAGTGATGGAGGTGTAGGCACTTCCAGACTGTCCAGCTGAATTTCTCCATTCTGATGCTGTGCCTTTCACCAGCTGCAGGACAGTGATCTCAGCACTGAAGCCAGTCCAGGTGTGCTGGAGATGGGATAATGCATCATTATCACACATCCTATCACAGAATCACTGAGGTTCATTCAAAAAGACCTCTGAGATCATTGAGTCAACTTTGATCACCACCCTGTCAACCAGACAGTGGCACCGAGTGCCATATTCAGTCATTTCTTGAACAATTCCAAGGAGTCTGACTCCACCACCTCCCTGGACAGCCCACCGCAAAGTTACCAACCTTGCCATGGAAGAAATTCCTCCTGATGTCCAGCCTGAACCTATCAAAACTCTCAGGACAGATCCAATTCCATCACTGATTAGCATCTCTTTTTTATCTTCTTTAGCACTTAGCCTCTAATACCTGGTGGAAATTTGAAAGGCTGGAAGTGTCTAACTGCACCCTTGAGTAAAATGCCATCCATTTTACAACAGACCAATTAATGCATTTGTCTGTAAATTCCACAGTGCCTCTTTGTTTAAATGCTTACTCCTTATTCAGGATTATTCACTAAAGTCTTTTATTCTTGACATCCCCCTCAGTTTAAAAAAGAACTTTTCTCCATGTTGACAAGCTGTACATGAAGCAGCTCCTCAGGCTGGGGCGGCTCAGTGGCTTCCCTTGGATCAGTAACGCTCAACTAAGGACAGGTTTTTTGGGAGGGTCTTTGTGGTTACCTGCATTCTTTTGGGCTAAGCATTCATTTCTTAGGCAGAAACATAATTTTTATATAATCTTTTTTTCCCTGAAAAACAGATTTTCTGATGTCCTTTCCAAACAGTAGCTGGGAACCTGGCTCTCGTTCCAGCCTAAGCCCATCTATGACATCTATTACCAGTCTTGCACCACTGCACTCCTTTGCCTAAAGAGTTTTTCTTTCATTCTTTAGACAGAGACACAGAGCTACATCACACTCTAAGTTATAGCACTACTGAGCGACCCAGGGACCTCTGCCAACTTGGAAACAAGATATGAACTAAAGAGTTTCTATTTTTGCATTACAATGGAAACAGGTGGGAAGGATGCGTGGAACTTATCAAGCCACATAAATACTTTTTTTTCATGTTAAAATTTGAATGGAATGAAAATTACAATCTTCCAGTGCTGCTGCAGAGCAACAATATTGAGTTTCTCCTTACTCAGCCTTTAGCAGTAAGGAACCAGGTGCAGTGGAGCAGGAGTTCTGGAATTTGCTTCCTAACCCCATCTAACTCTCTCCTAGGTCTGCCCTATTTTGAATTATTGTTCCACTTGGCACAGAGGACGTTGCTGGCTCTGGAGAGAAGAGTCAAGTCTTGCAATAGTTTTTTTATAGATTGCTAACTGGAGAATAAGAACAGGAATGAAGTGCTGGCTGGCAGAAATCAGTGGTTTTCCCTTTTCCTACCTGATTTATGGCAGTGAGCCTCTGCTCCCACACTGAGTTAGGTGCTTTGGCTCAGCTCAGGTATTTGCTGTGTGTCAGCATGAGCCAGTGTGTGGTGGAGAGACCAGAGCCACACCAAAGCTCTGCCTTTGGAACCAGACCTCTCCCACCCCCTTCCTACCTCCACAGCAGAACAAAACCTGAGGGAAGTGCCCCAGCTGAGATGGAGCATGTTTCTAGGAGGACTTACTAAAGTAAAACCCACATCCAAAATAATTTTTGAAATTATGACGTAGTATAAATGAGACAGACTTTACCAAAACACTTGGTTGTCCATTGCCCAGGGGTAGGAGCAGCTGCAGCACTGGTTGGACAAATAAGTAACCAAATGGATGGACAGACAATCTAACAGACTCCTGACTGCCTTCACTTACCCTTAATTAACAGTTTCCAGTAAATAGCCCTGGCTTTGTCATTATTTTAGAGCAGGAAGTTATTGATCCAGTACTGCAAATGTTGCTATCAGCCGAGCCACAGATGTAATCCATGTCAAATCCTACTGGAATCAAATGGATTTGTCAAACTGCATCTGTCTAGCTCAGCAAAGAGCCTGTGACTACGACCATGAGCTTTTCCAGTAAAACGTCCTGCATAGCCCATTCCATGGGAATATGCAGCATCTGCAGTGCTCTGTGCCACAGGCACCAGGGCAGCCTGCTACTGGCAGTAAGCTTCAGGTCTAAATGAGCTTAAAAGGGGGTTCTAACACTTCTTCTGTTATCAACCTGCATTTTTAATTGGAACTAAGAACAGCTTTCTGTTATGTTAAGGTTTGGAGGGTTAGCCAGTAATAGACATATGTATTTAAAGTTTTTTACCATTTTTTACTTACTGGCTGTTTCTTGGTTTGCAACAGAATCTGGAATCCAAAGGGCACAGTATTTGCAAAAGCTCTATGGCTTCAAGGTCTTTGAACTCCCCGACATCAGGAGATGAAAAGCTCCCAAGACAGGCTGTTCTCCTGAGGCTCTCAGCCCAATTTCCAGGAACTGGGGCAGGTCGAGTGCATTCAGGGGGATGGATTTTCCTCCAGTGGGAGGAAATATTCAGGTACAATTCAACTGTGCAACCAAACCATTGACATTTGCCTGTCACTTGTCTAGACACATGTTTCAAAAGGGAATAAAATAAAAGGAAGAAAAATACCCTGTCTGGGAATTCTTACCCAGTTACTTGCACAGCCCAAGAGCTGGGTAATTCTCCTCAACTGGATAAACATCAGAGGCAGTCTGAGAGCAATTTGGCTCCAGAACAAATATTGTTACTGAATTCTTTGCACCTGCAATGGCCAGGGAAATGATAATACATCCTCTCCATGTTTTCCTGTGCCAGGCTTTGGAAAGCAGCTGGGAAGCATGTCCCATCTGCCACAGCACAGAGGTCTGTGTGGGCAGGGCTTCAAGTGAGACCCTGCTGGAATGATCACATCCCAAAGGGAAGTAGGGGTGTCAGCCTCTTGAGGACGAGTTGCTGGTGGCCTCCTTGAGGGATTCAAGGACTAAGCAATTGGGAAGAAGAAATGAGCTGTGGGTGATTGTCTTGCCTGGTACCACCTCAGGCACGTGAACACAGTAATGGCTGATGCCCCTGTGAGAGCATAAATTTGAGTTCATCAGCACCACAGCTGCTCAGCTAACAGGGCCTAAAGACAGATAAAAATAGAGGGTAAATTGTATTTTAAAGTGTTTCTGCTGTAAAAGAACTTTTTCCCTGAATGAATCCTCTCTAGAAATGGATTTGTCTAATAAAGAGATCTTGTGTCTCACTGGGAATTTAATTCAGTCCCGAGTCACAAGTTACTGGGTTTATGCTACTCTTTGAGGATATTTGACTGTGTTTCCCTTAATTTTTAGTAAATTTAGTGAAGTTGCTGTGGTTCTGTGTTGTATTGAGAACTTTTCAAGTTATTTGCATTTATCAAAAGCACAGAAAAAATGGGCAAACTCTGTGTTCCACTGGAATGGTTTGTCCACAGTATATAAACTGTTGCATCCCAATTTGCCACCCTGCATTGCACTAGCCATAGAATTCAGTCATTTAGTCCTGTACAAACCCCAATAATTTGCCTCTTAAATCTATAATAAATATAATAAATATATAATAAGATGCATTTATTTATTACATAAAGCACATGTGGTGCAACAGGCTGGTGTTGAGGTGGCTTTGCTCACTCACAGCCCCAAATTCTTGCACAGTAGCAACAAGGGTAGGAAGTTTTATACTGTGAGAAACTCATTGCCTTAGGAGGGCATTTTTGAATTTTGTTTTTAAATTATACCTACAAACACTTGCACAGGGTCCTTGTTTTTAGTCATCTCAATATTCTCAATCTCTGTATCATCCGGCAGATTTAAGAAGAGGTGATGACAAAACAATTTGAGCTGAGAAAAAAATGGTGGGTAAAGAGGAGAAAAGATGTGAAGACAGGGATCAGATTATTAGGAGAGAACAAAAAAAGGGACAACACAATTACAGAGCCTAAATTCAAAAGAATTATGCCCATTTCAGTTAGCTAAGTAGCTGTAGAGACTACCAACTATTCCTTATGATTCTTAAGCATATTAACAGATAATTATTCATATCTGTCCATGAAAATTAACCCTCACAAAAATGGAATTTAATCACTGCAAATTCACACTGGCAGAAAAAGCACTCTGGGCTTTGTATCACTTGACTGAGCTTAGCAAATGAAAACACAGGAGATTTGGTTGATCCTCCATAAAGCTTTTGGGATGTGACATGATCAGAAAGGAGCAGGACAGTCTCGTGATTAGGTTTTGAATGTGAGATGGTGCTGAGCGCTAAACTGGACTCGTGAGCTGTGCTGCTTCTGAGCCCTGCTGTGGGGGGATGAGACCCCAGGATGAGCACGATCCCTCTTGGCCTGTTTTGTCCATTTGGACAAGGAGCAGCATGTGCCCTGGCGATGTATGGATGTGGTCCTGCAGCAGCACACAGCTGACTCAGGAATGAGCCTGAACAAAACCTGGCATTTTCTGCCCAAACAAGGGAAGGCGCCCTGCAAAATCCAGGGTGTCAGAAAGTGTTCTGCTCCTCTCACCACACTGACAGGACAGAGCCCCAGTCACCTTACCCACCTGGTACCCCCAACCACTCATTCCTGCTGAAGGCATTCCACTGGGAATAGCTGGAACATCCCAAGCTCCCTGAAGGAGCAGCCCCGTTAGCAGAGCCTCTGTTAGATCCAGCCCAGACTTCCCCACAGTACCACATCATAAAACCAGCGTGCATCTGGCCCAAATTTAAGGCACAGTTAGCGGAATTGATACAAGAAAGAAACCAAGGACTGAATTAGTATCCCACAAGGTTGTTTGGGTTTTTTTCATGTCCCAGATGAAGTGAGGAGCCATGTGGAGAGGTCCTGCATCTGCCTCCAAACCCTTCCCAAATGCTCTCTAGGTTTCACACTCTTTCAAACAACTTCATTACCTGCCCTTGTTTTTGTTGCCAGGAGAAGTTAACAAAATTACCAAGGGATGAAACATTCTTGAAACATTCTTTCTGGCTCATCAACCAGGATTAGCGGATGAATTGCACTGGGTGGTGCACACCTAAAGGAGAGGGGCGGTGGGGCTGCACCATCACCTCCCCCTCTTCAAGGAGTCACCACAGAATGCAGGGTGTGCACACACCTGGGTTTGGAGGGGAGGCAGAGGGACAAACCCCCTGAGTGCTGCTGCTGAAGGCTGCCCAAGTGCTGGGGTTGCTCGGTGCTTGACCAGTGCTGCCATGAGCAGCACGCTGGGAAATCCTCCCCAACACCTGTCCCCGTGGGCGTGCCTGGCTGCAGAAGGGCCAGGTGCGCCAGCAGGGCAGATCTCCATCCCTTGGGAAAGCTCAGCTCTCCCTCAGACATCCCCTCCTTGCTGGGGAAGGCTGTGCTCCTTGGCAGCACCAAGATGTGACAACCAGGTGGTTCTAACCCCCAGCAGGGAATGGCTTGCACTGCCTTTCCCTATGAAAAGCCGTGTTTACAGCTTCCCACCAGACAAACACTTGTCCCAACAAAATTTTATTTTCAATAAACTGCACAGGTAATCAGGACCCTTCACGTCTGACTCTGCACCTTTGTTCTTCCAGCAACCTGCCCTGCATCACTGATAAGTACGACTGTTCCCAGGGTATAAGTTTGTTCCCTCTTTTTCCCTCATTTTGTCTTTGCTTTTGATCTGTTACAACCAGGGGGTTACAAAATAAAGCTCTGCATATCCCTTGACAATTATACTTATTAAGGTGGCCCTGGCAGCCCAAAACATTTATGGTCCCTGAAATTTAAAACTTTTTGTTGCAGTCTTGAGTATCTCCTGAAAATAGAAATGACTGGGAAACACAAATGTTTTATAGATTATATGTGTGTCTTCTAGAGGTAGTAGCCAGCTAAGCAGAAGGTAAGGGGAAAAAAGCAGAGATTAAAATCTAGGTCAGAACAAATTTTGGACAAGAGCCCACGCTGTCAAGTCCCAGGCGTCCCACAAGAGAAAGAATGAAAGGGAGCAAAAAGGAATTATTTTTCTTTCAGAGGAGGAATAGTCGCCTTTGTAAGCATCCCATATTATGGGAAAAAAGGCATTTCAGAAATGCTATTGCTGCATTCCGTTGTCTCCTTCTAGGACAGCCATTAGTGGCCGTTAATATTACAGATGCTTTGTTACTTGTGCTGCTGGCTTTTGGTTATCTTGCCCTGCCCCTCCTTCAATCCCTGCCTCACCTCTGCTTTGCTGCTCCCCAGTCTCTCCTGCTCCAGACACAAAACACCGAGCCCTTTGGTCTGCTCAGTCCCCACAGAACCAAAACAACCCCATCCCTCTCCTCCAGAGGAGCTGGACTCAGGCGCTCCCATGCACGGGTGGGCACCAGCAGCAGGACCTGTCTGCACTCCCTGTGCTCCTCTCTCAATCTTTAATAAGGCATGGGCACAAAAGCTGCTTTTCCCCAGATCCCAAGCATTTGGGTGCTGCAGATTTCACAGCAGTTAACCCCAACAAAGAGGGAAAGTGAGCCCTGTGGCTACTGCAGGAGGCAGGACCCGATGCCCGCCCTGGCAAGGTGCAGAGATCAGAGCAAGACGAGGCACAGCCTCTGCCATGCCCACGCCTCTGCCTGCAGTTGGAGGATGCCCAGGTGCCAGGGCTGCCTGTCCCGGTGAGGAGACTGCAGCCACAGCCACTGAGCACTGAGGTTCATGCTTCGCTGAAGTCACGGCCTTAGGCTACGTTTTTTTCAAAAGCAGCAGCATTATTTTAAAAGCTTCACTTTCAGAAGTAACTTAAGCACTTCAATAGTAAGTCTTGCTGGCTCACAGTGAGGTTCACACCCTTAACTGCCTTAAGTTACCCCTGAGATAGGCTCCAGGCTCCCACCATTTCACTGCTTCTCTGACTGAGCTACCAGATCTTCAGGACAGGGACTCTCACTCCATAAGACTGAGTTTTAATATCTGTGCCTAAATCACTGGCTTGTTTGGGTGCCAAGATGTCCAAAATAATGGCTGGTCTTTTTGTTGTGGGGCTGACTCTGCATTCCTCATGGAGTCAAAACTCCTCTCACTTCTGAAAGGTGCAAAGAAAAGCAGCCCACCATCTTGTTGCCAAATCATTCTCCATGGGAGATTTGATTTGAAACTCACAAAATACCAGGATTTATGAGGAACTGGCCACAATGTGATCATAAGAACATACCAACATTGTAGTTCCCCACCCTTTGATCTTGGCACTTTAATGATTAATTACTGCTAAAGTACTGGAAAAATACCTCACTTGAGGCAGTTTAAAGCTTCTCTTTGTATAGATACAAACTATGACTCACATGAAAGGATAACCCAGAACTGCAAGAGGGTGAGATTAACTCAGAAGCCTCTGGTCACATGCAGATGTTTGCCCAACTGGACAAATGGGAGAATCTGCTCAGCTTTAGGGACTGTTCCCATTGAACTGCCTACGTTTTCCATCACTTGCACTGCAAGAAACTCTGTCAATGTGGAGGGAAATCCATCCCTTAGAAAGAGACACATGTTCAAGGAGCTGTGAGCCTTAAAGAAGCATCATATCTTATGGCAATTTGCAGAAAATATCCCACACCTGGGGTGGTTGGAGAGAAGCCATTTTCCCCTTCCTCTGTCACAACTGTGCATTTAAATACTTCCAAATATGCTCCAAGGTGTAAGTCCCACTGCCACCAGTGCTCAGGACAAAGCATGACATGGGAGGGAAGGCTTTTCTTGCATAATCCTGCAGAGTTTACATGTACTGCACTAAAAATCAGCTGCTGACCTTACATGTCCATAGCCTGCCTCTCACCCTTCTTCTCCAGCTATCTGTCCCTGTGCATGCAAACACTCAGGGACACAGGACAGGACAAAAGCACTCAACCTAATCAGAAATGGCTGAAGTGCCCCCACAGCCAAAACCCACTGCAGTGTGGAGACCCCAGAACCAAAGTTGTCTGTAACCTTTCTTCTCCCAGAGACCTGTGGGCAAAGCTCCTCAGCACTGGGGTGCCTCCAGGCTGGATTTCCACCTCTGCCTGCTGGTGGAAGCAGCCACAGCTTCCCACAGGGGGACGTCTGTGCAGGAGCTGTATATGGCCTGATAAACCATGAGCTCCTGCCAAAATAAAGTGAGTAAAGCCTTTTTCTTCATCCCTATTCCAGCTGAGTGCTGCAAACACCTTCTGATTTATGTCAGGTTTGCAGCACTGCGCATGGAGCCCGCTGCTCACAGCCTGCAAGGGGAGCTGACTTTGTTCTGGGACAAATTTCAGGAAAAGCTTGCTTGGGGTCTCTTTTCTGTATAGAAACTCTCAAATGAAGCATTTGACTTGGACTCACCAGAGGCAACAAAGATGGTTTGCTGAAGATGCCATAACACCAGTTTTAGTTTGGATCTTTTACACCTCCATCACTGCCGGGCTCTGGGCCCTCAGGACAGGGCATCATCCATTATGGCACAGTGAAGTTAGGATTTATTACTCCATGCATTCAATGTTTCCATTTGCTTTGAGACCATCACATCAAAGGTAGCCTTGAAGGACAGATCCTTAGTGCTTTATTGGCAGTGAGTAGGTTTTAATATTTGCTAGCAGAGCTACTGGAAGTGCTGTTGGTGGAACCTGAAAGGCAGAAGCATTGGCTGGACTTTGTGTTCCCCACAAGAACTGAGGCTGAGCTCAAGTCCAGTGGAAGTGCAGCTGAGGTGCAGCACAGCCTGGTCAGGTAATGGAGGGGCAAGGCCAAAGGGATTGTGACACACCCACATCACATGAAACAGGGAAATTGTTTTCTGGATTTGACATCCAAATCCACTTGGCCTCAGAGGAATTCCACACGATCCCCAAATTGAATCGAAATCTGAGGTGGGAATACAGAATTCCTAGCCTGTGTAATGACAGCTCTCTCCTCCCAGTGCTTTAATCCTCTCTCAATTAAAGCAGAAGGGGAAAGTTGAAATAAATAGCATTAGCTAGGAAATTCCAGCTAGGAGGATTTCTGAGCATTCAACATTAGTTGTGCTGTGAATTTTGGAGGCTGCAAGGAGCTTCTGTTCCCTCAAAACAGGGCATTTGCCTGGAAGAGGTGGAAACCCAAGGGCAAGCAACACATCTCAGCCAAGCACAGTCATTGCTTGGACCCTGGATTCCCACATTAGCAGGAATGTCAGACACTAGGCCGGTACACAGAAATACAGGGATAAAGAAGAGAGAAGCCATCCGCTTATGTCTGTCTATCTGTCTCTATCCCTTCTCTTCTCCTCCCTCAATTCCATCTAGGACTAAAGACCTTACCCTTCAAACAACCTGTCAGAAACTAGACTACTTCAGAGTAAAAATTTCAACCTGAATTATGAGAAAGACTCTTAAAAAGCCTAGGAATAAATATTTGAAGACCCTTATTATTACATACACAACAGCAGCTGCTTTCATCCTAAGCTTGAATGAAAATTGCAGGATGGAAAATAAAATTCACAGATGGATAAGCAGCAGATGTCTTGCAATGCAAATGAGCCAGAGGAGGGAGGGCAGGAAATCATGGAGTTGTGCACAACTTTGGCTGGTGGCTTTGGTATCTCCCTCATCACAGACAGGGAGCTCACAGACAGCCCAAAGATGCTAAAGAAGAAAGCACCTCCATGCCTGATTGCCAAGTAACAGAAGATTCCTGTGCAGAGTAGGGTGAGGGACACCAGGAAAGGCAAGTGGAGCACAGGGAGGTGCAGGGTGTGCTCACCTTGTCCTGGCAGGTCACAGCTGCTTGCCATCCTCAGGAGAGGCCATCCCCTTGATCTGCTGTCTTCTCTTCTGGCTACAAGGAGCTGAAGGGCCAGGAGCTGGCCCTTGGAGCAGGGCTGTGCATGGAGCTCAGCACCAGCCCCATTGCTTGCCTCGTGCTCTTCCAAGCCATCCATTCCCATCTCCCTGTGGCAGCTCCTTCATGGAGTGTGATCTGAGCTTTGGGTCTGGAGTGAAACTCTAAGTCTTGGCAGATTCCTCATGCCTCTGGATTTCAGAGAGGACACCCCTGCAGGTCTGGGATCCATACTGGAAACTGGCCACTGCTTATAGGACATGACTGCTTTGCCCTAAAAATAGTTAGCAGCACATTCAGAGATTGAGAGAACAGAGACAGCACTTCTGATCTCAGCTCTGAGCACTGTTTACCCCTTAGGATATCCAGTAATGTCTCCTTCCAGGAGTAACTGCTGGGAGATATCCACACATCTGCCTGGCTTGCAAGGATGTCAGGAGAAAAGCTCTCAACAAAGAGCTGTATCTTACATCACACCCTCGATGCAGAGAGCCCCAGGGCTTTGGCATACCTTTGTGAGGAGCACATTCCTAAGTCGAGGGCTCTCTCTTCACAGGAACACCCTATCCTCCAGCACCAACACACTTAATCCACAGCCCCATGGGCAGAATTTCCCACCACCCACAATTCCTGGGTGATGCAGTGAATTCTGTTTATAGCCAGATACACCGCTGGCAACCAACTAATCACCCAGTAGCGAAAAAAAAAACAGTGTAATGAGAGTCCAAGAGCCATTTCCCAGTGCCAAGTTCCCCAACTCTTCCTCCATCTCCCTCCCTCCGTCTCCAGAAAAAGAAAACCAAAAAGAGGTGGCATGCTCAGCACACTGAAGTGCTTTGAGACTCAACTGAGTCATCCACTCATTGTTTTTCTTTTCAGATCTCAATAAACCGGGATCTGCCAGTATTTCAAGACAGAAAATGCAACAGGGAGTCTTTAGCTCTTGAGGTTCCGTATTCTCTAGGTGTTCTTGTGCATTTCCCCATGACAATTTCATTGGAATAGTACCCCTTTTTTATCCTGGTTCTCTTTGAGAGATTTATCAGAACAATCCAGACTGGTTTTGTACATTTGAGTGCATATTGATGCAGATAGCTTTTCAGTTGGACACAGTTTTTGGAAGGAGGAGATTCCATTTTCATGTATTTTTCTTAGGCTCATTCCAAAAAAAGAAAGCCAACCCCTGCCCTATTTTGGACAGGTGGAGGAGAAAAATGGATGTAATGGACATGTACCAAAACACATGCTGCAGAACCAGGCTCAGTTTTGTCTGGCAGGAGGCCCTAATGTGTCTAAAAAGCAGAAGAAAAGACCCCCAGCCCCAGCAAGAGCAAGCAGGAAAACCCAAACCTCAGCGTGAAGGGCAAGAGGTGAATTGGAGCCCTGCTGGCCTGTCCTGCTCTGTGCTGAACTCCCCGCGGGCTGATGCTGCCTGGGACGAGCATGTTCCCTTGGGCTGTGGCAGCCAGACTGGTTTGGTGACTGCTGCATTTGCTTTTCCCTGGCCCCCCACACTCCAGGTGCTGCCCCTCATAATCCTAATCCATCCCTGTGGTGCAGTGCCCTGTCTTGCCTTCCTGCACAACAGCACAAGCAGCTCCTGGGTTTTCTGCAGGATCAGGAGGAGGAAGATGATCCTATGGCTGCAGGGAAGGATTAGAGGCGGGAATTTGTGCCCTATTTTGGGCTATGCTCTTGGGCAAATTGAGTTATCTATGCTTTCCTTAGTTCCTTGTAAAGAAACTTTATGCTTGGAGATGAGGACATTATCCTGCTTCCTTCCCTCTGTGAATTAAATATCTGTCAATTCCTTGTGAGATGCAAAGGGACCAAAATCCCACACAAACAGGCCTGCAGATACTTTTCAATGGATTTTATACCTAGAGGGTCCCATTGAAATGCAAATATTGGGCCCTTCCCAATGAAACAAGTTTCTGTACCATAGATAACCTAAGCTAAAGGAAGTAGAATAGTCCATATGGAAATAACCTTCCCATTTAAAACATTATTAAAATGAGTACCTTTCAGTGCACCTGGAAAGGGATTGTTGATGGCAAAGCACCAGTGGAGAACAAAGCCAGAGGGAAGTGCCTCTTGGAGCCATATTTCTGTGCTGTCTCCAGGTCTTGGGAGCCCTGGAGAGACACCAGCAGGGCCATCATCTGCCCTGAGCTGGCAGAGGAGATGGGGGGCCCCAAGCACCAGGGGTGAGGGGATCCATCCCAGCTGCCACAACTCTGTCAGAGGTAAAAGCCAATCCTGCTGGAACTGCTTCATCCCTCACAACACAGGGGTGCTGCTGGATGTGGCGGAGGCACCCAAACAGGAAAGTCTCAGAAAGAAAAGAATCTGCTGTACCATCTCCTGCCATCAAAGCTATGTCAGAAAACTGGATCTGTGTGTGTGTTTTCCTAAAGACACAAATCCTCCAGATGCTGCGGAGTCCAGCAAACAAAATTACTTTTGGTTCAACATATTCCTGGAAGCATGTGGGGCACTGACCCCAGTACCTCAAAGCAAAATCACAGCTCTTCTACAAAACCTGTGATCATTTTTTCCAACCAGTGTCCCATTTCAGCAATGGAAAATCACTGTCTAAAGGTGCAAATACCATTTCTCATCAGCGTAACAGCAGACATGGTTGCAGCTCACTTAATTAAGGAGCCTAATTTCCCTCAATTGTCTGTTAAGGCATCACACAGGTGTTTCATTTCAGAGTGCATTAGTACATGAGGCTCAAAGCCTAAAAGCTAATTTTTAACTTAACCTAATAATGTTAGTAATAACAACCTCTGATTACTGTCTTGTGAATCAGAACCTATGATACTTAAAATAATTAGCATCAAAGCCTAACTAGTACCTTGGTAAATTCATTATTAGACCTAAACCCTCAGCACTGAATTGAACTTTAAATGAATAATAGTGTGGGCTTTCACCCATACACACTAGAGGCAGCATTTTAACAAACTTATTTTTGGAAATGTAGTTAAAGTTTTGGTCAACAATCTTTTCTTGGAGGAAGAAACTGTGGTAGTAGCACAAAGTACAATTTGATTAAAGAACAATGATCTATTTTATGTGGTCTCTGCTGTGTTCGGAGCACACATTTTCCCCCAGCCAGGGAATTGCTCCAAGAATTACTACACTGCCCCAAACCTGTGGCCAGTGAAGCCCATTAAGCTCTCAGGGGACATCTCTGGGGGGCTTCTGAGGGTGACAGAAACCAGCTGGCTTAGGGAAAGGAAGTTTGGGTAAACCTTGACAAAGGAGATTCCTCAGTGCCTTTCCACCCTAAGAGAAAATGAAATCCTCACACTTCTTGCCTCTCTTTTTGACAGTCAGCCTTTCCTCTGAGGTCACACAGAGACTCAGCTGTCCTCTGTCTCTGGAAAGGAGATGTTCCTTGGGAGGTAGCTGTCACTCCTGCTAAGTGAAGGAGTAAGAAGAGAGGCTCTGAGCCCAGGGACTGGCTCCCCTCTAACAGTTGCAGGAGAAACAAAAACCTTTTCCTAAACACAGTCAACAGCAAAGAAGGAGACAGAAGGACTTTGAAGTGTAGCTCTCCCTCTTGGATCCAGTGTGAAGAGGTGGGACCACAGCAAGGGCCTGTGAGCAGCCAGTTATTATGGCCAGGAATGTGGGATGACTTGGAGGAGGTCAGGAGCCCTCAGCAGAGCGTGGCTTCCCCCAGGACCCTGCAGCTTGCCAGTGACCATCTCATTTTGTGTCTCACGTGCCTGTTGCTGGCAGTAGCAGCTCCAAACTGATGCCCCCCCACAAGGGGTTTGGAGGCCACACCTGACAGACAGAGCTGACCCAGGCTGGTGGCTGCAGCATCCAGGGCACCAACCCCAGCTGGGAACCAGAGACAAACCAGAGGGGAAAGCTGCTGAAGTGGCAGGAATCACTTATCCTGTACGTGTGCCACAGAAAGGAACAGCCAGAACACCAGACCCTGAGCAATAAACAATATTTCAGGCATTACGAACACACGGGAGAGCTCTGCTGATGAAAGATTTGTAGTTGTTATTAATATCTGTCGAGTCCAAGCTGAGACCTGAAGCTCAGTCTGCACTTGAACCTCCTCCAGGTGCTCAGGTTTCCTGATGCAGATCTGCCTGACAAAACAACAACAACAACAAAGGCCTGAAAACATGCTGTTGATTTGGAGAAGAATTTCCTCCACGCATCCAGGAAAGTTCAGAGAAGAAATTGCTTGCCTGGGATGCATAGCTGTTAATACCTTCTCACAAGCTTTCCCACCCACAGAACGAAAAGCAAAAACCAGTTGGCTTTGGGGTATAAACCAAATTAGAAACAGGGAAGGGAAACCTACCAAGTACCCACAAGGAGTTTGGCTAAAGAACTGTGATGCCTCTGAACATCTGACTTGATAGTCTCCCACAGAAAATGAGATGGAGGCCAAAGCCTAAACATTCAATTTCTTTTAAAAATGCTACTTTAAGCCTTTAAGCCAATTTGGGAGATTGTGCAAATTTTGTCCTGATGCAATAAAAACAAATAAAAAATTCCCAGTACTAATCACACTGGAAGTCAGATACCCTAAATGTCCTCTTTCTTTTATTTATCCCAGCTGCTGCTTTATCACAGCCTAACATGAGCGAATCTAAGACCAGTCGTGGTCAGTATCTGTGAAAAGGATCCTTAAGAAAACAAAATCTCCTGGATGTAAAAAGCTAAAGGTCCTACAGATCATTCCCACTTTGTTAGGACACAGCACTGCTATGGGAGATTCTCTCTGAGCTCATTTGTGTTCACAGAAGATCCTAGAGGATGTTTTATATGATTAGGAGCATCTTAGCCAATATTCACCCCAGACAATTAGAATTTTTGTTTGTTTCTTTTATTAATTACATTAATTACTGACAGGGTCCGTGGCTTTCAGCCCAAGCCCTCTGCACAGCCCTGACTGCTCCGAGGTTTCCTTCCCTCTGCCCCTCTGCAAAGCCTCTTGGTCAAGCAGACCCTGCACCTTCCTCACTACCAGGTGGAGTTTGGAGCAGTTCTCCTGCTCTTACAAGTCAGCCAGCAGAGAGTCTGCAGCTCCCTGCAGGGTTCCAAAACCTCCTGCGAGGGTGGAGCAGGAAGAGGCTCCCGCAGTTGCCCTGCTGGCTGTCAGGAGAGATGTGCAGCCCCAGGAATGGCAGAGTCGGGCAGCCATGAACCGATAGGGAGAATGGATGCTCAGAGGTGAAAGGGAAGGGAGAGGAGGGAAAGGAAAGGAAGGAATAGAAAGAGATGCAGGAAAACTGGGCTAAAAAAAAATCAGGTGTTATTAAACTACTGGAATGTGCTTCTGTCCAGTTTCCTAGGGATGGTACATGTGGAACAGGAGTGAATATGCTGTGAAAATAACAGTAGCAGAAGAGCAGGTCTCTGGTTCACCTGGAAGGAGGGAGGTGCATAGGCATTTACATAGCCTGTGTGAAAGAAACACACCTGAAGTGTTTGGCATCAGCTCCTCTGTATCTCCACAAGTGGATTTCCAGTCTTCATGCAGAAATCTTTGCATCCTTCCCATACAAAGCCACACCTGAGTTACATGCAGGAATCCTTGACTGTCACATTTCATAACCCCATTCCTTTTCCTGCCAACAAACGAAATGTCATTCACTGCAGCTTCATAGGACTTGATTCAGAATGGAATGAATATAATTCAACATAAGTAAAACAGTTTTCCGCACTTGGAGAAACTGCCCATGGGGGCCACTTTGCTTCAGGGTTTTGCATTCTGGGCACCATGAGAAATGGGCTGGGGACTGGGCACAATTCACTTTCCACAGGAATTTGTGTGATGGTGCTAATCTTCATCTTCCAACTCATCTTTGGACAGCAGTGTGGGAGGAACTGAAACATGGGGCAAAGACTCACATCTGAGTAAACAACATCAACAGCTGAGGTTTTTACACCCTGTCTGGCATTGGCCAGTGATGAAGGATTTCACTGCAGCCACAAACCTGTTGTTCCACCTCTCTCCATACCCAGACCTGTGCACAAATACACACACAGAGTTTGGGGGCCCATTCTTACAGGTCAGCCCTTGCTTTTCCCCATCACCCATGTCCTGTGGCATTGCTGCGCTGACCCCAGTGCTTGGTGACCCTCAGCTGCTCCTTCCAGGAGGAAGAGGATGAGGCTGCAGTTCCCTGGGCTCTTCCTCCCTCCCAAGCTTGCCTTGCAGCATTCAGGCATCCCTGTTCATTTAACCTGCCAGCTCTGGGTCGACCTCTGCCCCGCCCGGGGCCCAGGCCCTCGGGGAGTGTGAGCCCTTGGCACCTCGCTGAAGAACGGCTGTGTGGCTCCGTGCCATCCTGCTGCTGCAAACAATCCTTCCAGAATCCTTTCAGGTGTGTTACTAATTCACAGGGAAAACTGTTGGGAGATTTTCATTGCATAACACAGCCAACCTCAGGACCAAAACAGAATGGAGGTGTTTAATCAGAGCAGTCCCCTCCAGTTCCCACGCCAGGGAGCTGAGCCAGATCTACATCTGAGCTCTGCTGCTCGCGAGCCGAAGGGACCTGGGGGTTCTCCATGCTGCTTGAAGCATCCATCAAAACAACTGTAAATGAGTTATGTTTCAAGAATGCAAGAACTTGCTTCTCCATGCCAAAAAACGATTAGTGTTCTCAGGCTTCCAGCAATGCAAAGCAGAGTCTGCAATGTCCTGATGAGAGATAGATGCATTTCCTCTTAGACAATTAATATTAGGGGTGGGTTTTATTGCCATTCTTTTTTATGTTGTTAACATCCTGCCCTCTTTCCTGGTTCCTCCCAAAGAGCTACAATGCAATTTGCAAAACTCCCCTTTGTAAGACGTAAACATTTACTAAACATTGCCTTTCCACTTTGTATTATGACAAAAGAATAGAAGTCAAGATGTTAAATATATTTCTGTATTTGCATCTGAAAGCCCCAGGCCTTCCTGAACATACTTGCAGATAACTTCTATTGTTTCCAGTGCGTTGTTACCTTTTTCTGTGGCTCATCAGCTCCGTGAAAATCCAAGGGCAAGGTCTTTGCTGGAACCCTGTCTAGGAGCCACTCACCACCCAGTGCCTTACCAGTGTATCCATGCCATATGATGATCATCCATGTTATTCCACCTGATTGTTTCATCCTGGGGCAAACCCAGCCTGGCCTCCAAACACATCGCTGGGATTTGAGAATCAGACCTTTTTGCAGTGCAAGCCAGCTAAACCAGAGCTAAACCAGAGGCTGAAGCAGTGACTGCAGAGGGCGTTCCTAGAGCCACCAGGCGCTTTGGCAGCAAAGATTCGGGTGATGGGAGTGGTCCTGCCATCCCTGAAGGGTGGCCAGGCTGTCCCAGCTGTCCCAGGGCTGTGGTGCTGCAGGACAGACCAGGGGCTGCTGACAGACCCTGAGTGCAGAGCACAAACCACCAGCACACCAGAAACCCTCCTGAGTGTTCTCTGGAGCCAGGAACACCTGGAAACACTTCAATCACCTCCTTCACGTCTCCACTAGATAGAAGAAATCCAGGGGCTTTATCAACAGTGCCTTTGCCAGAAGCAATGAAAACAGGACCTTCAGCCCAGTTTGGATGGAGCCTGGAGTGCCCAAAGCCCCACCCTGAGCCCCCAGCAGAGCATGGCCACCTTAGCCCCTGCAGCAGTGCACCCACCCTGGTCTTGTGTTCTCTCCTTTGGTGTTTGCCTCTCTCTCTGCTTGCTATAAACACCATCCTGTATTTCACAGAGGGTAAGAGATGGCACCACATTCATTGATGTTGTAACGTTCTCCAAGGGCGTAAAATAAAACCAGTTTTGCATTCCATATCCCTAAGCAAATGCTTTTCCTTTCCCTTTCTTCCTATTTATTTGGTGCATGTGTGTGCACATGTATTTTGTCAGGAGTAAAGAGCATAGCTTACCCCATTACACATACACACACACATTCTTTAAGCACAATGATTTGGAAAATTTACTGTTAAAATTCTCACTTAATAAGTAAACATCATTTAAAGAAGAATTGCTTAGCATCAGCTGGGGTTTTCTTTAAAAATAATAAGAAAATCCAAGATGCAAGGGTGTAAGAAGCGATGCCCAGCCTGACTCTGTAACACAGATGTGACTTCAGGATATGAGCTTACAAAACTGAAGCAAAAGAGGAAAGACTGATTTTTTTCTAGAGCTATAGGAACAGTTTCAGAGCTTAAATCTTTTTAAAATTCCACCACAACCACAGGGGCTGAAATCATCCTGAAATTTTTGGAGGGAGGTGGGGCTGTTTGTTTTAGATAGCCTGCTAACCTCATCTGCTACTGCAGACAAAGCCTTAGGCCAATCCTGCAAACACCTCTGGTATTGTTCAGAGCAGTCGCTTTTGCACCTGCCAGGAAATTTGTAAGATCAGAGATGCAGATCCACCTCCTGCAACCACTTTGCCTTCCTGGAAACTCCCCCAGAATAGCTGACTGGGTAGGATTAGGCTCTTGCTTTGGAGGTTGATTATGTGATCTCTGTTTCTTCCAGCCCTGCCAGCCAGGGCTTACCTCCAGATGAGTATTTCAGCACATGCTTAACCTTAAGCAATGAGATACTCATGGTTATAGTTAAGTATAGGCTTAAAAATTCAGTTGGAAGCATATCACAAGCACATTCTTACATACTTCTCTGGGCTGGGCCTAACCAGACCTCTCCTGTTAAAACAGACTTTTTTTTTTTTTCCTCCCAACACTTATCCCATCACTGTAATTTCCCTCCTCAGCTTCCCACTCCAAGGGCTTCATTCCAGTGAAACTAACGGGAAATGACATTTTCTCCTACAGCAGTAGATCATCGATGACAACAAGCATCACATTGGGCATGAATTTACAGGAAGGGGTGACATCTTCTATTTAGCATAGCTATCCCAGGCTAACTGTACACATGGGTCTGTCCAAGACCTGGCTTTCCTAAAACATCTCCTCTCACACATCTTGCACTCCCACAGCTCTGCACGGCTCCAGGCACACACCGAGACTTTATGGGGCTGGGGGGAAGCTGCCTCCTCTGTTAAGCATCCAAAAAACAGAAGGAATGCAGCACATTGCTCCTGCCTAGCAGAGAGTTAATATCCTTGCACATGAGCCATTTCACCTACAGCAAGAAGTGAAAGCATGCGACTACACCCAGCAAATGATCACAGAGCACCCTGCAGGGAATCTGCTTCCATTTCAAAGGGAGAGATCAAAACCGACAAAGAAGAGAAGGGGGAGAAAAAAAAAAAAAAAAGGAAAGAAAGAAAGAAAGAAAGAAAGATGCTCCCAGCCTGTGCATGAGATCAATGTTGGGCCCAGCCTCAGAAGTTTTCAGAGAGGAAGGGAGAGACATGGACAGAAGAATCATAGAGCACCTTCAGTGCTGGATTATTTATGTGCTGGGGGTTTGATCCTACACACCAAAATAAAAGGGAGGTTTGCCACCAACTTCAATGGAAACAGAAACAAGTCCTATCACCTTCAGGTTTATTGTCTGTCTGCAGAAAGTTTTAAATTTTATATAGAAATTAAACAGAGGATAATTTGACAGTTTAATGGTGACATTGTGGTTTTTACATTAAAAGAGACACAAACTTATCCTTTGGTTTTGCAATTATTTTTTCCCTACCTGTTGGTTTTTTTTACAGAAGAATTCTCATGTTTCAAGGGAAGACTGATAAAAATGGGACATTCCTGTGCATAAGAAAAAAAGAATTTAAAGTTCCATCGGGCCCTACATGCCTCACTCAAGGCTCAGTAGTTTGAAGCAGTTGGCATTAGTGGCAGCAGCAAATTAGCCATCCTGTAAGTGCTCCACTCCTCTGCCAAATTTGAACTAATTTGAACTATGCCAAATAGGGCATTTGACCATGAAAACTGACTTTAAAGAGGTGAAAAAAAAAATCAAATCCTGTATTTGGACCCATAGGCTGGTCCAAAAAGTGAAGAATCTGTTGAGTGACAGGCCAAGGCTCAGGACTCCCTGCAGCTCCAGCTCCTCAGGAAGTCCAGACCTAAACTGATGTGGAAAAGCCCAAGTAAATGACTTCCCTACCCTTTGCTCATTTAATCATTGATTATTAAATTAATCCACTTATTGAAGCCAGTTAGTGCCAGTGCAATGAGCTAGCCCAGTAAGATTGAGTTTGGGCTAAGCAGCCTGGTGACAGATATTTAAAGTTAGGACAACAATCACATTTCCATCAATATGCAGCTTAATAAAATGATCTAGCTCTGGAGGGCTTGGTTCATTTCTTTGGAAATCCAGGGTACTCTGAGTGGAAGCTCCTGATCTCCAAGCAGACTGGGATAGGACCCAGAGTCTGTTCAGATCTGACATCCAGCAGCTGCACAGGATGGAGAATGCAGGTGGGAAATGACAGAACTGGGGAGCAACAGGAGAAATACAAGACCATGGCAGCCACCCAATGTCACCTGCCACCTTAAGGAGGCCTTTTCCAGCCATCCTGTGGGACCCCTGGAACAAGGTCCCTGGGGATTCACTGGTCCCTGTCCAGCACTCGCAGGAAGGTGGCTGTGCTCACAGCTCTCTTCCCCCACACTCCACTGGGACATCTCCCTGTGTCCCCTCCACACATGGGACAGCTCAGTCCTGAAGACAGCCATCACCCACAAGCTCCAGGAGAGGGAGCAGCCCCTGGAGCAGAGGCAGGTGGGAGAGGGGATGCAAGTGGGGTGGGAGGAAACATCTGGGGTTCACACAGGAATGAAAAAAACTCTGGGTCTTCCTTCTCCCACTGAAAGATTCCAGCACCTAGGATTGTATTCTTTCTTATGAAAATATAGGAGGTTCCTGGGCAACAACAAGTCTTTAAAATTAAGTGTGAAAAATACAGCCTGACCAAAACTATTTGAATTTGTGCCATGTTCTGTAATGAGTTTTTTTGGGTGGGTTTTTTTTTTTGGGGGGGGGGGTTGGGTTGTTTTTGTTTGTTTGTTTTTGTTTTGTTGTGTTTTTGTGGTGGTTTTTTTGGTGGTTTTTTGGGGGTTCTTTTGGGTTTTTTTTTTTTTTTTTGTTTTTTTTTTTTGTTTTTTTTTTTTGATTGCTGATTTGGGGGATGAGGAAAGAGGAAAAACAGCAAAAACATTTCAAATCAACCCAAAAGGATTTTTTTTCCCTCTCCTGAGATTTTCCCACTTCAGTCAGCGCACCGGAGAACATCTCACTCCTCCAGCCCAGCCACTTCCAGCCCCTGCCAGCAGCACTGAGGGATTTCTAACACCAAATGGCTGGAGCAGAAACCTGTCCTGAGGCAGCAGGGTGGAGCTGCCCTCCATGGGCCACAAGGACACCACGTTTGGCCCCTGGATTTCCAGGGCAGCCTGGGCAGCACGCTCCGGCCGGTGGCTTCCCCCAGAGAAGACAAGCCTTTGCTGCTGGATGCATCCTCTCCAATTTATACAAAGCTTTGAAAGGCATCCAATGGTCTAATTGGGAGGCCCTTAAATTAAAGTGGGGATGGGATTTGGAATCCACTTTAGAGCCTGCGGTTTGGAGGGAAGTATGGGGATCCATTTCATCTGTGTTGATATCAAGGGAGCCCAATATAAATGTTTTCTGGCACTTTTATTCCTCCAGCCCTGGGGTTTACACGAGGCTTGGCTTTTGGTTCAGGATTTTTTTTTTCCTTTCTCTGCTGTTTTTTGCACTCTGAAGCCTCTTCCAAGTGTAATTTTGGAAGAGGGGTGTTACTGCAGTGTCTAGGGCACCACCATTTCTCTCAGGTCTGGCTGCTGGACTGTGGCACTGCCCCATGCCTGTCCCCTGGCTGGTGGCAGCTGCCCTGCTCAGGTGGGACATCAGTGAAGTTGGGTTCTGGATGTGCTGCAAGGGAGTGCAGGGCAAGGGGAGCTGTGCTCATTGCAGCAGCCTCGGGGCTGCTCTCAGGGATGGCTCTCTCTCCCCGAGCCTCAGCCCTGCATTTCCACAGCTCCCCTCTAGCCTAGGGCTTAGGAGACAGCTCTGAAATGGCTTTGTTGGCCGACTTCAGGAAAGCTCTGCTGCCCTAAGCCACCATATCAGAGCTGAGGCAGGGGTGGGCAGGAGATGATCTTCATTTGCACATCTGCTTTTAATTGGACTCTGGTGGAATATTGACTCATTTTGCATCACTCTAAACCTGGCCCACTGACAAGGACTCTGGCATTGAACATGTCTTACCAGCCTTCACTCCCAGTGTAAACCAGCATTTTTTATTCAGTAGGCAAAGGAATACCCATATTCCTATTTCACAGCATCCCAAAGCCTAAGGAGACACTTATTTCCAACTTCTCCCACTGTGGCGAGTGAAACACACCTAAAGGTGAGAGACTGCAAAGCGAACACTCCCCCTCCCAATGTGCTTTTTGTTTTTAGGTCTGACAGAAAACCTACAATGCACTGGGAAAGGAGGGCTCCACGTGGGCTCTCCCCAAGCCCCTCCCCAGCTCCGCCAGGCTGATTTACAGCACTGGGAGCAACCTCAGCATCCTGAGAGAGCCAGAGCAAGTCAGCCACTGCTAAATGCGGCCGCTTCTCCTAATCTTCAAATAAAATACTCATCAAGCAGCCAGAAGGAAAATTATTTGAGGGAGTGGGAGTTCTCCTAACTTTGTGGTTTTATTGCCAGAACAGAGTATTGTTCCTCCTCGCCACTTGAAGTCGTTCATGCTCAAAAAAGCCCTACAACAACAATGCTGTGCGTGCGCAGGAAATTCCCCTCACATCTCAGTGACACAAGGAGGAGGAACGAACGGGGACTGTACAATGCATGCAGAAATATAAACACAAGAAATGACCTCATTTGTGCTAGTGTTCTCAATGACTGTATGGGTTCACAGGCAGAATTTCTCCTGTGGCCATATTTCTGTTCTCCTCTCCCATGTGCTGTGTGCTGTGTGCTGTGCTCAGAAACCAGGATAGGGTCTTAAATGAGATTTGGCCTCAAGTCCTGTGCTTTCCCTCCAACTCCTAAACCTCATCCCCAACCAAGCTCCACAGGCATTCCCATTCTCCCAGAGCTGGGAGGGCAGGTTGCCTTGGCCCTGTCCCCACAGGGAGTGACTCTGCTGGTTGGATGCTCTGGCAGAAATTCCCTGGTGAGAATTACACACATGTATGAAAATAAGGGATAAGCTTGAGGCTAAAGTCCTGGCATGAGATGCAGAAAAACTCGCCCTCACCTCCCAGCCCTCCCTCGGTGACACCTGGCTCATCCTGGGAGCACACACATTACCTCCATCCCCCAGTGCAGCAGGGCGAAGTGTTCCGGGTGCTTCTCACCTCTCCAGAAAAGCTAGCTGGGACACTCCACTCCCTTTCCTGTGAGTGACCCCAGAGATGTGCCTCGCTCAGGGTGACCCACTGCTGAACACACCGTAGCCCTGCACCAGCTCTGTCTGGCCAGTGAGTCACAAATCCATGGATATCGTAACCAGAGCAGAGGTGGCTGATCTGCCACGCTTCTATTTTGCAATAAGCTGTGACATTTCACGAGTGTCTGCGTGTGGGATCAGCTTCAGAAGGACAGTTTCCCACAGAAAGGAAATTAGCTAGAATTTTTTCATTTCATTTTAAGGGGAAAAAATGTGAAACCCTTCCACAGGATTTGTTTTTTCCTTATGAAACAAATATCTGGCTCTTTTGACACCTGAGGACCTGCTACTTTACCCTGGGGTCACAGTAAGCATCAGGGACCCTGAGAGCAGACTTGAGAAGTCTGAAGACTCCAGGCCCTGGAGCAGGGCCCAGAGCAGGAGCATGGCCACCGCTCAAATGGGTTTCTGGGCTTCTGCCCGGGGGCAGCAAAGGGGAAGCTGCCCTGCAGATCCATCCCATCAATCTTTGTGCCTGGGAAAAAAGTGCCCACGAGGTTACCCTCAAACCATCGCCTTGAGGGGAGCGGCTTGTTCAGCCGAGACCCGTGGCTCTGGAGAGAGCCCCGCTTTGAGCTCCACACGCTCCCAGCTCCCCGCCCAGGGCCGGCCCTGCCCGGCTGTGGTGCTCGGCCCCCGCCTTCCGCCACCACCCCACAAAGCAGGACGGCACAGCCGCCCCCTCCTCCCGGGAAAAGGTGTCTGTCGCTCGTAGCTGCCTCCTGCTCCTCTGCCAGTCCCCTCCTTCATTAAATTAACACCTCGTTAGAAAATGCAAGCTGCTTTGTTCCTACAAATGGTGCTGGAGGGTGTTTACCTTCCTAATGAATATCCTGTGTAAAATGGAAATCTGTCCCTGGCAGTCCTTAACAAGTGCTTCATTAAGCTGTTTGAAAAAACGTTCCTTTCTGTTCTGCTTTGAACAGGTTACGCTTTGCTCTTTTAAGCTGGGTTTTGGCTGCCTCCCCATACCTGAGAGGATGGGTGGAGAGGTGGCCATCTGCTCTCGGAGCAAGCAGCTTTTCCAATCCCCAGCAACAGGAAATGTGCTGAGAGACAGCGCAGCCTCTCCACCGGCTGAGACAGCATCTCCCTGCTTCCAGGAAAAGTCTGGCACCCCGGCAGAGCAGCGGAGAGAGCAGCACTCACCTGCCAGTGCAGCTACGGGCTTCGCACTCTTATAGTCCTGTTACAAAACGAGGAGAGCTCAACGGCAAACCAGAAATGTGAAAAAAGAGGGGCGTGGTGGATGTCGGGGCCAGGTGACCAAAGTGATGTTAGGCATGGACTCTTTAAAAAGTTTTGAAGGTAAAACTTAACAGCAGACCCTCAGGTTTAAATGTGATTTTGTCTGTGTTGGTGGTGACACTTAAAATTGCTCATAATTCGGTTTAATAAAGCTCAGGTTGAAAACTGAAAGCTTGGGGATAAAAGTGTGTTTGATGAAGCTTGTTCCCCAATCACTTCTGGAAATAGGTACCGCACAGATTGTCTTTCACCCAAAATCTAAGAAAAGGTCATAGAAGGACAAAAAACACAGGGCAGGTCCCTCCTTTAAGAGACCTGATCCTCTCCCACTGCAGAGATGCCAAGACGATGCAGATATGATAAAAGCCCAGAAAAGCCACTTTTCAGTAAAATTGTGCATTGTTCCTGTCACTGGTGGGATTTTCAACCCACAGCTTGGCACCAGTCACACAGCCCTGACCTTGCCTGGCAGGGCCTGCTCTCTGCCCTTGGGATGTTTGTTTTGCCCAGCACACAGCTTAGAAAGCAGAGAGGAAATGTTTGCTCTGCATTGCACCCTCCACTGGCAATCAACCCAAATGTTCTAATGGAGTAGGGGGGTTTGTGTGTGTGTTTCAGGGTGTTTTAGTGGGTAAGGAGGATTTTCTCCTTCCTTTTATTTATTTTTGTTTTACTACTGCATGGTGAGAGGCTGCCGTCTAGGTCACCAGGCAATCCCTACAAACCTGAGAGACACACAGGAGGCACATGAGAACAGCAGTGAAATCAGTGTGCACGTACCAAAATCTGAACCAAAACGTGCAGCTGACAACATCAAACCAGCATTTGCAGATTGAGGAAGGCAGCCAGCTTCCTACCAGTCACCCCATTAGGACAAGCTCCCTTGTCACAACTACTGATAGAGGAGTGGATAATTAACCACCCGATGTCTGTTCTGTACCACTGATTGTCCAGTGTTATCTGACAGTGGTTTCAGAGATAACACTGCACAATGGCCTAGCTGGAAAAGTGGGTAAAGTGGAAAGAAGTACTGGAAAGTTGCATGAAAAAAATATAATGGCACTATTCAGACGCTGAGCTACTAAATTCAACTGTTCCACATAAACACTCATTGGACTTGGAAGCTGTCCTAACAGAGGATACATAACTTTGATGGAAACACTGGTATTCCAGTGGCTGCACTTTCCCCTTGCTCCATCTCTTAATGCATAGGAGAGAAAAAGGAATTCATCTGCCACTGGCCATTGAAAGGAAGAGGTATTTAGAAACCACAATGCTGAAAGCAGAGGGAAAATAGCTGAAGGACCCTGAAATAGCAGACACAGAGAAAGGTGGATCATGTCAAGCAGCTTTCTCAGCAAAATCTGAATCCAAATTCTGGCTACCCAATCTGGGAGACAAATTGATCCAAATAAAGGGGAAAAAATGTTCCTTGCTAACCAAGAGTAAATAATTTAAATAAACATGTATGTCCAGTCTAACAGCCTGCAAGCCTGTCTTAAATCTGAGAATCTCTGCTTTTCCTGTGGCCAGATGACTCCAGCTGGCACATCCATAGGTCACCTCCAGTGCTCAGACCAAAGTAGCATTGCCATTATCTGCTAATACATGAACCAGGATTAAATACTTATAAATCAAGGTGGGCTACATCCTGCTCAAAGTGACCCATTAGCCATTAGGAGTAGCCTTCCCAAAACCTCTGGAGTCACTCAGCTCTTGTAACTGATATGAGAGTCTAATGTGATAACTTTGAGGATTTTTTTTTTTGCTGCTCTCAAGTTCATATGAGCTAATGAGCAGCTTTGCCTCTATCAGAAAATTGGACAAATGTGCAGCCCCACAAATTGTGTTTGCATCTCTGTCTATTCTACAGGTAAAAAATGCCCTGTGGATTCAACAGCTTGTGTTTCACACACATTGTTCTTACCCTTCAGGGCAAGGTTACACAGGGAGGAGGACAGGGCAGAGGTGGGACTCTCTTCCTTACCACCAGGCCTGCAAAACCATCAACATCAGAATTTCTGCACTACTTAATAGACTAAAACATATCTTCAAAGGCAGGCAGGAAACAAAACTTAGCAGCCCTGTTCCTGGAGAGGAAAGGAAGGTATGATATGGTAAAAGACCTCTTGCTCCCTATTCCTGCAAGCCTTCTAAAACAAGATCTTGAATAGGTTTTATTGGACTTCTACATCTCCTCAAGGCTGGGTTAATGAGTCATATCTAATGCTGGAAACATTGGCAGAAAGCTTGTCAACCTGCTTCACATTTGATTCACTTGCAAATTTGGGGGAAAAGAAAAGGAATAGTACATGCAAAGAGAGAAGGAAGAGGAGTTTGTTCTTTAGCCAAGTGAAAAAAATGGTACAAGAAGGGAAAGAAATCAAGCAATAATCTCACCAATAAACAGAATTGATAAAAGAAACCTATGAAAGACTGAGCCAGAGCTGTCTGCACTGACAGCAGAGGAATCCAAACATCATCCCTGCATGTTTACAACAGCAGAGAAAAAGAGACACAGGAATGGCTCCTTGAGCCACCTTTCCTGAAATGAATTCCTACTGACTTCCTGCACTTATGGAAAAGGTAAAGTGAAAAGTACTACCTTCTAGCCGAGGGGCAGCCCCAGCATCCCCTACAGAGAATGGCAACAGCTTCAGGTGTTCAGGAACCTGGAAAAGCAGGATACTGTGTGGTAAAGGAGAAAAAGTGAAAACTTGGAGCTACATGATAGCTCCTTGTGGCCCTTCCTACACCATATCTGACCCCATTCCCTTTCCTTCTTTCAGCTTTTTAAAAACATTGATCAGAAATTCCACCTGTTACAGCCTTCTATACAATTCTGTAGAAAACCAGGACAAAACCCAGCAGGTTTTCCTGCACAGCTGCAGGAACAGCCACACTATTGCAAGACAGCTTTCACAAGGCTCCTACTGTGGAATGAACTTGCCCCTTGGCTCACACCACTGTAGCTCTTCCCCTGCCCAGCACTGCCACCACGTTTGCAGGATGGTTTCTGGGGCCTCCCCCCGGGCCCTGGATTTTACCTGGAGACAGGAACAGCACGGGGCCAGGGAGTGGGGAACTGTGCTGCCACCCCCAGAAAAGGAGGGCTGCTGGCAGGGCAAGGACACCTGCCCAGAAAATCCCAATCATTTCCCTTTCTTCCCCTTACCGTGGAACTTATTTCAGTCACATCATTCCGAGGAACTCTTATTTTTGCAAGAACTCTGGTGTCATCCCTACTACACTATAAACATTTATAAGCCAAAGCATAAGTCCAAATACTTAGCCCTTAGTTAAACACTGGAAAGTAAAGGTCAGACTGTAAACATCGGTATTTTTGTAAAGATTGTGCGCATTCATGTTTTGAATTCTTGTTTTCCTTAAGTAAACCCCAGGCAAGAGATAACAGATGCCTAATTTCAAAGACCTGAAACTTCTAATTTGGCACGCAATGGCATGCGCTGTAATGACGTCTGCAGAAGCGCTCTCTGAAGCGTTCGCACAAGAAAAATTCAAGTGGGGAGAGTTTGTTTTATTTAAATCAAACCTATTTTCAGAAACCTTTTAACTAGCCATAAACTCCTGTGCAGCAGAAGATCAACATTTGTGCCTGCAAGTTTTCTTCCTAATAACAAGCTAGTAAGGCAGCTCTTCTGTCTCGAAGGACCATTAGAAAGTATGTTTTTGCTGGGGGGTGTATGGGGATGTTTGCTACTCAGACAGATAAAGACGACTTAATGTTCCTGCAAAGTCAAGCAGTCAAAAGTGAGAAAAAGGCAGAATTACGGTAAATGGAGCCATTTTCCCTCTCCTCATGCATGTGCATGATGGCACAGCCCAGTCCCGTTTTCCCGGCAGGGGAGAGAAAGGGGCTGCTCTGACCCCCCAAAGTCATTTGGTCCTGGTGTGATGAGCCCCAGAGCACCCATGTGCTCCCAGACCCCCTCGGGCATCCCGGGATCAACCCAGAGGCAGAGCAGCAGTGCCTTGGTGTGCCACAGCCCTCTGCACATGGCACAGATATGAATTTATCTTTGCTGTTTCACAGCATAAAAAAAGAATGAGCTTTCCCCAATTGCACAGGGTGGGAAGCAAGGAAGGAAAAGGGGAGCTGAAGCATCCATGGCTATGGAGAAAGTGCAATCAGGTATGCCAAAGATTTTTCATTTTTCAGAGCTCTACAATGGTATATTCTACACTGCAGCTCTCCTGAGCGTCTCCTGCAACTGCCCAGGTTTTCAGGTCGGTACCCTGAGTCTCAAGTCAGATATCCAGAATATGAGGAACACTTAAATTAGTGACCACCCATGAAGAGTTTGGTTTAAGCAACTTGCCTGGAATCACTCTGGCAGAAGCACTGAAAGTGCTAATTCCCTTGTGAATATCTGAACAGCCTTTAATACTTTTTCCCCTTTCCACAAACCCCCACCTCACCATTCATCTTTCCACTCCTGCCAGAAATGGGGTAGAGATCCTTGGACAATGGTGTCTTTTACCACACAACCCTGATTCATTCCCCAAGCAGGTCTGTAATTGTAGTGATCTAATTAAAGGCTGTATCATAGCACAGAAAATGGGAGTAGAGCTGGAAAGAGAATTAAAGTTGCAAGATAATTTTAGTATATCCTAAACATTTTTAAATACAGTTTGCACAAATGTGTGTGATGTCCTTGACTTCGAAAAAAAAATCAAAATAAAGCTACAAAAATCTACTGAACAACTGGAAGCAAATTCCATCAGGGCTGGGACCCTTGGAGTTGCTGAAGAGACTCCAGTAGTAGAAGCAAACGTAGGACCTGACCTGTGTGAAGGAACAGCACGGTGCTTTTTGCTGTGCAGCCAAGAGGGAGCTGAGGAGCTTTGTCTGGGGCCTTTGGAAGGGAAAAATGCCAGCTCCACGTCAGGATTCTGGAAGGAAACATGCTGAACCCAAGCTTTTCTGTACCACCTCTCCAAAACACAGAAGACTCGTGCTCTATTCCGTGTGTTCCTATGCATAGAGGGGCAGAGCAGCTCTGCGAGCACAGAGAGATCCTCCCCAGCCGTGCAGGCGTTCCCGAGGTTACTCCTTTCCTGGAAATACAGCTGCAATCACAGAGCAATTCCTCCCTCGTGTCACCCTCCATCTCCCCGAGGGACAGACCCATCCCGGCTGGGGGCTGTGGCACAGCAGCCACCCCAGAGCAGGGAGAAGCCCCAGGCGGCTCTGCAAAGCCCAGGCTTTCCAGGGCTTCCCCTCAAACATCAGCCGAGCACGTGCAAGGGGAGAGGTTTGAAATGTTCATTAAGTGGCCGAGTTTGGCAGCAAAGCAAAGTGAAAGTCACTCTGCTGCCAAATCTCAACAGCACGGTGGTGCTAGAGCTGCTCAAACTGGCAGATATCTTACTGTTTCAAGGCAAGAAAAACGTTTTTTTTCCTTTTCCCAAAAAGCTGGTGTCAGTCCCACTTCAGCCACATGCCACACACACTCAGAGTAGGTATGCCACTGAAACTCCTACATTGTGAAAAGAAGAGTTTGTCCTGATTTACAGCAAATGCCTGGGAAGTTTTAGATTTCAGATCCACCTATCATAATAACAGAAAACTCCACTATGGCTGAAATTCCTTCCTATAGTATTTACAAAGTATTTATGCTATATTTGCCTATATACCACTAATAAAGGTGACTTTTGCACCAGTCTAGCCATTGACATGGTTGATTTTTTAATATTATGACTTTTGATCAGCTGTCAGGCAAGAAGGTTTTTTATTCTTACTTTTCTCTCACTGGGCTGAGCAGTTCATCTATATCAAGCTGAGAACTTTCATTTTACACTCACAAAGTTGCCTACATTGTCTTTGCAGACCTACTACACACAATAGGCAAATAACAAATGTGCTAAGAAAAGCTGCAAGTGAATTAATTGGGAATAGACCCAGCAGACAGGAGAACACACCTCTGTGTTTAAGCTGTTAGGAACAAATATCCATCTTGTTACATACAATGTGCCTCCAAAAGCAAATGAACTGTCCATATTTGGTTCTTCAAAAGGAAGCCACCACGGAGACCAGGTCTACCAGCAAAATCTGGTTTTACTGGTCTCATGTTGGACAGTCAAGCTGGCTGCAGCTGCCAAAGCTGGGACTTCAAAGAACAGAGCATTTGCTGGAAAAGATTCAACCAAGTCCATTACAGAAGCTCTCCCCTGACCCTACACAGCACCAGCTACATGAGAGGGAGAAGGAAAAAAAAACTAATCCTCCTGTCTATTATGTACACTTTTGGGGCCTTAGACTGCAATTATTTTTGTGAATAATTATAAAATTATTGACTATTATACACACTTTTGCTAATTTGGACTAATTGCTTTTCATAGCTATGTTTAAACTTGGAGCAAAGACTGCCCACAGAAGTCTGTTTTCTCTTTGGGAAACAACTAAAGAACAAAGAAATTGAATCCAATATGATTAAACACTGGCTAAGGAGTATATTGTTTTACCAGACAGGAGCATTAATAAATCATGGTATTTCTCTCTCTCTTTTCTATCAAAAGAATTTTTTAGGACTAGACAGAAAACAGCTCTTTCTCTGAAAGCTTTAAGAAAAAAACCCAGGTCATTTGCACCTCAATTGCCATTCAACTATTACAGATATATTCTGAAAGTCACAAAACTTCTGCCTTTGGAGACTGCTTAAACAGAGCTCTAGAGCAGCATAAAATTGAAACATTTTTGGGAAACGGACAAGAGTGAAGAAAAAAAAAATAGGGGTTACTGCATAATACAACCCCTATCAGTATCAGTTGAAATCTTTCCAGGGGAAAATTCTCACTCAGTTCTGCATTCAGTTCTTCCAGCACCTTCCTCCTTGCTCAAAACAACTATTTGCACGTCAAGCAAAGGTAATGCAGAAAACAAGAGGCAACAGAAATGAGCCTGATTTTCCAGAAGATCCACATCATGGCCAGCCAAAGGAACTACTCTTGGAGCCCTGTCTATCTAGAGACCCAACCCCTGAGACACTCAGGGTTGCTACTCAGATCTCAAGTGCTGGTCAAGGTTTTCATTTCACTCAGTGATTATTATTCTGAGGCAGCAGAACGTGCTTGTCCAAGCATCTGGAATTCCACGGATCCCTGCTGGCTCAAGAGTCCAGCAGGGAGATGGAAGCAACCAAGCTTTGCAATAAACACATTTTTGAGTTTACAAACCTTCCACAAACTCTGAGGGAAATGTTTGGCTGTTTGCTCAAGCACACACTGCTTCAAGATGGGCTTGCAGTACAAGCCATGAACACTGCCCATCCCAGAGGTTTCACAGGCTGTGCTGTGACTTTCCAGAGCTCAGTTTCACATTCACAAGGTGGTTTGGATTTCACCAATTTTGGTTGGGATGAACCAAAAGCCAGTACAAACCTGTGCTGGTGTGAGCCAGTCCCAGGCAGACCGAGCACTTGTGCAGCTGACACTTCCCTCCAGCACCACTGGAGCTTGGGAGGTTTGCTTTGGTGACCTGTGGCCTTTCTTTCTTCCCACCCGCCTCATTCTTTCTTTGCTATGTATGTTAATTTGGGGAAAATCATAGCCTAGGGCAACACACCTGACTGCTTCCCACCCCAAAATAATTTACCATTTAATGCACGGTTACATTCATTCTTCTGCCTTTATAATTCCCTAATGAGCTTGAACTGCAATTAACAAAATGATTGCATTCGCTTTAGTACAATGCACTTGCAAATACCAGGATGGGAAATCATATTTAAAACACAAAAATACACTCAGTACATATTTCAGCAGAAGCCTGATATTCCAGCATGGGCTTGTATTTTCAGCAGGTGCCAGTGGCTGCCAAATACTTTGCTTGTTAAAATATTTTAACTGGTCAGAGATGTCCTTGTATTATCTTCCTGTCCATGCTACAATAATTTTGGGGAAAAATATTAAATATTTTATTTTTCTAATGAAATTATTTCCTGTTTTGCAGTGAATAATTTTTGTTGTGAAAGTTCAGGTTGAATCTAGCTTTAAGGTCTCTTGTGTACACAGAGAGATCCTTTTAAACCCATTGTTAGAATTCATTCAAAACTGCTATTTATGAGAAAAAACACCTGCCAAAAATAAATTATCAGTTATAACTTACATTATTTCATTGATATTAGACAGTATGTTCAACAAGTATGTGACACCCAGATCTGCATATTTCAGCACATCTGCCTACACATTTTTGATGATTTTGGGGAGAAGGAAAAAAAAGGAAAAGAACAAAACAATGTTTTCTCTTTCTCTGCTTGTTAAATAGAGCACAAAGTAGAAGTAACCTGGTGTACACAGAAACAAGAACTCACCATATTCACATTGCTTCATCTATTGCTCTTGCTCTGTGTTTTTTTTTCTCTCTGTCAGAAAAACTAATGAGCCTCTGAAGCTCTTGTCTCTCAACCTCCTGCTCACAGAGCCAATCCAAATTCAGGATTGATCAGGTTGTTTAGGACCTTTACTAGCCAAGTTCAGGAAGTAAAAATTCTAAATTTTCCACTTTCTAAAGTGGAGATTTTACAATTTCTCATGGTTCAAGTGCTAAAATATTAGTGCTGTGAAGTGCTCCTATTCAGCCAGATTTCTCTTTGCTCTAATCCACGGCAGTGGCCTCCTCTCCTCCTGCTGGGCACACCTGAGAAGAGCCTAGCTTCATCTCCTCTACAGCCCTTGGGTCATGGTAGAGTGCTCTAAATCAGTCAGGTTCTCCCACCTCTCCTGCTGTCACCAGCCCAGCTGCTGCCCCAGCACAGCTCCCTGAGATCTCCCCCGCTTGCCTGTACTTCTAGCAGAGTCACAAACTGGATGCAGTTCTCCAGTGGCATCCTAATAAGCTAGAGCAGAGGGGAATGGCCAGGCCAGGCAATCCAGCAAGAACTTTTATTTATCCACCAGGCTTTTATTCCTGCAGGAACCAAGGCAATGACACATTGGATGTGGGGTCCAGCAAGTCTTCCAGCTCCCCAGGTGAAGAAATGTTACCCCCACGCCTGCATAAAGTGTTTCTGTGCCAGATGTAGGACCTGGCATTCATTTCCCAGCTCTTTCCTCTGATGGCCAGCTCACCAATCACTAGTCCTGTCCTGGTGTCCCCTGCAGGCTCCCTAAGGATGCTCTGTGTCTTATCAGGGCCCACCAAAGAAGATGTTGAACAGTCTCAGCCCCTCAGCAGCCTATGATCATCCTGACTGACCCCATGAGCTTGTAGCGCCTCATTTACCTACAAGACCTTTAATTCCTTAATGCATGTACCACCTCCTCCCTCGAGCTCTGCCACTATGTGTAGAGAATTGAAAGTAGGTCTTGCTCATGAAAACCAAGACAAAACATTGAACACTTGAACCTTTTCCCATTATTTTCATCAGCTGCCTCATTCAGCAGAGGGCCCACATCTTCCTTGGTCTCCCTTGTGTTGCATGTAGAAATAACTTGCTTACAATTCAAAAGCCTCAACAGTTCCAGCTCCAGCTGAGCTTCAACTTTCCCAGCTCCGTTCCTACATGCCCAGGCAATATTTCTGTGTTCCCCTTTGGTTGCTTGTCTCTGTTTTTGCCTCCATACTGTTCCTTTTTGCATGTGAAATCAGTCAGGAGTTCCCCGTTTAGTCACGCTGGCCTCCTGCTATACCTGCTCAGCATCCTGAACATCAGGATGGACTGTTCTGCTGCTTTGAGGAGGCTGTCCTTGAAGATCAAGCAACTTTCATGGGTCTCTCTGCCCTCCAGGGCAGACTCCCAGGAGATGCTGCTTACCAGTTCCTTGAACAAGCCAAAGTCCATATGCTTGAAATTTTGAGTCATTATTATATTACTTGCTTTTCTCACTTCCCTCAGGTTCTTAAACAGCCATCTCATGACACTGCAGCCAAGTATTCCCAAAACAGTTCTTCCTTATTCAGGAGCAGCAGGTCCAGCTTCCACCAGTCAGCTTTGTCCAGCATCAGCATTAAAATGTTGTCCCTGATGTATTCCACACATTTCTAAAATTCCTTATCCCTACCACACTGCCCCTTCCAGTGGGTGTGGGGAGTTTCATGTTCTGAAAGGGTTTAGCCTATGGTCAGAAAAACAAACCTGCTTCTTGATAACCAGCCTTGTGCATGAGTTAACAGCAGAATATTCCTATTGGGACTTCATAGCCAAAGTGCCTGTCATCGGAGCACACTGTAAGATCACAGCTGGAATCCACACCATGTAAATGCAACAATCACAGCCCCTTTGAAAAAGGTCCATTTTGACAAATCTACTAGTGGAGGATCCCTGGAGTACTTTAAGCAGGGCAGAAATACCAGCAATGCAACACAGAAGTGTTCATTGACAGCCAATTCAGGTGAGCAACACTGGCTCATTTCAGGACCTGGTAAGAAGAAGCATAACATGACCTACTTGAGTGATGAAAGCTCCCAAGCCAGACAGTCCAGAGGGCAAGGCCAGGAAATGAGTAAAAGAAGAAATATTTCTGTACCTTGTGGGCTCAATCCCCAGCTTCAGTCAGTTCCAGTGACTGCCAGGGACTTCAATTCTTTTACAAATGACAGGATCTGCCAAACTGCAGATGCATAACTTCAGGAGCCTGATGCTGTGTTTTAATGAACCTGGATACTGGCTGCACCTTTGTGGTTTATAAATCAGGGGACAAGTAGGTTTTTTGACCTTTAGCTGAATTCCCCCTCGTAATCATCCAGCCTCAGTGAAAGGAGAGTAAGTATGAGGCAAACCTGGCCTTCAGCATGAGCTGGAGCATGCAGTTTGCACAGGCCCTGAAAAAGGCAGGTGATGTAAAGGAGTGTGTGATTTGACTGTGACTCACCCACCCTGCCAGACAGCCCTAATGACTGGCCTGGCTCCTCAGCAGGAAGGAGCTCAGGACTTGGCCTATCCATACACCAACTCTTGAGCCATTCACATCTCTGGGCCAGTGACCTCGGTTCTGAGCACTCCTGCTCTAACACCACCACTGTCACCATCCTCATTGGAGCACCTGAGAAATGCTCCTGAATTTACCTCACACCAGCCACGCAGGATGGATTTCCACCATGTCAGTGATAAGGCAATGACAGAACGTTAAGAACCAGATTTTGTAAAATGGAATTTGGTCCAAGTTCCAGGGAGTTTCAATAAAGCTTTACTATACCTCTTGAGCTGGTTTGAGCTCACTCAGAGCTCCAGGAGTTCAGGCCATGTGAAAGTGCCAAGTTTCACACTGTTTTGCACATGAAACCATAAATCCCTTTCCAGAACCCTAGGGGCATGAGGGGGGTCGCCACTCCAAAGGTTCATGAACTTTGATAAAATCAAGCAGATATCAGAGTTTGTAACAATGCACTAAATTAAGTTTTGTCCAAAAGTTTTTTGTGGGCCAAGAGTACAAAATAGGGAATAAGAACATGAAAGTTTTGCTGAATCAGGCCACTACAAGAAAAGTCATTGCCATATTTAGTTCTTTCTCTTTTTCAGTCAATTCATTGTATTATTTTTCCCTGGAAAATACAAAGACAGTTTTCTTTACCTAAGGTAATTTTAACTTTTGGTACATATCTGGGCCTAATCTTTTCCTGTTTTGTTTGCTTTTGTTTCTAAACTGTGCATCTACCAAACAGAGATAAATAACCATGTTCTAGGAGGTGAGGCTATCTGAAAATGTTTAGTTGACTAATCCCAAAGCAGTTGTTATTCTGCAAAATATTTAGAGGTGATATTTGCTTGCACATATATGAAGTAATAATTTGACAGTATTTCTCACCAGCTCACTTTCAGTAAAAAACTAAATCCAAGTAACAGGAAAATCTTTGGAAATAGCAGTTACCACCCCAAATCCTTTACAACTCTTGGTTGTCAGTTTTCAATGACAATTACAACCAGAATTTTCACTACCTTCTTTCAGTGAAGTTTTAGAGCAAAATTTGCCATTCAATGTTCAGGATGCTCAGAACGCAGAATTCAGAATAAAACTGAGAAATAGTTACTCACCTACCCCACAAGCACATTAAAGAAACTCTGGTTCATAGTTACTTTGCACCCCAAATTTCAAGGAGTAAAACATATCCTGACAGGCAGATTTAAGGGTTAGTTATGATAAATGACAAGTTGCTCTATTGCCAGCCTAGCACAGCTCTAACACAAAGTGGGAGAGACAGATTTTCTTGCCCACAGAGCAGTGATAAAGGGCCAATGGACAGAGGAGTGAAAAGGACTCTGATTTGATTCATACCAAAGTCACCCATGCAGCTGATTCAGGGGAAGCTGTTTAGAGTATCAGCCATCTCTTTCCTTCATATTTAAACATGAAACCTTATTTCAACATCTATTTACCACTGACATATTGATTCATTTCCTAATGAGCAGGATCAGACGTTCTGACAGATGTAACACTTCGGGGTTTTGCAAGCAGTTTACAAAGCCCTTTACTCAGTGGGTAATGGTCAGTGAGGAACCCAAGATCCAGGGGCTTGGAAATATTTCCCTACCCAGGTAGCCATTCTTTACGGATCAGCAGTCCCCTGTGGACTCCCAAACATCCACCACTGAGCTCTGGGAGCAGCACCAATGGTCACTGACAACACAATTTTCACCTTTTGCCTGCCTAGCACACAAAACTGACATGACTAAAGAGTAGTGAAAAAATGCAAAATCTGAAGGAACCTTTAATCTCTTTGGTTAAAAAGAAAAAAATGCAACCACTTACTAATGGAATGTTAAGATTGTGTATTAAACCCACAAAAGTCAGAAAATGAAGGAATTAAAGACTCCCTTGGCTCTTTTAACCCTTCCCTCTGTCTGTGTGCATTGCAGGCTTTTCATTACACAGTCACATAACAGTGGGCAAAGGGACAGAACCATAGGTGACGTTAAAGGGGAAGCACAGCTTGTTATGGGGTCCAGAAATGGAAATGTTAATAACTACTCATTTTGTCTTGTAAAAGTTAGTGTTCAGTATTAAAGAACAACAGGATACTAAAGAAACAGCAAGATGGTGTTATGGAGCAGAATGAAATCCTGAAGAAATGAGCTGTGGCTCTCAGTGAATATTTTGGTTGCAGTGGTATTTATCCCCCATGAACCAAAATGAAGGCAATGTATCACAGTAAGGAACTCTTCCCCAGTTCCTGCCCACGTGAAATGGGCTGTTGGTCCTGCACAAAGCATCCATATCTGGATTTAAACCTCTCAACAGGTTTCCCCTTTCACCAGGCCTGCAAGCTCCAGAGCAGCTGCACACTTCCCAGTACCTAATGCACACATCCTCCTCATGAGCAGGGAAATATTATTATCCTGGCTTTCCAAATGAGAATCCTAGGCACAGAGAGATTAAAGCTGAGCATTTCAAAGCATCCCAGTTAATTAAAATGACTGGAAAATGGGTGTCCAAATTGTTTAGATACCTTTGAAGTCTCAGAATAATTATATTGCTCAAGGTCACACAGGGAGTTTATGGCTGACCCACAACTTGAACCCAGATTTCCAGCGTCCCACTCCAGCACCTTAATCACAAAGCCATCTTTGCTTTCCAGTTTAATACTGGCCAGACCTGGTCCTCATGCAAACTGGTTACCAAGGGATGAAACCTGTTATTATGCCATATAATGGAGCTATCTATCTCTACCCTACAGGATAAACAGCAGTGCATTTAGGCATTTCCAAATTCTTTAAGGTACATATCATTACAAAACACTTAGGAGGCAGGAAGAGCTATTTGAGAATTAGCACACAGGGACAGCAAGGGGATTTTCCAGCTCCAGCTCCACAGCTGAGTAGTTTGCTGTCTCTCCTATCCTTGGTCTGGAGGCCCCACTGCTACACCCCTCTTTTTCCCGATGTTGTATTTGACTAGTAGCATTTCCTGTTAAGTTTTACCCACAAAAGCCCTTCCCCGTTGCTGTCAGCCTGCCTCTAAATTCCACTTCTTTTCGTGACCTGGCCCACTTGACACTACAGCACCAGTGATGCTGTTTCTTGCCATCAGACTACAGCACAAAATAAATCCCCAAAATTATTCAGAGCAGCACAGAGACTTCAGCAAAACAGGATAAGTGCAGGAGTTTTGTCCCAAAGGAAAAACTCATGAAGGACCTGTTGGAGAGAGCTCCATACCGTAAAGGAGAGTTTCTGCACAGCACTGCCAGACATTGAACTGAGCGACGCCACACTCTTGCCTCTGAGGTTCTTGGTGAGGGCTATACTTCACAAACCAGTTTTGACATCCATTAAAAACCTTGATCCCAATTTCTCCTGAGCATACACTCCAATTACATTTAGAGCTGCAAGTCAGAAAGCTACATTTTCCAAAGGCTGATTCCTATCATTGGCACAAAGTCCTCAGCCTTGGTAGGAACAGATGCAGACACGAAGCAAAACTTTCCAGATAGGATTTGGTCTGGGCTTCTCCCTAGACACATAAACACCCTCCAGGATGTGGAATGCAGTGGAAGAGAGATCGACATAAAACACGTACACACACATACATCCCTAACCTGCTGACTTTTTATCACAGAGGTTGCTCATTTCCCATGCTAAGAACAACCTTAGGAGGTAAAATGAATTATGTGTCTCATTCTGAGTGCATCAAAGAGCAGACAGCCTTTTTAAAGGAGTCAAGATCACCTCAGCTGTGCTTTTGTTATCTAACCCAAGGTTAAGGATTTGGCCTTGGGCTAACAATTGGCTCAGAAAACCAGGATCATGTAATGAGAGTTCCAGGAAGAGAGAAAAACCAAAGTTTGGTAAAGACACACTCTTCAAAGTGTCCCAGTACTTGACCTTCTTTTTTTCCCCTCCCCTTCCCCTGAGATGCATGAGGTAAAGAAGAGAGGAATGGAGCCTGAAACCCTGAAGGAAGTACTCCCATTGAGAGGAGCTGCAAAGACCTTCCCAGATTCTCCCCAGACACTCAGGCGCACAGAGAAAGGCCTGACAATAACCTTTGCTCACCACTTAGATGGAAAAGCAGGCAGTACCCCCTGAGTGGCTCAGGGCTCAAGAAGACACAGCTCTTGAAAAGGCAACACTGTGATTATTTTATTTGCTATGAAACAAAAATTAAGCTGCTTCTATTTGAAAATTAAATGCAACCCTCAAAAAAAGGCTCAGACCCTCCAGCAGGCCAAGCTGCAACAGCCATCTGCCAGCAGCATGGCCTGCTGGGTTATAGAGAGCTCTTCACAAAATACTCAGTTATTAAAAAATGTATTTTTGTTGGTTGAGGTCTTTTTCTCAGAGAGTCACAGGCCATTTTCTCCATTTTTGTTGCTCCCAAAAGGCAGAAGGCTCCACCCAGCACCATTTTCCCAGGGCTTGGTCCCTCTCTCCAAGGAGCTGGCAGTGGGCACACACCAGTAACCCAGCAGGTGTGCAGGAGCTCTCGCTAAATGACTCTGCCCTCTAGGGTACATTTGGGTTATATTTTCAAAGATGAAAATCTTTTCATCTGCAAACCTGGGACACTTCTTTGCCCAACACATCAAGGAGCAGTTAACCATTAACTATTTCTAAAACAAAAAATAACACAAAAGGAAAAAACAAAATCACTAGACCAGGAAATATGAATCAATTAGTCTTTGATCCTCCCCTCAGTAATAACATCTAGAGAACTTGGGTTACTGCTAATCCTAAACAGCTAAAAATGTTGATGGACTTTAAAAGTACTAGTGGTTAAGCAAAGGAGAATTTCAATTCCATTCCCTTCTGATCTTTGAGTCTCAAGGTACCATTCTGAGGCCTTTCCCCAGAGAATGTGGGGAAATTTACTTTTTAAGAATCTCAGGCTCCATGGTGTCCTCATGAGATTCCAGCAAGGGAAGATTTATAGTAATCCTGCTGGACACTGAAATGACAACATATTTGTCATTTGAACAACAGGAATAAAAGAGTAACAATAGAAGTGTTTTGCAGAACAAAACCACTCATTTTTTTACTTAAAGCTATTAGGCCTACCTTTCATTTACAATACCAGGGCTAGGAAAAAATATTTCATGTGCATTAGGACTTGGTCCAATAGCAACAGACTGTGACATCAAAACTGCCTCCATTCTACCATTATGATGCCAACTAGAAAATCAGGATTCTTCATGAAAATGGACCAAAAAAAGCTGGGCTCAAAATGAGAGATTGCTTTTAAGTAAAAGGTTTTTTTCATTCAAAGGAAGACAGAAAACACAAGCTGGAGAAAAAGCTGTGTTTGAACTACCCTTAAAATAGAATCATTTAACACAATAAACCAGAGTGATGCTTATAAGAAATAATACAAACCCTCTCTTCCTAATTCCTAAGGAGTCAATAACTCCCTTGGTCTATGAAGTCCCATATGAAGTTATCAATAAATCCTGAGAAACAATGCAAAATTCAAGTTTATCATGAATTAAATCTTTGTTTGTGGCTGTAAAGCAGAGGCAGCCATGGGCAGATAGCCATTTACTCTTCCTCCTCCCATCACCACTGGCCTTGCAATTAAGCTTCAATATGCCTGGGAGTAGATTATTGATGTGGAAACAGCTATTTCCATCAGCCGCAGACATTCTATACTTTTGAAGTCTGTGGTTACAGAGTCATTATTCCATACAACACTTTCCCATCACTAGGGTGTGCAGGATGCCATAAAGAGTGGTTTGTGCGAGTTCCAAGCTAAAGGAGTTATGTCAATTGTTACCTTAAATACATTATTTTTTATATGTGGTCACCCTGCCTCCTGAGCGTTTGCTCTAATAAAAACAACTGGATTGTCTGAGAACCAACTCAGTAGAGCTGTGCTGATTTGCAGATCTGGTTGATATTTCCATCTTTTAACCTGCATATTGTTTCCAGGAAGATGATGATGATGATAGTAATAATAGCAGTAGTAATAGCAATAAAAATAATAACAATAATTTGCTTCTGTTTGTAGTGAAACACTGCTGGAGTTGAAGGCTTTGTTTCAATGAGACACACTGAATGAAACAGTGTCCTGCAGTGCAAGAAGTACATGTCAGCCTTAGCATTATGAGCCAAGCTACAGTACAATACCCATAATTTTCTTGGTGATCTCCCAGAAAAACCTTCTTAATTTAATCTCTAATGGGATTATCAGCCTCATTAAACTGTAAATCTTCCTCAGTCCAGCTGTTGTGGGAACCTGAACTTTCATAACATTATCAATTTGCTGCTCTGCTCTCTCTACCTGAAGTCCCCTTCAAAGCTTTTAACACTTCCCTACCTCCCTGATGAAAATCCCTGCCTTTTTTCAAACTAACCCAACTGATCTTCTCCCTGCCACCGCAGACCTCGCCCAGTGACTCTGGACTAATTTCTGTGGAGGCAGCCAAGCATATTTTGCAGAAGGCCCTGCAAGAATGAACCATGTAGAGCAAACCCACCTCTCCTGAGCCAAGGCTGCCCACTGCAAATTCCCTGCCCCTGCAGAGGCACAAGAGCTCTCAGGCTCTGTTCCTCTGAGGTTGGAAACAAAAGGCCAGGCAGGTATTCCAGCTGAGTGCCTTCACAGCACTGTGGAAACACAGATGGAAATGAGCTCTAGCCCTCATCTTTCTGGCAAGTTCCAGCCCCAGTCCCTGCTGTGCCCAGTGGGGGCACACCTTCAGACCTGTCCCAAACTAAGATTCCTGCTGAAGGCTGGGACAGAGTCCTCTCTGTAAAGGACACGGAACCAGGACAAACCCAGTGTAGCTGCTTTTCTAAGTTACCATTTCACAGGGCTCATGAACAGAAGGTTGCTAAATCCTGGAGGACACTGACAGGTGACAAGATTCCAAAAAAAGGAAACTCCACCTTAGGAAGCCATTACTGTTTGTTGCAGGCAAGGGTCTCAGGAATACAGGTAATGAAGGATTACTACTAGAGAAACAAGAATGTAGTAATCTTAAAATACTTTTAGATTTCTTCTTGCGCCTAAGCAAGGCAAAAGCAGTAACCATGTGTGTGTCTGCTTTCTCACACAACTACAAAACCTCTTTGGAGAAATAAACAAAAAAAAACCCTGGAGTACAGCAAAGTCATATTCTGAAGGAGCTGAGATTTTTCTCCTTGTACACAGTAGTCTAACAAAACAAATCACTGTTGCTTGTATCCAACACCCTCCTTACTGCACTAACACGTACAATCCAAGTGTCCTTCTGAACCCAGCTTCTTGTTCCCTTCCTATGTAACTACAAAACAAAGTGCTCTGTGCCTGTAGCAATCTTAAAAAATGCATTTAATGCCTTTGGTTTTTTTTTGTTATTATTTTCAGCAGCTTAAGTCAACTGGGAACAAGGTTTGTGGCTCTCCCATTTTAAGATCACATATCAAGTTCTCATAGCAGCAGTCTGCCCTCCCAAAAGGGCTTGCCTTGATATAAAGGAGAAACGAAACATTCCATATCCATAATTAGATAAATAATACTTCAGGCAAGATATGGCACCTTTAAAAGTGCCTTTTCAGGCTTGGATTTTACTCTGCTTGTTACTACAGAAACCATCTAGCAACCAGAATCTAACACAGACTCCACCCAAAACAGAGAAAAACAATATAGACAGAGTAGGTTTTTCCACCCCCCTTTTTTTCCCCCTTCACCCCCCCTCCCCTTTTTCTTTTTTGAAAGGGTGGGTGAATGCTAAAGAAAAGTGTCTTACTGTGCAAATGATAGGAGCATTTTGCATGCAGTTGTAACAGCAAAGCTCTGATTACAGATGGCAGCAATGAAAGCAGGAATGAGTAATGAGCAATGAGAAATGCGTAATGTGGGATGAGGATATAATTTCCACACATCAGCTAAAGAAAGGTTTACACTCTTAAGCAATAAAAACAAACCATTAAGCCAGACCTGCACTGTCAGGAAGTATAAAACAGTTCTTGAAACTCTGCAGTTACTATACAAAAGCTTTTGTTTCATAAACTTTTGTTTCCTGATCTTCATAAAACATTAACATCAAGCTGCCATATGGCAATTAGCTGCCTCCTGAAATCAATAACCTCCCCTCAGAAATCAACAACTGAGGAATAACCATTCAGTGAAATAGCTCAATAATTATCCTCTTCTAATAGTGCAGCAAAGTGTGTCTCATACAAACACAGTGTGGATGAGCTACTCCTCCACATCTGAGAGTACAGCAAATCATGTTCCTCTCTGAGCCTCACAGGCGGGGTGTGAGCCTCACCTGCCTGGCAGGGGAGCAGGGATGTGGCCACCCAATCCCTGCATGGGCAGGGAAGGGGTCCACACCTGGCTGTGGTGAGCCCAAGGGAGCCCAGCAGAGCGGTCCCTGCTCACTGGCAATGGCCAATGCTCTCGGGAGAGCTTACCTCAACTGAAGATCCTCCTCTACATGCTGCTGACCTCAGAAGTCCAACTGAATTTTGCGCAAAAATTACCAAGGCACTCGACAAAGCTGCTACTGAGTCTCAAAAGGACAAGGAGACATGCTGATCACATTTGTGTTTAGAGAGATGCTTATCTGAAATGCACAAAGGGTGACATTATCTATCACAATCTCTGCCTATATAGATCATATAAGTGCCTAGAAGCAAAATGTTTAGGAGCTATAGGGTAACAAAGGCAGTTGTGCCTTCGAAATATTTTGCTTTTCCTCCTATTAAGAGGAAAAAAGCTCTTTTCTCCTTGTAGAGCACTATAATACTAATTAGTACTAAAGAACTGAAGTACTAGTGTGCTGTGCTAACAACAATACCTTTAGTATTTAGCAGTTATTATTACCAGACTTTCAAAAGATGCCAGAAAGCCCAAATCTTTCAGAAAGGCTACCTGATAATCAACCCTACTTAGAAGAATTCAGGAACCCAACTGATCTCTAGGAGAACTTCCTACTACTCATCTGTGAAAGTTCGTTCTGTTTCTTTTACTTTAAGTCCTAAACAAAGTCTTTAGTGCAGCATTTTCATACCTCCAACCTAGAGAGTGAGGTTAAGGTTTTAAAGGTATATTACCAAACCAGTTCTGCAGAAATTTATTGATGTGCTGAGCTTGATACCTGCATATTTCCTCCTCAAAATCAGAATGGAACTGATGATTCTGTGGCTAACACTAAGCAGTTACAGAAATACTTACAAGAGTGGGTCTTAATAAGTTTGCAATGATACATTGGCCCCTCAGTATATTTCCCTAAGGATGCAATTCCTTGTCAAGCACCAGGAGGTTTGCCTGTGCAAGGAATGCAGCACCATGCCATGAGCCAGCTCCTGCTCATGCATAGACAAGTGCTGTAGCCAATTTTTTGGCAACAAAATTGGCATCAATGAGTTCTCATGCCTTACAGGAGAAGTAAAGCAGTCAATACTCTGTAAAGAGCCTCCCTTAGTCTCATCACACATGAAGGAGCTGTGAGACTTCAGCTTTACAGCATCAGAGCTGAGGGTCTGGTTAGAAGTGCTGTGGATTCTTTACAATTTCACAGGGTTGGGATCACACCTTTCATGCTCATCATAAAATTTTCAGCACTTGTCAGCTTCCTCAAGCTTAGTTTTACAGTACAGTAACACAGCTCTGACTTGACTACACAACCACACATCACAAACACTAAATCCTTGCTGAACCTCCACTGCAGCCCTGACAACCTTGCCAAAGCAACAGCCACAAACTCATCCAGCACCAGGAGAGCTGGCAAGAAGCAAAAGGCAAACCAAACTCCTGCACACATGATGCTTCATCCCTAAAAACATCAGCCACCAAAACAGCACCAGTGCTTTGAAAAGGCACCTGGAGATTGTCCACTCAGCCAGCCCACAGGTTGCTATGTAGTGTCAGCATGACTAACATAGCTACCGCTCAAAATTAAGAAGAGCCTAACTGCAGAGTGATGGATTGTTCTCTGACAGCTGTTAAAAGCACTGCTGGTGCAAAGAAATTCATCAGTTTTATCTCACCACAGAGCCTTATAGCCCAAGAGATTTTTAAGCTCACAAGAAAAAAAAAATGGAAGCAGTCAACATGTAATTAGTTTTTCTCTCCTATCCTCTGTACCCTCTGCTCTTTGTGATGAACAGCCGTAAAGGACTGGTCTACAAGAGAACCTGTAAGACATCATCAAGTTAGCCTCTGATCAACCCATCTAGTTAGAATTATTGCTGCAACCCAGATGATTCTGGTAAAAAAGGAGGAGTTTGGGGAGGGCCAGGACAAAAAAAGAGGTTCATTAACAAAACATCAGGAGGCCCAAATCAGAGATTCCCACAGCTGACTTAGAGAGGTCCCAACAGGGCCCATTGCATACATGGCTTCAGGAAGTGTAGCCACAGTTCACCAAATCCAGAACTGGACCCACAACAGAGCTTGAGGGGATGACCAAGAAGCCCATTTAAGCTCCTTTCCTGCTCTCCTGTTTCAGCACAACTTTCACACAATGCCCCCAGGCTCTGCCTGCCACACCAGGTGTGGAACACACAACGAGCACAATCAGTATCAGCTTTAATGCTGTTTGCCTACTGCAAATCACAATTTTGCCCTTTACATGAAGGGTTTAAAAACCAGTAAGATGATGCAAGCACAAGTTGTGATGACTGCACAAGTGAACCATTTTTTCTTACAGACTGGACTTCTCAGAAAGAAATATCAGAATTCTATGGTTTATTATCTGAAATAGATTTAAACATTTGGGAAGGGGAAAAAAAAAGTTTCCAACACAAAACCCTGGAAATGAAGAGAGGCTAATCTGCCAAACAGCAAAACCATCAGCTGAGGTTAGAGAGGAGGCTGCATATGGCAACAGCTTACTGCATGTAGAGCAAAAATTGCAGATTAATTTCACTGTAACACTCCACAGAAGTGAGCTCTCATCTGAGGTGAGGAAGTATGCAAGGCTTTTCCAACTGTTAAAGACAAGGGCTGGTACAAATTAGGTAAGTATTCCTCTTTAGCATAGATAATCACAAAAAAAAAAAGATGACATTTTAGTTTTTATTATTTTATATTTGGCCAGGACTTTTAAAGGAAGGACTTTTAAAGGAAACATCAAGCATTCACTTTTCTGTAGGTCTAAGAAAGGATTCAGTATTCCCCACCCCCAACTCCCATAGGATTTCTATTGGCCCTTATAGTCACACTGCAAATTAGTTGGGAATAGCAGTATTTATACTAGATCAGCAACGTCTGGTTCTTAGCCAAATGTTCCACCTAAAGAGGATGCCAGTTCTCATGGATTGGACAGCCCACCCTGCAGCATTCCTGAGAATTGTACAATATAATCTTGAAAGTCAGCAGAGTGGATTATCCACTTTTTTCTGGACTTGAACTTGTGACCTTAACAGTAGCACAGCAGAAGGCAAATGTGCTATGCACTTTGCCATAGTAACCTTCCATGTATTCTTTTCAACTTAAATACACACAATTGAAACAGCTACAATTTTGGAAAATTATGTACAAACCCTATATTTTTTTCTTTTTTGATTACATATAAATACAAATTAGCTATTCTTCTAAAAAGTGGTTATAATAGTAAATAAATACAAAATAAGAATCTGACCATTATACTTCATGTGCTGGGGGTTAAACCCATATAAAATGTACAACTAAAATACATTTAAAATCTTTAAAGGAATATTTCTCTGATTAAAATATTTGTTTTCCCAACTTTTTCGTAGACATAAATATATTTTCAAAATAGTTGTGTTTTTTTTTCTTTCCATTTCATTACATAAATAAAGTCTTCATTGGGAAATATTAAAGTGTCATCTATTTTTTTTTTTTTTGCATTTGTCTAATATATTTGCTGTGTTAGCGGCACCCACAACCCTCCACAACCATATCTTGATAGTTCTTTAATACAACTTTTTCATTTTCATCAAGGTAGAGCATGGAAATAGCACTCAGTTCTGTCGGCACACAGCAAGCCTTGGGGATTTTGGAATTCACTGAATTGACCAAAGTCTGAACAATGGCATGGTTTGTTGAGTTTAGATGATCTGCCAGTGGAAAAGGACATTCCCCATGGCAGTAAAAGGCACTATACCCCGGCGGGGCAACAATCCAGTCATTCCACCCCACATCATTGAAGTCCACATATAACGGATGCCTTTTGCAACTGTATTTGTGGCGTTTACGCTGTTTGTGTTTCGCTTGACGCTTTTCTCTTTTATGGAGCGGGTGTCCCTTGCCATCATGCCCAAACGTCACTAACAATGGCCTGAGCTGAGACCAGCTATCTTCATCCTGATGTAAAGACCTGCTAATCCTAACGTGCCTCTTGGAGGCACTGTTCTCTTTGTCCAAGTGAACCACCTCTACCACAAACCCATGATTAGGTTGTCCATGTGCAATCCACCTCAAAACAGCTGGCGTTACATCAAAACTTTCCCATTTACTTGCATTATGATGCACCAACCTGGTGTCCAAAAGTCTTGTGACAGGGTCCTTAGAGGTGGCTGTGGCTGGCTTTATAATTTCATAAATATTAATACGGTGATGGTAGCTGCTGTTGTTCTCAAAGGCTCCGTGCACCTGTTTCCGAAAAATCTGGAGTTCAGCTGAGGTGATAGACTCCTCATGAGGGATGGAAGTTAAATTAAAGAAGAAACGCCGTGCTGTTTTCCCACTCGTTTCTGGCAGTTCTTCCAAAACTTCTAATTTGTTTAAACGGGGAAAATAAAAAAAGAGAAGAAAGGAAAACATCAGAAACTGAGACAAACAAATCCCTTAAGACTGCAGCTTTCAAATGACAGCTACCACATGTGACACACAAGACCTGGAAGACTTTTAGGCAGAAAATACTGTGTCCCTTGTTTGTTTGTGCGTGCAAGCATGTATAGCATGAAGTTAAAAATGCTTAATTCATTGTTACACATTTGGATTGGATCCTTGTGGCCTTTGCCTTCCAGGTAGTTATCATTAGAAGCAAGAACTATACAGCATTAGTTTGGACTTCAAGGACATGAATAAAACACTCAAGCACTGGGGAATTATTAAAACTTGTGGAGGACTTTGGGTAACTGTTGCATTACTGATTTTTTTTTCCTAAGAATACAGGTCTAACATCAATCCCTTATACTCCATTCTGAAAAACATTACTCTGCAATTTAGGTGACCTAAAAATCTTAATGTATGGATTTTTGTGTGTTTAATTAGAGACAGGAAAATCAGCATCCATAACGGTACTTTATGAAGCACACCCCAGAGTATTTTCCCAAAAGGGCCATAAACAGCAGCAGGAAGATTCAACTGCTGAAATAAGGGTGGATGGAAAAGAGATAATGAAACAAAGTCACCTCCAAACAAGAAGCTTATAAAACCACCAAAACCAAACATTCAAGGAGTCGGTAAACTCCAGGCCATTCCCACCTTTGAGTAACAACAGAATGGAGCTTCAGAAGGAGTACAATATACCTAAGGTTGCTAAGTACATTGTTGCTACAGACATTAAGAAGTTATAAGTATTTCCCAAAATAAAACTTCCTCATGGTTTTTAACTTCACTGCTAAACATACTGAAGGGGGAAAAACTATCTTTCTAAGGGGGAGTCATAACTGCTATTAGCAATTCTTAGTCATGTAACCATTCCCCTCTGAGTCCAGTACAAATTTTTGCATAAGGTAAATCTCAGCCTTATGGTACTTCAGGACCAGACCAGTATTTGCTAATATGCAGATATTTTTGAATGGTCACAAGACAAACTTCTGCTCTCAAGAAATCACGAAAGCAGTGAGAACTCAGTGAAAAAAATGGGAGACACCCTGATTTTCTTCCAAATTTTTAAATTTTTAAAGAATTATAACACTAATTTTCTAACAAAATCAGCTTTTGCTGTAATTGTATGACTACTTCAAACTGCAGATTTTTACATTTGCCTAAAACTTATCAACTTTGCCCTTTCAACTCCTCTCTCACTCAGCCCCTTGCCCACAATCCTTGGGTTTAACATGAATGACCCACGTGCTGGCTTTTCCCCATTAACTGCCAGGTTTTTACTTCCCGTGTAGGAAAAGGTGGATGAGGAGAGGTTAGATTTCACCATTCATCATTGTCACCATAAGGTTTTCCACTAAGCAGCACATTCGCTTCTCAGAGGCCACCTCCTTTTAGAAACTTAAAAACTAATTTATATCTTTTCTTGACACAGTTTCGCTCTAAAAACAGGGGGGAAATGCGTTTTCATTACTTTTGCAGCCGAGCCACTGCATGGCAGCACCGGAGAGCCGCAGCCAGGAGCAATTACAACCTGGGGAAACGCTTCCCAAAAAAGCACGTGAGCGACACGCGCCCCACCGGCTCCGCGGGCCCGGGTAATGCCACAGCCGCTGCTTCGGCCGCGGGAGCCGGGAAACGCCCCCGACTGCTGAGCGAGGGTCTGTCCCAGAGAATCTCTGCCTCGGGGGACTGCAGGCGGGGCGGGGAGGTGCCGCAGAGGCGCTACTGGAGGCCTCGCAGGTGAGAGTCAAGCGCGGCCACGGGGCTTTGGTTAGCATGGGCACAGCGAGCCCGGGAGGGTCTGGCTGTAGCGCTCCTCGACGGCAGCCCCCGAGGATGTCGCGACTGACTGTTTCACTGATCTCTCACGGGGATTAGACAGGGATTAGAAACCTCCGCAGCGGCCGGGCTCAGCCACGCATTAGGGAGCTTTCCCTGCTTTCTAGCCTCGCAGGAGAGTAGTGACCTGCGGGAACGCTTAACGCGGAGTCGCGCTGGTTTAGCGGGAAAAGTCCCGGGAGCGCCCCGACAGACGGAGAGTGGGGAGAAGGGAGTTGGCAGAGCAAGAGCTCCGCAGCAGTGCCCATCGGGCAGCGCAGCCGGCCGGGAGATGCACTGTGCGAACCCCGCGGTACTGGCGGGAGGAATCCGCCCCCCGCTCCTCCTCCGGCCCTGCCCTCCCCTCCGCTCCCGCAGCCCGCGGAGCCCCCACCCGTACCTTCGTGGTGGAAGCTGCGGACGGTGTTGGCGCGGCTGGCCGCCCGCTCCAGCGGGAAGCCCAGCGCCGCCGGCTGCCCCAGCTGCTGCCCCGCGTGCAGGCGGTAGAGGTCCAGCATGTAGGGCGGGATGACGACGTCCTTGCCGGGGCTGGGCCGCCGCTTCAGCCCGAACATGTGGAGCAGGCGCAGCTCGAACTCGCTGAGCAGGTCCTCGGGGCGCTGCGCGGCCGAGGCGGCGCGGCCCGGCTCGCTGAAGCGCCGCCGACCCACCTCCGGCATGAGCCCGGCCGCGCCGCCCAGCAGCGCCTGGCAGAGCAGCAGCGCCAGGAGCGAGCGGGTCACGGCAACCATGATCAACCTGCGCGGAGGAGGAGGAGGAGGCGATGGGAGCCAGTCAGCGCGGACACCGCGCCGGGGGAGGGGGGGGTACGGGCGGGGACGGTCCGCAGGTGGGACCCACCCCGGCGTCGGGCCATGGCCAGCGAAGCCCCCGCCGCGGACCGGCCGGCGGAGCCCCCCGAGGGGCCGCTTCAGGTGCGCAGCGGCACCGAAATCCCCGTGGCAGGAGATCAAAGGGAGCGAGGCGGGACGGGGGAGCGGAGCGGGGCGCTCCGCAACAAAGGAGCGCGGAGGTGAAGGGGAGGAGGGGACGCGGCCGGGGGCACCGCCGGGGCCGGGGCGCAGGTGTGCGCCGGGCCGGGCCTCCCGCCGCCACCGCTCACCGGGAAGGGAAGGGGCGGCTGCCCAGCAAAGCCAGCTCCCCCCCTGCGCTCCCGTCCCGACCCCTGGGCTTCCCCCCACACACCCCGCTGAGCCGAGCCGCGGGGCCTCAGGGCCGGGTCCGCTTCCCCCGCGGCGGGGCAGCGGCTTCCCTCAGCGGAGGGAAAAGGAGAGCTGTTTTCCCTAAGCGGAGTGGAAAAAGGAGAAGGAGGAAAGTACATATCCTGCTACGTCCTTAGCCAAACCCACAGGATGACATTCTCCCCCGTGAAACTTTGGGCTGGATTATTATAATAGTAATAATAGTTATGATTAGTGTCCCGTCCCCCCTCTCTCTTCCAGTGCGCTAGCACCTCCGCCGTGGCCCACGGAGTCATCCTGCGGAGAAGACTTTCAGCGGGTCTGCGACCGCCGGAGCTATACCTGTGTGCAGCAGCAGGGGTTGTGTCTGCAGGAGGGTGTTCTGCTCTCGGGGTGTTTTTCCCGCATCACTTGGTGTTACTCCAAACTTCGCTGCTGCTCCTCTACAGCTGCCGAGCAGAAAACAGAAGTTCCCTGAAGTGCAGTCCGCCTCGGAAACATACTTTTAGCAGCTGGTTGAGGAGGTAGAATGCAAGTCCCAGCCAGGGAAAAAGCTTCTCCCTTTTAAAAGCAGCGATCGTGAAGTTGCTTCTTCTTCTTCCTCCTCCTCGCGTGTGTGTGCCTGCCCGTGAATGGGTCCCTACGTGTCTACGGAGTTAAAAGGCTCCTTTTCAAAAATGTCCTTTGCATCACGCTCATCAGACAGATGGACATTTACCGACACTCCCGCAGCAACATCAAGATGAAGCTTGACTTGTCTCCGCTCCCTTAAAAAAGAAAGGAAAAAAGGAGGGAGGAGGGTAAATAAAAAGAAAAAAAAAAAAAAAAAAAAAAGGGGGTGGGGAGCCGCCCGCTGCCGTCCCGCGTGGAGCGGCCACGCTAGGGCACCGCGCCGGGCTCCCCGCCGGCCCCGCACCGCACCATGGCCGGGGGTGGCCGCCCGCCGCCGCCGCCGGGGCTTTTTGTTGCGCGGCGATGTCACGACCCCGGAGGCTCGGGGGCCCGCGCCAATCACAGCAGCCCTGTGGGAGCGGGCTGCGGCCCCGCACGGCTTTTAAAGGAGACGCCGCCTCCCTCACTCCTTCCCTCCCTCCTCCCTCGCCCGCTCCCTCCCTCGCCGCGGCTGCCGCCCGCGCCCGGGTTGTAGTGCCGCCACGGCGAGGGATGGGGCGGGCGGCTGTCCCGTTAAACTGTGGTACCGGTGGCTGATCCGATGCGGGAAGACCTCCGGCGCGCCCGGTCCCGCGTCCCGCTCCGGGCGGCAGCGGCGGAGCGGGACCGGGCCGGGTCGAACAATAACCCATTGTAAAGCCCGAGCGCTCCGCCGCCGCAAATCGGATTAACACCGTGGCCCGGACTGCCGGGGTGGTAAGGTGCGAAGGTCACGTAAGGTACCGGCAGAATCCCGGTGCTTTAGAACTACTTAAATAATGCGTATATGTACTTATTTATTTTTCTCTCCCCCCCCCCCACCCCATCCCCCCAACCCCCGAGCGTGAAGCTCGCTGCCCGAGCCTGGGGCGAGGGCTGGAAAGCTGGGGGTTTCCTCGCTCTCCTCTTCGAAAGAGAAGCGCCCGGACTCGGGAGAAGTCTCCTCCCGCTGCGCTGCCCCGGCTCATCCGATGCGGGCTCAGCCCCGTGCGGGCGGCGGAGGGGTTGGGCTGGGTGGTTTTTTTTAAGATGTGGCTGCCCTCCAGTGGTGGAACGGCGGCAGATCGCCCGGCCCGGAACGGCAGCCCCGGTGCGAACCGCCCGCCCGCGGCCCCGCACCTGCCCCCGGGCTGAGCCGCACTCCCCGCGGGATCGGGGCCCACCCGTGCCCACGCCGGTGCTCCCCGGGCTGCAGCCTCAACAGCTTGTGGCATCGCCCATGGACCAGGACGGCGGTGGCACGGGTGGAGAAAGCGGGTCCATGCCCAGCGCGATTGTGCTCCCAGTCCCAGCTGCATCCCTCGATCCCTTTCCTGACGCTGGCAAATCTCCTGATACAACGAGTAACTCGCAAGCAGGGCTGTGTCCTTTGCCCTATCTCTTTTTTGTCTGCTGGGCTCTGCGGTAGGGCCAAGACCTTACATAGGTATGCAATACCTAGCAATTTAGGGTTCTCATCAAAGCCAAAGTCATCGGCACACCATCATTAGTCGGGGTCCTGGTGCCTTCCCGGCAAGGGAAGTGCTCTGTGCTCCATCTCCTCTTCCCAATATCTCTCAGGGGCTTCATTTGCAAAAGACACGGCCAGCCTGTGACACCTTGAATTACTGCAGAGGAGAACTTAAAGAAATAGCAACTGAGATGGCTCCACTACCAGCTCCTCCTTTGGGAAAGGCCTTTTCCCTCCATCTTATAACTTCTTAGTGCAGAAAGAACACCCATTTGAGACAGCAATTCAGCCCATTTGAGCTTCCCTATCACAACTCTAGCCATTCCTGTGAAACATCCCTGCAGGATGAGGAGCTCACCCAGGGAAGTACATACCAGCAAAACAAACCACCCCAGAACTGAACCAGAGTAATTAAAGAGCTGCTAAACCTCCTTCATGCCAACAGCTCCCAACACTTGCTAACCTGATTTTCACTGGCTGCCGTGCACAGAGTGGGGAGAGGGGATACAGAGCAAGGTGAAATCCCTCAAAAGTTGAATTCTTTTCCCTTGCATTCCAGGGCAGATAATGTTTAATTTTATGACTTCCTGCAAGTCTTCAGCAAGAACTGAAAGTTCGTGCAGTGTGACTTCAGGGTATGCCAATTATGTAAATCAGCACTAAAATAACAATGGCAACATAGTTTACACATCACTGACATTAAATGAGCACTTCAACTTCTAATTGCCATTCCAGTTCAATCTTAGTGGGTCATGCCAGGAAAAAGTCATTTCTTGCCTCAACACTTACTCCCTGTACCTGGAGCATAGGCTCTACTGTATACCCAGCACAGTGTTATCTCCAGGAGCTCCCTATATTAGAATAATGAGCCTTAGAAGGGAGAAACGTGTTTGTGGTTGCTCTGAAGGCCTACATGCACTCTGATCTGATATCAATAGGGTCTTGTAGGCTTGCCCCTCTCTGATTTTAAGTATAAATAAGCTTTTAGACACTTCTCTTGGCCATAAAACACCTTGCTCTTATACTTTGTCATGTCTCAATCTATTTTGATCTGAAGCTGCTGGGGCAGCAACTCTGCCTTCCCATCTGTTTCCTTGAGGCCTCAAAAAAGAATACTAAAACACCTATAACACATTCACTGGCACCTACCCACACCAGAACCTCAGCCATGACTCCCCACCTTCCCCACAGAAAGATTTCTCACCAAGGCAGGTCCAGCTCCATTGAGGCAGTATCCTGGAATATGGAAGACAAGGCTAAAAAGCATTATCCCCAAAGGTTTGGTTGTGGTCTGCATCTCCTCAACACAAAAACTGACTAAATTCTGCCTTGTGTTCAGGCCTGCTCCACCCCAGCACCAGCACACCTGAGCTCACCAGCTGAGAAGCATCTTCATGATTACAGAGAGAATTAGAGACAGGTGTATTTAGGCATAATGAATTGGAGGCAAACATGCCTGGATGTGCCCACCCAGACTCCCAGCTCCACAAATGAGCCCTTGTCCCCTTCCCACTCCTAGCAGCACCACACTTGAGATAAAGAAATTAAAGCTCAACCCCTGCATTTCCTGCAGCTGAAATTCCTCACAATCTCTGTGAAAATGAGTTGAGTGGTACATCAGCTAAATATCCAGCCCCATCCAGGTGGGCTCCCACAGTGTCATTGCATTTTACAGAGTTATTTCAAGAGCAGTCCTGCTCTTCAGCCCAAGCCCTGCCAGAGAAGAAACCACCATTTACACTGAAAAGATCTGTGTTAGTAAAGCTGACTGTGCATATTTGTTAATCTCCTTTGTGAAATTTCACTTCTCCCCCACCAAACGACACCAATACATTTCTTTCTTCTTTACCACATGCACTCCTTTTTTTTTGGTTTTTTTTTTGGTTTGTTTGGTTTTTTTGTTTGTTTGTTTGTTTGTGGGGTTTTTTTTTGGTTTTTTTTGGTTTTGTTTTTTTTTTTTGCAGGTGTTTAGCCAGTAAGTACTCAATTAGTGGCACCTGCTGCTAATGTTGCAGATCCAGGTGTTCCTTGCTAGGACCCAAACACAGCTGATAGATATCAACTTCAGGTGTTGTTGGGTTTTCTTAGTAAAAGGGTGGAAAAGTATCCAAATAAGGATATGTTGTTTTACAACAAGGTGAGAGTTCTTTTTTTCAGGGTAGACAGGAAAGAAGAAAATATTTTCTTCCCTCAGAATTTTTTCTTACAAGTCCAGTACAAAATCATATTTATACAGTGCCACAATGTAGTGTCTTTTTTTTCAACTTGGTTACGCTGCAATCAGCACTACTGGTGGCTGTGGGCAGGAGACTTCAGCTGGAGGACCTAGATGAGAAAGGCTCCCTGGGGTCTGTGACCACAGCTCGCAATCCTTAACAAAATGGCCTAAATTCTGGTCTAGTTAGAGACACAAGCCTGCAGAAACACTCCCATCGCTCTGTGCACAGTGATACTCAACATTTTACTACTGGCACCAGCAGCCCCATGTGACCAACGCAGAGCATTTTTGAGAATTCCCACTTTAGACCACTGTCCCCTGGATATGATAAGTATGTGAGATATGAAATATTAATGGTAGTGAGGTTTTTTTATGGATTTTGCACATTTTAGTGAATAAACCTCTTGATAAAAGCCTGTGCTGAAGTATGAAACATATACACGGTACATCATCAAATGTGAGCAGGGCGATGGCTGAAAATGAGTTAAGATGTGTTAGTGATGTTGAGGTTTTGCCTTCATAATGGGTAGAGATTATCTGAAAGCTTTTCTTTTCCTGAGCTGTGCTTCCTGTTGGCATTTGTGTGAATATGATGTGTGGCCATTCTTTAAAATATTACTTAATACTGTTTTCCAAAGACACGTTTGCCTTTTGGTGGTTTGTCTTTTAACATCTATCAACTGGCTCTGCTGCACAGCCTGTCTCCTGTTCTGTGAAGGATGGATTCTCACCTGAGAAGGTAATTTACAAGAAGGTGATTTGTTTTTGAAGAGAGGAAAGGCAGCTTATTCAGAAATGTCTATTTCTTTTTTATTCACCTTTGCTGAAATCTGGCAGCTCTTCAAAGCTGTTGCTCTGTTTCACAGCGAGTCTCAATTTCATTCATCAAATCTCAGCTTGCTTTCCATCATAGTGGCAGGGAAATTGGAATTTATCAGGAAATACAATGCAGACCCAGGATATTCTCAATTTCCAGTATGTCTCCACTGCTAGTGAAGAATAGCAGTTGCTCCCAGCTCTGTTACATCTGCAAATACAAGCTGCAGCAATCGGTTCACATGGCTGTGCAGCTTTGAAACTGCAAGATAAATTTCTACAATTTGTAATAAAATTACTGATGAAAGAGGAAAAGGGGAGGCTAATATGATAACCTTTTTTTTAATGTCTTTTCCTTTGATGCTGTGAAGTTCCAGATTTCAAAATCCAGCATTTGACCTGTTGCTTTTATCATGAAGAGGTGAAAATGCCACAACACCTTGGTACAGTCTGGAGAACAACCAAACAATCACTGGACAGATTCTGAGGTACTGCCACCACTGATGCATATTTAATTCCATGCAGTGGGAATAGTCACAGACTAGGGCAATTCAGTAGGCACTGAGCTGATTCAGAAGATCCCAGTTCTCTTCCCAGCAATAGGAGTGTCCTTTTACTTTCTACAGTGCCTTGGTTTTCCCACCGTGGAAATGGGATGATCATGCTGACCCTTACTTGTAAGTTCCTGCAAGACCTTTAAGTAAAGACACTAAGAGTTAGTCACTGCAATTTCTTGGGGTTAAATATTAGGTTAATACCAATAATAATCTCAAATATCTGGGATCCCAGGGCTCAGTCTTGCCTCAAAGACAGTGGCAAAGTTCCTACTTGTTTTGGTGGTACAGGCTTACATGTTTAAGCAATGAAGAGACAGGGATGCCAACTCTTCTGGTCAGAAGATTTGGAGCAAAGTGGGATTTTTTAATTATATAAGTCTTGTTAGGAAGACAATGAGGTGAGGGTGTTCTCCCACAAGAAAGGGAAATGGCTGCGTCATAGATGGTCCACTTCAAGAGCTTATAATTTCATCGCTGCAGAGATGACGTCAAGCAAAATGGAGGATAAAATAAAGTTACGCATATTGCCTTAAGAAGTGCATATTTTAGCAGTGAAACTGGATAATGTTTTGCAATTAAAATAAAATAAAGGCAAGCATGACGTTCTGTTTAAGCAGATTGTCTGTATGAAGGCCTTATTGTAGCTGCAGATTTAGGGCATATGAAAAGGTTTTCTGTGCTCAGTTGCAGGACGAAAAACATTGCATCATTGGACGTTCTTGTTCTCTTAACACTTCTTTGCCTTTGATAGTGAATGCTCACAATTTTATTTTCTGCTGTAGAGTCATGTTTGCTCAAGTCATTATCATTCAAATTTTTAAATATCCTCTTAGGAGTAGGCAGAACTCCAGAGAGCAATAGTGAAGATTTGTGCCTGCTCAGTGGCATGTGCTGGGCACAAGTGATCAGCTGCTGCACCTGCTTCGCGCTGGCAGCAAAGCCCTTTGCGAGCTGCTTTCAATCCCATCCCTTGTTCCCAGCCTCCAGAGGGGCTCCAATGGGCACAGGTCCCCATTCAGACCTCACCATGGAACTTCTGTCTGGGAGCCTGTTTGCTTGTGCTACAGAATCTACTGGCTGGGAGGGGCCTTAGGAGAACAGCATCCTATGACTGTTTCCAGGCTCTTGTCCGCTCCAGCACATTCCAGATTGCAGGGACTAATTATTAGCAGCACACATTTAACTGCTTCAAGGTACTGTTTATCCTCAGAACATCTGTAGCCTTAAAGTTATAGAGTCATAGCGTCCAGAGTCATAGTCAGCCTCCACATTCCTCTCCAAGGGGAGGAATATCCACTGTCTCCATTTTACAGAACGAAAGAAGGGGCAAGGGACCAGAAAAAGGCTATTTTTACTGAGAGGTACACAGGAGCCCAAAGACCTGTGGAGGTCACACTCAGATTTTCAACAATGCATAAGCAGGTTAGACACAGTCTTTGGGTTAAAATCCCTAAACTTCAAGTGAGATGTTCCATACTCAGCTCATGGAGACATTTTTTAAAACCCTGACACTGAACCTATTATCCAATAATTTCCTGACAAATTCCTGCAGTGCCTTGTCCAAAGTTCTTACTGCAACCCATAAATCCTAGAAGGAATATGATAATCCCATTCAACTGCAGAGGAAAGCTCTGATGTGGTAAGAGTCTACACAGAAGAGAGAAGGGTTTTTACAGCCTTGGTCAGGATAATAAAGGTACCAGTCAGGGTATCCACATACAGATTTGTTCCCAACCTGGATCAGTCTCCATAGGAGAGGGACACACTGAATTCCCTCATTTGCTCTGCCATCACCTCCTCCCTTTACTTTTTTTCAGGCCCCACTGCAGGATGGGCATTGCGCAGCCAGTCTGCTCAGCACTTTGGGAAAGCCTGGGCCAACCTTTATATTCCTTAATACCTTTAACTGCCCTCCCTCACCACACCTTAGCTTCCTGCTTTTTTCTGATATTTGCAGTGGCCTATCTCCTCTCAATTTATGTGCTTGTTAAAGTAAGTACATCCATCAGTCTGTTCAGGATTAGTCTGGAAAAGTAGTGCCATAAAACATCCATGATGTGCAGCATTGTCCAATTACTAACTCCATTATTCCCATCAATTCTGCTTTCTCTTCCTGGGCTTAGGCAGCCTTGGTGTTGTGTTACTGTAGATTTGCCCTTCCTTACATTTTCTGTTTCCTCTCCAGTATTCAGGTGTAGAGGCTCAGTAAACATTCACATCCACTTCAGGTGGGTGTACTAAATATTGCATACGTTCCTTTAGTCAGCTGTGGAATAAACTCCTTTCAAATAAATCAAAACACTAAACAAACAAACGAGCTGGGGAAGCATGGTATAAACTTCATTTCTTTTGCACCTTTGACTGTCTCCCTTGCTTTCTTCTTCCCTTTGTACATCCCAAACTGCTGCATATGCCCTGACAGCCAAAGGGTTTCAAATAAGGAACTACCCCAAGGTTCCTTCTGCTCCTCTCTGTTAGAAAGGGCAGCCAGCACTTGAATCAGGAAAGAAGTAAGACCACCACAAGCCCCAAATTAATACCTTAAATAATTTTAAACAAACTATAAGTCCTGGTTCAGATGCTCACACAGCCTAGGAAGAATCCTGAGGACCTGAAACTCAAGTTTGTGAATAAATCCTTGGAAAATCAGGGCTGCTCTCTCCATACTAGTGGGAAATTGAAGTTGTGCAATCCAAGTTGTGCAATCGAATGTGACATATATTTCTGCAGCTGGTGGGAAAACAGTTTCCTTACAAAATAAACTTAACAAAGTAGACTGTTTTGTATATCTTTTTTTCCCCCTAAGCAACTTCTAAAATGTCAGACATTAATTTTAAGGAACTGTGATAAATTTAAAAAATACACCACTGAAATAATATGTCAATATTATTTTTTCCTTTCTTCCCTTCATTCATTTACAATATTGGGCATGTTCAGATAAAACAAGCTCAATTTTCCAGGTCTAAAACTATGAAAAAGTTTTTCTATGAACTTTCCAAAGGAATATCTACTTATATGATAAAACAAAGATTTATTCTTGTAAAGATGAAGTGAAATCACTGCTATCCCAACTGAATGCCATTTGCTCTGTGGCTTTCCCAAAACCCCATGTGGAAAGGAGGCTCCTGAGCTGCCACATGGACATCATTTAAATTTTTAAGCTTTTGAAATTTTAACATTTTTAAGTAGAGCAGCAGGTTAGCAGGACTATCACCATTGTGTTCAGAAAAATAGTATTTTCCAGTGTTTTTCCAGAGGGGAATAATTTCTCCTGGCAACCTCTTAATTAGTCCTGCCACTGACAAAAGTATTTCTAATACCAATACTTTGATATAAACAATGTAAGAAAACCAGAAAAAGATACATAAGTTCCCTGAATGAGGACTCTTTAGAGCTTTTCTCTTCTTTTAATATTTCCTATCCTAAAAGTGGAAGAAACTGCAGCAACAAATCCCATCTTAAGGGGGAAAAGAAAACCCCAAGTTAACTGTGGGGAAGTGTTCAAGGCCAGGCTGGATTGGGCTTGGGTCAGCCTGGTTTAGTGGGACACGTCCCTGTCCATGGCAGGGGTTGGAGCTGGATGATCTTTAAGGTCCCTTCCAAGCCAACTGTGTGGCCCTCTGAAGGGAATTTCTGTCTCACCCTTGCTAAGCCAGTGGGCAATTGGAGCTTGGCACCTGCAGCTTGGAGGGTTGCAGCCACCCTGCTGTGCTGAAGGAAGGCAAGGATTTCCAGCCAGAAATGGGGATTCAGGGGCAGAGAGCCTCTAGTTTCTTCCCAGGTTACTGAAACTGCAACTTTTCCTTCACTTGTGTGGAAAACACTAATTATACCCACCTTAGAGCATTAAACAGAAATGCAGGTGCAGCAATACCAAAGTGATCTGTCATATCACTGCCCCATCTCAGAGCCCTGACAGAAGTGTACCTTGTTCCCTGCTTCCTTCTCTTCCCACAGCTCCATGTTCCTCATAAGCCCACTGCATTTTCAGGCAAGCAAAACCCTCTTCTTCCAAAGCCCAGGGCCAAATTCCATGGGAGCAAACTAAACCCACAGCTCTGTTTGTATCTCTTCCTCTGAGGCTACATCTCTACTAGTAAATCCAGAGTGCCTGGGAACATTCCTGGGCATGGAGGCCAGGTGGCATGGAAAAGCCTGCTTCACTGCTGGCTTCCTCAGCAGGATAGCTGCATGCAAAGTGCTGCTTGGGATGGTCCCAGGGAGGTTAGACAGTAAGAAATCACCTGGGAGAGAGCTTCCTGGCCTGGCCCAAAGGCACACCGGGTGTGTCCTGACAGCCCCATGATCACTGGCTTTGGATGTGTTCCCAGGCACTGCAGTGTGGACCTGTGCAGGTATTCCAAAGGCCATGCCCACCTCTGCCTGCCCAGAGGATGCAGGACCTGGGTTAAGGCTGTCACCACTTCAGTCAGCTGCTGGGGATTTCACCCAGTGCTGAGCACACTTTTATCTTCACAGGAGCTGTTGATAAGGGAGCATTTAAAGCACCCAGAGGGGAAACCACTTGAAAGCAGAGCTTCAGTGATCCAGAGAGCAGCTCAGGGGCAGGCTGAGGTGGGATCCCTGGGAGCCAGAGCTGTGGGGAGGTGAGAGGGTTCCTGAATACCCAGAGGGCCTGGGGGGTATGTGGTGTGTGGGTACCCCCCCATACCTGGGGGGTATGGGGTATGTGGAGGTGAGAGGACTCCCAAACCCCCAGTGCCCAGCCATTCCCACAGAGGGGCTGAGGGGTGTTTGCCACAAACTGTGCACAGGTTCGCCAGGATCAGTGGAGCTCTGCACTGGCACACCTCTGGCAAATACCACAACAGAGTTCTGCATCATGTTTGATCCACAAGCTGGTCCAAACTGGCATCCAGCTTTGACTGGCATTCTTTTCATTGGGGTGTCACTCCACAGCCATAAACTCTGACTTGGTTGCAGGGAGCAGGGAAAGGGATCACCTTTTCCTCCCACAATCCCCACTGAGGGCCTCCTCCATTTCTCACACCCAACTATTCCCTACCTCAGGTCTCTCCAAGTTAGGATGAAACTTCTCCAGACATTTCAGCTGACTCTATTTTCTCTGGGTTAGGGAGCAATTGTACATGCTGCTCTGCTGGCAGGTGAAAGGAGAAAGCAGCTCCAGGGAGAGGGAGAAGAGCAGGGATGTTTGGCAGAAAGTGCTGCTGCCGGGTGAGGATGTATGATCAATACCTCTTTGGGCAGGTTTTTATCTCAGTTTTGTTTTCCTTTTATAAAAAAGCTCAGTGATGGCTATGAAGATATTTTTATTCAGTTACCCAGACAAACATATGGTCCTAAAAGCAATCTGTCCTAGAGACAATTATTCAGTCAAACCTCAATCATGTTTTATTCCTTCACTATCGAGCCACAAATTGGGCAGGAAGTGTCAGGGTTTCTGCACAACCACAGCAAAGTCACTTCTCCCATCCGTACTGCAGTTTGATAACCCCTTGTTTGGACTCAGGTTTGACATTTCCCATGGCTAATTTATTCCAGAGATGAAGGACCCTTTCCTCCTTGCTGCATCTGCCCTCTGTTCAGCACAGGAACTTTCTGAAGCCAGCCTGGCTGCCATGAACAGAGTCGCAGACAAGGTAGCGGATCAATGCACAGGCTGCCACTATCCCTCCCAGCAGATACCTCCTTCCCAGCCCTGCTCCATCTCTTCTGCCAAAACTGCTGCCACAAACAGGTTCAAAGAGCTGATTTGTCTGAAAAGTAAAACCTTCTTGGAGCATGTGCACAGCACTTTGCTCAGTGGGGTCCTAATCAAGGTTGGAACTTCTACATTACAAATATATTCTTTTCTTTATATTTAAATGCAATGTAAATTCATTTAACAAGTAAATCTCAGTTAATCTTTACCTTGAAAACTAGGATTTAAAAGTCTGTAGGAGCCACATTCCCTTCCCTGCCATAGATGAAGTTACAGGAGCTAATGTTTCAGCTAACCTTTTGCTCAAAATCAAATGAGGTTCACATTAGGCCCACAAAAGGAAATCGTGATTGATGATCTGGCCTGCACAACTACAATTCTTTTAGTAACAAAAATATTTTTTAAGTTCATTTATTATTGAGATCAAGCAATGAGATTGGAGCTACATAAAATTATTCCAGTTAGACTCAAATAATTGCCATTTTGAGTGAACATAAGCTTTTCTAGATTAAAAAAAAAAAAAGGGCAATAAAAGCTCAAGTATATTTAAGCCTTCAAAGCTTTTTTTCATCCTCTTTTTAGTGTGAGAGAGATAGACATACAGGAATGGGGGGAGGAGCAACAAGGACGTATGAAAAAAGAGAAGTGATTTTCCCAAGCTGATTTCCTGGGTGACCTGGTCTCCCTGGGAATGCTGCCCATGTGATCTTCACCAACTGGATCAGCAACAGCATGAGAATCCAGAGCTTCCACCACACCATAAGTGGCAAAGGGAGGAAAAAACAGCAAAGCATGAATTTCAGAATCTCACCACATAAATTCTCAGGAAGACCAGGAGTGATTAAGGAGTTATTAGTGAGGAAGAGAAGATGAATTATTTCTGATTTTATTGCCCAAATGTCATTATTAGATAATCTCCCGTGCCCACCCAAAGGTCTACAAAAAAAGTTTTCTACAGCCTCTACAGCTTCTACTCTTGAGTGCAATTTGCTTCTAATTACAATCAGATCATAATTAGAGGTTCACATTTTTGTATAGCTTTTTTTGGGTCTGAATATGAATAGTATGACACAGAATAGTTTTTGCTTTAGGTCAGCTTTGGTTTGCAGCTTTTAGTGTTCCCATTTGAAGTCTTGGAGAGGAATAGGAAGCCGAAATCCAGTGAACTTGTAAAGCTCAGCTGAAACTGTGAGTACTCAGCCTAGCTGAAGACCTACTCCTTCCTAAAAACATTTGTTACAGTATCTTGGTATTTCTGGGACTCATCCCAGATTGAACATGACAAAACACCAGGATCTTTTCCTCAAAGACAGTCTCCCATGATCCCCATGCGGGCTCTAGCTTTAAACTGTCTCCTAACTTTGTAAATATTCTTCCTTAACAATGGTTCAAGAACAAAAGGCTTAGCAGGCAGGAAATGTCAATATATGGGTTTGATGAGAAACAAGTGTATCCTTTCTCTTATAAAAGATTGTCTTTTATAAGCAGTTCTGCCAAGAAAGCAGAGGACCACTGGAATGCCAAGGCAGGTAAGCACAGCCACCCAAAGCACTGCTCTGGATACTTGTACTTCTTTAAAGAAGTAGAGAAATTAATTTTTCACTAGAGAAGCAAATATTTCCCTGAACTTGGGAATGACAAATTCAGACTGGTCTGCAGTAAACCCTTGATTACCTTCAATAGCAAACAGAGACCTCCTCTGAAACGGGCTAAACAGGACCAATGTCCATATATTGAGCATGTCTGATGACCCCTCTTCTTTTTTTGAGATTAATTCAAATAAACAAACAAAGGCAAACCATGTCTTTTGCCTTTACCTGCTTAGAAGAAGTCAGTACACTAAATAGTGGATACAGAATGGAGAACTCATTGCCTCTGCTTAGTGGGAATTGAGGCACAGGGAGGTTTAAGTCACATTATCCCACGGATTATTGTCTTTTTGTCGTTTCTTTTATCCAGGAAAAAAGGAGGTTCTAAATGCAGTTGGCTGTCTGCTCCGCCACAGTTCAAGTCAATTGACTGTGCTGGGGAGTCTCAAATGTTTTCTTTCCTCATAAATTACCTTCATTAGCTATGTAAATAGAACCCTAATGAGATACTAATTAGTTGTTAAGATTTCGATCTCAAATAACACAAACAGTTGTGCTGTAACTATCTGTTTGTGTTTGCCAACTTGCAAGCACATGCCACCAACCTGCCAACCCCACAACGCTGCTGCCCTGGCTTCTGCTGCCCCCTGCAATGCACAAGTCTAAGATGGGTGCTGGAGGTGAGTGGGTTTACATCAATACCTCCAGCTTGCTCCTCAAGGTCATGTGGCTGTTCCTAAAGTATTTGTGAGGCTGCACCCTCAGATCAGCTAATTTGTCCTTGCTTCTCAGGCTATAGGAAGTTTTCATTACTATCATTTTATTAGGAGAAATGAAGGAGTACATAGGGAGTTCATGGACTGCCTAAAGGAGGACTTCACAGAATCACAGCATAATTTGTGTCGGAAGGGACCTTTGAAGGTCGTTTAGTCCAGCCCCCTGCAATGAGCAGGGACATCTTCAATTGGATCAGGTTGCTCAGAGCCTCATCAACCTCACCTTGAATGTGTCCAGGGATGGAGCACCTGCCACCCCTCTGTGCAATCTGTGCCAGTGTTTCAACCCCTCATCATAAAAAACTTCTTCCTTATATCTAATCCAAATCTACTGTCCTTTCGTTTAAAACCATTACCTTAACACTAAAAAAATCTGTCTTCATGTCTCTTATAAGCCCACCTTAAGTATTGAAAGGCTGCAACAGGCTGAACAACCCCAACTCTGCCCAGCCCTTTGACTGCCTTTGTAGCCTTTGTAGCCCTAATTTTTTTCACTGGTACCAACACAAGCAAAATTAGAGAGCCCAGCAGGAGCTGACATGGATGTCTATCTCACTAAAATGAAGTATCAATAACCTGGCTCACACTTGATGAAAGAGCCAGTCTGAATTATTTACTATATGTCATACTTCAGGTTTTAATTTCAATATATGGTGAGATGTAGGATAAATTATTCAGCAGCATGACAAATTAAAATGCCGTTTCAAACCCTATTGTATTTTCTACTCTTAGGTTAACAGTCCAGCTCACAATGATGGCTTGCTAATCTATTTTTGCAAAGGGTTTTTCAACTAGAGAGGCACAGAGGCACACAAGTTTTCCATTGCAGCAAATCTTATCCAGCTTGAATCATTTAACAGCCCATCCTCCTTGAGATACACTAATGAAATACAGCTTGGACAAGAGGGTCAAATGTACCTGCAGCCGGTTGGCCAGGAGCTGGAGGTTTGTTTGCTCCAGCTTTTCCCAGAGAACTTGTAAGGGTGTGAGGGCTCTTGTCCTCCCATTTATGTTATTACTCTGTGTTCCAAATAGCTTCTTAGAGATATTTTATTTTACTTTCTAACTTCCTCTCCTCTCTCTATGATCAGTTTTATAGGAAGGTCTGGGAAACAGAGCTGGTGTTTTAACCTGTCCAGGCACCTCTTCTTTCGTGTTGGGATGACAGGGAAGAAGGTTTCTTCTGCTGCTCTGAACAGTCATGGGTTCAATACAGGGATTGTTGCTTGGTCTTGCAACTCATTTTTAGAGCAATTTTGCAAAGTTCTTCATGTCCACTTGTCAAGATATTTTCCGTCCTCTTTTTGGCAAACAAAGTAAGGAAACACTTGTCAATATTCCTCCTTGGGACCTCCTCTAGGACATCTCTTTAAACATAAGTCCAGGTGACAGTGATTCAAGTTTTCTTCCTCAATGGGTAACACCTCTGCAAAATTACAACCTCCTGAGCAATAGAATATGCAATATTCAGTCTTACAAGAGTGATAAGTCTAAGATGCAGTATTTCCTGACTCATCAGAGCTCACAAAGAGAATCTTTGTATTGGGTGAGGGAAGACATTCAAAGTTTCTGTCCATAAAAGACCCTAAGTTCTTTAAAAATTATTACATGTTTATGCAGAATAAAACAATTTTAGGTCAGTTTAGGACATTTTGTCCCTCTAAAATCTGGTCTGCTGAACTTGTGTCCAGATAATAGAAGTCTATATATTGTAACAGGAATGTTTGACAAAACTATATTTAAAACAAACCTTCAAAGCCTTTGACCATACCCAGGGCTTTATACAATGGTCTGCAAACAAAATCTTGTTTGTTGTTTTGTTTATAACTGGCTCGTGGCTCATCTGTTCTGAAATTTGGGGCTACCCCAGAGGTTTCATGATGAAAACTGCTTCTAGTCAAAAGGCTTTTCATGGAAACAAAGTTCCATCGGACACAATGGTTCAAGGAGCCTTGAAAAAATTTCATTTGAAATATCCTGCATCTGATTGACTTATGCCCTTCCAAAGGCAAAGCAAAGATTTGGAAAGAGCTCTGCCTGTGTTGCTGCAATACCTGGAAGCAGCAGATGATGTGTGTGACTCCAAAGTAGGCATCCTCTGCCCTGTGCCCCAGCAGGGGAAGAGTGGAAGTTCCCTGAGCTCCATGGTGTGCTGGGATCAGCAGCAAGTTCATCACCCAGCCCATAGTGCAGGTACAAAATCCCCAGGGACAGCACTGGTGAAAGGTTGTCCCACTGCTGTGCAGTGATGGAGCAAGGAGCCAAGGGCAGCCAGGGCACCAGGACTGCATCGGCCTTTCCCTCAGAGGCAGAAAGGCTCTCAAGTGCAGCCTCAGTGGGATTGCTACAGAAGGGAAACTGAGCAGATGCAAGAGCTGCTGCTTTACCTGAAGTTAAAAAAGAAAGTTTCTTTAGGTTTCTGGAGAATCAGAAACCCTGGATTTCTGCCGGCCTTAAGAGAAACCCCTACGTACACACTTATGTCCAGATAATGTATCTATATGGATAGCTTATCTCTGAGAACTCTCCAGCTGAAAAAGCTGGGATGAAAGGTGCCATATCCTTTAATGCCACTTTAATATTGGTCCCTGAGATGAGATGAACAGAAATCTGCTTGTTTCTTCCTTAGCAAAAGTAAGACTGCAGTAAAGGAGAGTATGAGGTGGCTGGACTTCTTCCACTTCAGAATCATCCCATCAGGCTGGGATCCAATTACATATTTAGTCCTAACATGTTGCATTAAGAAAATGGGCAAATCATTCTGTGCAATGGGCATCAGTTTCTGCACCTGAAATACTCAGTTAAATAGCTACCAGGCATTGCATAACCCAGTTTATACACTTTAGGATGTGCTTACATGCCATATTGCCTGAGCACTTGGTCAGAAAAAATAACAAACATTATTGATATTACAATAATACTTGCAAATTATAGACGTCTGCAATTACATTAAATTAAAACCTGGTGCGGTTCACAATACTCCGATGGGGCAGCATGACACAGGAACTCTATTACAATCAAACTGTTTCAGCTTAAATATTTGGATGTTTTGGATGTAAAAATAAAAAGCTCAAATTTATATAGATACCTCAGATAGTTTAGCAGAAACAAACTTTACTTTTCACAAGAAAATAGCTGCAATAGCAGATTTTGCCAATCTACCCTGTAGTACCATGACACAATTTGTCAGGCTGATCTCCCTGCAATTTCTGGTGTTACTGGAGCACAGTTCAAAATTGGAACCTGGTTCTTTGCTGTCCAGCAGTCATTTTTTAGAACATGTATCTTTTTTGAAACCGAAACTAGGATTGCCCCATGAACCAGTGGTGTTGGTTGAGCACCGTACATGCAAAAAATAAAGGCAGCAGCATCCGCCTGAAGTTACTGCTCAGAGCTTAATTAATACCAGGGTTTCCACCCTCGTATTGATACTTTCCTCTTGAATTGAATGGGACTTGACTTTGTCACAACAAGATCAGGGCAAGCCTATGAAAACAATGTTGTGACAGCAAGGCAAAAACAAAGGAATGTCATCACATGTGTCAGATGAGGACACGATGGGGTCCTCTTACAGTAGCAAAATAATGTCCCTGAATCCTGGGACACCTTCTTGACTACCAAGGCTCTCTCTGAAAAGGAAGTGCAATGGGAGAACCTGGAAGGTGGCGATTTCTTTAGAAACCAGGAGATGTGGATGCGGTCCCTAGCTAGAATAAAGGGGCTCTACTGACTCCAGTGGGGTTGGACAGATTCACATCTGTAGGAGATCTGGTCCACTGCAACCAAAGTGTGGAAAGGAAGTAGAAATTAAAACACCACCTCACTGCAGGGCACATAAATTCATCACTGGTGTGCTCAGGCATTGCTCCCCATCCCTCACGGTGTAAATAAGGCCACAGCATTTTCATTTGTGGCTAAGAGCTCTCAGTTCCTCATGCCCCTCTCCAACATGAAAATCCCACTTAGGGCTGGTTGCTTTTCCGCTTTGCTGGAAGAGCCGCACTGTGAAATCCCTGTTCCCAGCAGCTACCACCTCGCAGGGGGGGAGTTCCCTGTGCCCCCTCCCCTCCAAGACTTAACAGTACAGCCTTAGAAAGGGGATTTTCCAGTATAAACAGAGCTAAGCCAAACTCTTCTCCTGGCCTCTCCGTGCCCCAGTCCATATTTGCCCCACATATAATTACCTGTAGATTTCACCTAGAAGACAGAGGATTTCACTTATAGCTCCAAATAGGCAGGCCCTGACGTAATGGCAGGCTGAGGAATATAGGTCAGGGAGGTGGCCTAGCCACTGGAAATGAATTTTGGAAGCAGAATAAGCAACTTTGTTAGAGGAGAAGATAGTAATCAGCAGTGGTCCTTGGATCTAAACATTTCACCTCCAGCACTCTTGCAGCTACAGCCCTCATCTGTTTCGCTTTCCTATTTTAAGTACCTGACTCACATTCTAAATATTGACTTCTATTTTTCTATTAGCACTAGATTTTCAGCCTCCATATTGACTTTGACTGCACCTATGGTTGATACTAAACCTCTCAGGTCAACAAACTTTTATAGCTGTTAGCTGCTCAAACCACAGTGGGCAGGAACTGGCACTATAGAGCAGTAGCTAGAAGCAATATTATTGGGAATTATAAATTATTCCTCTGCCTGAACTTTTCCTCTTATTCACATAGCTACATTCATTTTTAAACATGTGGCAAACGAATTGCACAGTGAGGACAATTGGGACTCTGTGATTTGGGGAGCACCCGCCACCACTAGCAGGGATGGATTCTCCCCTGGGAACAACGGAGTAATGCCGGAGTCACAGCCGGGGTACAGCAGCATAATCTGGGCCAGTAATGCCTGTGAGGACAGACAACACCCAGCCAGAGGATCAGAAGCCCCATATCCATCTTAGCTGCACACACAGACCCCTAATGTCTCCTTTGGCTGACGTTTTCACAGCACACGGAACTGAGCTGTTGCAACCAAACATCAGAGAGACTTGGCCATCCATCATTTGTAAAACACTTCATGTACGTAAGAAACAATAACAACATTAAAAGAACATTATGGCAGTGACAAAGCCAAGCCTAAAAAGTGAGGAAATGCAGCAATTAAGATTTACTTATGCCTCACAGTATAATATTTTTCTGCAGACCACATACTATTTTTTGGAATTAGGACCCATGCTCCGGAGCAGGACAGGGAAGGTCCAGCTTCCAACAAGCTATGGCAACAACCCTATATCAAGGACTTTACTGACACAGGATGAGTGCAGCATTTGGATATGAGAGGAATTGTATGAAGCTGCATCCCTTAAAAGATGCCTCTATGGGTGCTGGTGCCCCTGGGCTCTTGCCCAGCATGTGTCCCTGCACAAAGAGCTCACAGAAAAGGTTGGTTTCCTGCATCCCCCCTCTGCCACTCAACCTCACAGACAGCCAAAATGTCACCCGGATTTATCTTAAATTTTAGGTCTGTGCCATGTTCAGTTTAATGCTTTCTAAAAAGTTGTTATCACTGAGGAAATGATTACTGGGATGATAAGCTATGAATGACTTATTCATGCACTATTTTCAGTCCTTCATCAGTCTACTAGATCTTGTGCTTATGTTCCAATCCTTCACATACTGATTAATTTTTCATGTGCTACCAGGCCTTTTTCAAGCAAGGACTGCCAAACTAATGCAATCTGGCCATTTGTGAGCTGTTCCTTTCCTTTTTTGTTTTTGTTACCCCATGCCTGGAGTACAAGCCCGTGGAAGGAAGGAAGGGTCTGTCAGAGAACTTGTACGATACTCGTGATTTATTATTAATTGCTGGCACAGCAAGTCCCTGCAGGTCACAGGACCCTGCCTGTGCTAAGCAACGTCTGGATGCTGTGCTGGGCAATGTATTGACTAGGAAAAGGGCTTTTCCCAGCCTTTCTAAGCAGGCAGAGGTAGCGTCCCCCTCCTATGTAACGGGAATGGCAATAAAGTGCTGGCTGACCAAGTGCACGGAGGGCCGTGCTGCAGCAGAAACTGGGCAAGTGTCTGTAGCTGAACCCTCCACAGCAAACCTAGGAAACAGGCTTTTCCCTCACCTGAAGTCTGCAGAATTACAGTTTTCAAGAATTTACCACTTAATGGCAAAATTCTGGCCCACAATTATGCTGTGTTCTCTCTGCCAAAGCATATACATGAGCTGTAATCAGAGAGTGGTTTTTTTCCCATCCTTCCTCCAGCTTTGCCATGAGGTGGAAGAAACAGTGATCGGTTGAGCTTGCTTTTCCCTGCTGTGCCAGGAATGGCACGTGCCTCATCCTAGAGAGCTGCTGCTCAAATGCTGTTGCTAAAAGCCCCAGGCTTGCAGCACACAGTCCATGGCCCCACCAAAACCAATGGACATCCTTCCATCTGCACCTTGTGGCAGGATCAGGGCCACAAATACAGGCCATGAGAAGTGGGCAGAACATTAAATAAGTTGTGCCCTAAGGGAAGTGGCTAGCACCAGTGCTCGGAGTGAGAACTAACTCTGCTTTGGCAGAGACTCCCTGCACAGCTGTAGCCAAGTCTCTCAGGTATTTGATAGTTTGATTTCTCACCTGTACAACAAGGAAAAAGTAATCCTGCCTTCAGCAGAGTGCTCTGAGGATGACTGCCCTGGGTTCTGGAAGGGACTCTGATGTACAGCATGTATAATGACCCTCAGATACCTAAGCTTGATCCTTCTGGTGGAAACATTTATAGACCTTTAGTTCCTAATTCCAGCTATACATTACCACAGGAGCAAGATGGAGCAAGATAAGCCTATTGTCTTACCCAGATCTCTCAAGCTGATCAGTGAACATTTTGGCTCTGCCAAGCCAGCACATTCGCTTCTATGCTACCCCCTTATTCTGCAAGCAATGCAATTATCAGGCATTTGAAAAATAAATAAAAAACCACAGGCACACAAAAAGCAGTGCTTTGTGAGCAACCTGCTGCCATCAGGGTCCCAGGTGACCCAGGTTGGCCAGGCTGTGTGCCTGCAATCAGCATGGCTTGTGTGCTCTGAACAGCTTGTCCTTACCCCATCACTCCACACATGGGACACTATCCCCTTATTGCCCTCACCCAGGGCCCTGACCTCAATTATTAACTGCGTTTAGCAAGGACATTATTAAACCTGACTCTCTGCTCCCAGATGAGCTATCAGGTGTCTCTCTTTGACCCAGCAGGAACCTTTTTCTCACCCCATGCCCTTCTTATTACCCTTTAATGTGCCCTGAAGCCTCTGGAGTAGCTCTGTCCGTCTCAGATAGTGTCATTTCTAGAAGGATAAGGGGAAGAAAAAAACCAAAACAAAAAACAGATAAGTCCATTCCTGAAGATTTTTCCTAACTGGCTCTAAAAGGTCTTTCCTTTTCCTTTCTGTTCTAATCATCCATCTCTAATAACAAATTCTAAAAACCAGCAGGTCTATCCAGTCACAGCAAACTGCTCAACTGTGGATTAAAGCACATTACAGTTTTTAGCAGGATACTACTCCTCTTTATACCTGTGAAAACTGATTGCATCTGTCTATTATGATTAAAAATCAAGGAGATATTAGTAAGTAGCTACTAATTAGCTTGCATTTTAATCGTGGCTTTTATGCCAAACAAACACAGGAGTGCCACTGAAACATAATATAAAATGTCAGCAAACGTCTCCACTTTAGAGCTTGGCAAGTGCAGCTTGCAATGTGCTGATGCCACCAGGGCACAGAAGAGCATTAGGCAATGCTCCCTGCTCTTCCTGGGCTCTGGCACAGGAATGCACCAGGCTGTGGCTGGAACATAACCCTGGAGTGAGTGAGAGCAGTCTAAGGCATCTTGGCTTCATGGGCAGCACCAAAAGCCCAGTGGAGGCTGTTCCAGCGGCTGAACCAAGAAGACCTCAGAGACCCTAATCTGGTTTTCTACTTCCTCTCTCCTCTTCTGCAGGTTTTTATAAGAGGGATGTGTCAGGGTTCATCTCATGTTGGCAAGGAAGCACCTCTGTGCCACCAACAAAGTACACAAGGTGTGGGTAACGGGGTTAACTGGGAACTCCAGTCAGGTATCAGCAGTGTCCCTGCATCTCCTGCAGCCTCTGCATCACCTATCCAGCAGCAGTGACAGCTGCCAGCCAGCAGTGCCGCTCTCCCATCGCCGTCATTTCCAGGACCAGGCACAGGCACTGTGCCCCTTGCCGTGCCCCATGGCTCCCCAGGCCTGACCCCACTCCCTGCTCCATCTGGGCAATCTTCCATCCCTCCCAAAACCATCGCATGTGAAAAGAGCTGCTCTGGGGCTGTGCTTCTGAAAACCACCACCAAACTTTTCATTCCCAGTACTGTCCTTCACTACATGTCCGTATGGTGCCCAGCATCCCAAAGCCCTCATCTCATCTCTTCCAGAGCCCCTAGGGGCTGCTAGATTGCAAAAAAATAACACTAAAGACCAGCTGAAGAGCAAAACATTCCTCAAACCTATCCTTCCACTCGTGACAAGCATCTGAAAAACGCAGCATCCTTCAAATAAAAGGCTATGACTGAATAGTGCAAGTGTGATGAATGTTTTATGGATGAGAATGCTCCTGCCCCTCAAAATATTTGTTTTCAACACTCACAAAGTAGTATAATGTCATTTAGCAAGGAGAATTCTAGCAGTCGATGCACAATCTGGCAGAGCTACAAGTACTGTAGGTGTTATGATACACACACAACATGTTTTACAAATAGAAAGTGGTTTCCAGAGTTCTTTAATATATTCTAATTTCCCCCACCTCTACCCAAAAAAGCTGCAGTTATGAAAATACTGTTGCATACTGAAATATTAAACTAGAAATCTGAAGAGAGATGTTTTTTTTAAAAGCTCTCTTTTCAGTGATTCCTTCTTCTCTCTCTTTTTTTTTTTTTTTTAAGTCAGGTATGTTTTTAGCAACTTAAACAGGTTGGGTTACCCACAAGAAGTAGTAATTTTTCCACCTAGCAGATTGAGGCATTCATACCCTCTTCAAACATTTCTAAATTTATTCTCCAGTATTATTCAAATAGAAATATTTGCATGTACACCCTGAATCGGATAAAACCCTTTTAGTACTAACTCATGGGTAGAAACCACACAAATGAAGAAGATTAAAAAATGCACCTTCTTTGAATCCAAGGAGCCTTTGCAGGAAGTCCTTCCAAAAAGCCATCCTGTCTCAATTGGTTATTATTTCTTCTTTTTGGAGGAGAATCCTGCTCAAGAGCAAATCTGGTACCTATACAACATGCAATGAGATACACCCTTACCTGGCTAGCAGCCACATGGGCAAAGGGGTTATTAGCCTAATTTACAGGTGGGAGACCAAAGGAAAAAGAGACCAAGTGAACTTTGCAAGGCCACCTGAGACACCTGTAGCAAACAGTTTTTTTGCTTGAGTCCCATGCCTCAGTCACAACATAAGGCTTCCTTCCCAAGAAGCAACATCAGCTGCTTCTTGTGGATTTTCCAGGAGCAAGAATGCTGGGGTTTAACTCTTACAAGTCTCTGAGGCCACCAGTTTCACTCTTCACTTAGGTGAAGTGACCAGACTCAGTTTCAGGAACAAAGCCCTTTGTAGAGCACTCAGGTGTGAGCGGAATCAACCACTGCCCCATCCAACCTCCTACGCAAAGGAGGGCACGTCAAGTCCCTGTTTTTGGGCATTTTCAGAGAGTGGAGACCCCTGCCTGATCCACGAGGAGCATGCCAAGGAGGTATCATGCAGTAACCTTAGCACTGTAGTGGCATCCTGCACCTGAGCCATGGGGGCCTTATCTCGTCTGGGCAGTGCCACAGGACTGTGGGCACATCAATGAGCAGCTCAGCAGAGCTGAGCCTTGCTGCTTCAGTCAGCACTGAAAATGACTCAGTGCACATCCACACTGTGAGGATACATGGGAAGTTTCTTCTGGGAACATGGACGAATGGGCAGATGTCTGCTGATGACGTCCCAAACAGGGGGCATAGATAGTTCATAATCCAAATGAAGATGTTTCTAGTTTGTCTCAGAGAATAACCTCCAGGAAATGCAGTATTGTCAATTCACTCACTTGGGATAGGGGATTAACAACCAGGGAGTGAGTTCCCCTATAGGGAGAAGAGCAAGGTGGAGGAAAACTGCAGCCTACAATCGGGTTTGGCAGGCTGTGCTACCCTAGGAACAGGACAACCTAAGGGAGCAGGACCTGGAACCTACTGAGGTTTCACAGGCTTCGTGACCTGTTTATTCCCACAGCCTACTGTGTTCAGTAGGCTGTGGGAATAAATCCAATATATATGTTCTGCAAAGAAGAACAGCCTTTCCAATTGTGAAAGGCTTCTATCCACGCTCTATCCATGCTCCCAGCATGGAACATATCCCAGACACCAAAGGCTTCTATCCACGCTCCCAGCATGGAACATATCCCAGGCATCTTTTAATTGCTACACATGAGGCAACCATGAGGGTCCATGTAGGTTGTGATGAGGGAAAAGCTCTTATGCTGCACTGCTAAAGAGGGGATGATGTGATGCTGAGAACAGGGCAAGAGCAGGGTGGTACCTGTGTATCAGCTGCAGATTACAGCCACAATGTCTGTGGCCTCAGGACAAAAACTGAGAGAATAAATTGGTACAAATTACATGAATTACCTAAATAATGCTTGTTATAAAATTACATCTCCATGCTGCCATCTGTTAGCCTGCAAGCAGTTCCACAGACAGCAGAGGAACTACATGAAAATAAAATATTATCCTGTACAAGGCGGGGATGAATGATTGTGCCTTTAGCATTTCCTACCTGCTTGCAAACAGATTGTCACCTTTACAACCCTATTGGGCCAGATTCTCACCTGAACTCAGCAATGCTGATTTGGGCTAGCTCTGAATCCATGATTTACAAGCATGACAGTGGCCTGCTGTCTGTCTCTGGGTTGTTTGCTAAGTTCCACAGTATGGCCTGTGGTGTTTCCCCCTCCTGTCACTGCCCAGCTGCCCCAAGGTAACAAATGGTGAGCCCAGTGTTCCACCCATCCACCCATTTGTGACAGGCTCCTTCACCTCCTTCACCTCGCTCTTCCCCTTGCAAATCCAACCTGGGAGACACAACCCTGACCATCAGTCCAGTCTCCAGTGGAGTTGAGTCCCAACCCAGCAGATCATGCGGATAAGTCCTGAGGGACTTAAGCATGTGCTTAAGTTCTCTGCTGGATCAGTGCCTTTGCAACCAGTCAGACTGCTTTGTTAGCAGTGCTGAGCACCAGGGCTGAGCTCCAACAGGAAACAGCAGCTTCCCTTTGAAGTCCTGCCACTGATGTTCACGTAGGTGGGACTTCAAAGAAGAGCCACCGCTTCCCCTCCCAGTATCGGAGGCCCCAGTGTTGGAGAAGCAGTCCTGCTGGTTTTAATTGCATGAAGGGATGCTTTAGGGCGGACGATTCAGCCCTTCTCAGAAAAGGGACAACTTGAAAAAGTTCCCACCTGCTGGCAAGAGACCCAAGGAGAGGTGAACCTGTACCCCAAAATACCCTTTAAAACAAAGGTCTGTGGAAATAAATCTCATTCCCTTCTGTTCCCTGTTTTCCATAGTGCGACTGAAAACTACCTTGTGAGCATCTAGTTTACTCTGGAGCTGCATTCCTGACCAGTGTAAGGGCCCCTCACCAACTGGATGTGGATGAGGAATGGCCAACCTCAGCTCCCATTATTGAGATCACTGGAAAAACTGACTTCAACAGCCAGACTGAGCCAACATGAGGAAATACCCCCACAGGCAACCTACATGGCTGATTCTGCTGCTGACTGACAATGCAATCACACACCGGAGCTCCTCTAATTTCTCTGTATCTCTTTTCCTTGAGGGAAAACAAACCAGAGAAGTCCACATCCTAAAGGGTGTCAATGAACTCACATGACATCAAAATGTGGCCCCACCTCTTCTCTTGCAGACTGCCAATATCCACCTATTCTCTCAATCTTCAGCCAGAAGCAAGACCCAGTCAGGGGGGAGAGGGATCAGACTCTTAACACAGAAAACCCTGGGGACCATGGGAATGCACTAGAGAAGCAGCCAGCATTCCCAGGAGCAAGTGCAGGATTTACATGCACGTGCAAATCTCTCCCATGTTCATATTGCTTGTTTTCTCCTCCCTGAATTTCCTTCATGTATCCAGATTCCATCCATTTCTCCATTCAAAAGCCAGCTACATGAGCAGGCATGGATTTTGAAGGAAGATGAGTAATTCAGTGTTCTTCAAGGAGTGAGTCCTTTGTGACCTCACTACACAGAGTTCAGCTGAGCCCTGCTGCTCTTGTCACCAACTTCCCATAACCTGGTCATCTGCCCTGGTCACTTCATGTTTTGTACCACCTCACACAACACTTGCACACTGCTTTTGGAACAAACTTGAGTCAGCAGGAAAGCAATGTATGCCAGTGGGGATTAATAAGAGCAGGAATTTTAACCCCAGTAAAACCTGCTAAGCAAAGATGTGCCCCAAAAATGCAGAGAGTTCTCGGTGCCAGACCCTGAGGGGCTGACAGCAGCAGTGCAGTGTGACAAGACTGGACTTGACCACTCAGATGATCCCAGCACAAACTCTGGTGTGTGCTCTGGTGTTGAAGAATGACCAAAAAGCTCAACTGAAACAATTTCTGGCTCAGGACGAAAAAAAGAGTATGGAAAGTCCCCCAAGTGCCTTTCAGTGACACAGCTATGGTTTGCTCAACCAGCTCAACAGCAGAACAACTTGAATAGAAATGTTTGATAAAAGATCTCTTTTTATCAATAGAAAAGTGATTTTTTCAAGACATTTCTCTTAGAGTTTTGAACTTCTACCAAAAAATGCCAATATGTATTGTCAGCCAAAACTATACAACTATTCTATAATCAGCAGTTTCCCATTAAAGATTTTTGAGATTTAGGATTCTGGGGGTTTTAATTGCTATTTTTTTTCTGCTATTTTTTTAAATCAACATTTTCCACCAAGGGAGGAAAAATATTCTGGTCAAGTGCTGGTTTCCATGCAAGGTTGAGAAGGGCAAGCAGGAGGAGGGATTACTGTATTTTTCCTTAATGACACAAACATACTCTTATAACTGAAATCACCATGCACTTGTGAGCCTGACAAATTTAGAGGACTTAAAATCAATCAACAAAAAAAGAGCTTGACCACAAGGGAAGTTCTGGTCAACCCTTCAACTTTACATCATAGACAACATTAATTTTATCATAGCCTTAAAAAATTAAAATAGAAAAATGCATCTTCTTGGAAAACAGCAGTTATTTTCTTCCCCAGCTCAGATATTTTTATAAACCTGGTTCCACCAGCCTCACTTCTGTTGAGAATCACCTTTCCCTGCAGGGCAGAGCATTTATTTAGAGGTGAGATATTATGTCCCAAGCAGGACACTGAGATGCCTCCACCCAACAAAAACTCTACTGTGCAGCTGAGCTGGACCAGCTACATCCCAGGTCCAAGTCTGGTTTGCAGCATTCCCCATAGTGTCTGGATACTGGCCTCTATAAATAAACAGGCCAGAAGGTCTGGAGAAGAGGTGAAGCTTTTCTCATTAGCTGTAAGCAAGGAAGGAAGTTGTACCTCACCAAAGACTGCGGGAATTCACAACTCCCTCCTTCCCTTAATAGCACTGCTGGAGGCGGAGAGGAGCAGGGCAGAGCAGCCTGACAGGGATGGTCCAGCAAAACTGTTGAGACAACCAGTGAAATGAAATCTGCACATGAGTAAGGGTGGCAGAACTTGCCTGACAGATACCTTTCTTGCTGGCTAATCAGAACCACAATTTATAGCTCTTTCCATGAAATCTCAGCAAAAGAACACAATGGCACACAGACTGATTTGGTTTGCTGGCAAACATGTCTGAACCCTTATTTGTTGAGAGAATTGGTTTTGATAGCTTGTTGTCACCTCCAACATGTTTTTCTGGTTACTTACACACATTAGCTTAGCAAAACTTCCACTGGGAAAAAGTCTCTGGTCCAGGAGGAGTCTTCTGGGCAAAACAAACCTGGCTAGAGCAGCCAATGATTTCGGCAGACAGAAGATGCACTTGTGAAGGCCTGATATAGATCAGGGAGTTGAACTTGGATCTCCTAAATCCAAGAGGGATATCTTAACCCCCAGGCAAAAGGCCATTCTTCTTCCCCTTAGGAGTCACTTCGCACTGCATATAAGGACATTTGCAGGTAACAGCCAGAGCACTTCTGCAGAACAGTAACCCAGAAAGAGCAGGAACATGACCCTGGGTCTCCATGTGCCAGAGCAGTGACTTGGCTATCCACTGGGTTATTGCAGTAATAGGGAAAAACAAATCCCTTTACAGATCATGTGTCTTGCAGGAGGAATGGAAAAAACTGGAAATCTCCCAGCATCCTGAGCAACAGAAGTGTTTCCTCTCTGCTGTTACGGGGGGCAGATCTGCAGTATTTATCACCTCTTGTCGCCAGAGTTGGGATCTGGCCTGCTGCCTTCCACCCTCATTCAGAATGCACTTTCATCTCTAGTATAAACACTGAGGAATATCAAAAGCCCTGCTGACAGTACTGCTCTCATTTTCTGCTTTAAGAAGTTGCCAAAATGTACAAAATTAAACTCCCCGAGTCACAGTAGGCTGTTTAGTCAGTTTATCCAATTGGTAACGTAAAACTATCACAACCTGTCATTCTCTCTCCTTCCTTCCTTCCTTCCTTCCTTCCTTCCTTCCTTCCTTCCTTCCTTCCTTCCTTCCTTCCTTCCTTCCTTCCTTCCTTCCTTCCTTCCTTCCTTCCTTCCTTCCTTCCTTCCTTCCTTCCTTCCTTCCTTCCTTCCTTCCCTCCTTCCTTCCCTCCTTCCTTCCCTCCTTCCTTCCCTCCTTCCTTCCCTCCTTCCCTCCTTCCCTCCCTCCTTCCCTCCTTCCCTCCCTCCTTCCCTTCCTTTCTTCTTTCCTCCCTTCCTCGCTTCCTCCCTTCCTCCCTCCCTCCCTCCCTTCCTTCCTTCCTTTCCTTCCTTCCTTTCCTTCCTTCCTTTCCTTCCTTCCTTTCCTTCCTTCCTTCCTTCCTTCCTTCCTTCCTTCCTTCCTTCCTTCCTTCCTTCCTTCCTTCCTTCCTTCCTTCCTTCCTTCCTTCCTTCCTTCCTTCCTTCCTTCCTTCCTTCCTTCCTTCCTTCCTTCCTTCCTTCCCTCCAATTTCCCCTGGAAGGGAACACAGTTCCTCCAAAAATCCAATCAGATCATCAAATTTCAAAACAGCAATATAAATCAAATATCCCTGTGATGACTCTGAGGAAGATTCCTCTGGACAGCAAGTACACTGCCCAGGCCACAGGGGGTACAATATGGATATTATTGTGCTAAAGGAGTTTCTCTGGGAATTTTCTCTGGAATTGCAGGAATCAGAAAGAGGAATGCTCTGTTGTCCCTCACCCACCATCTCAAAGAGCATATTTGAGGGCTGGCCCTGTATTTCTCGTTATCTTCCTAGTTCCTTTCAAAACTAATGGGAAAATGTGGGCCTCAAAAATATAGAATTGGGTTCTTTCTTATTTCATTAACAAAAACAAGAGTAAAATGAGCAGGACCATTTTACAAACAGCAGCTCTGTGGAAAACTTCTAGGAAAACAGGAGCAATGCCAAATGTTTCTCTAGCTCTAGAGTTCCTAAGCAGGGAAATACAGCCCCTTAGCAAGGCATGCATGACATTTGCAAATGACCTTCACTGGAAATCAAGTGTAACATACATTACCTCAGTACATAATTCATTCTTAATCTATTAACATAAGACTCATTAACATATTAGTAGCAGTAGTGGTGTTAATAGGAGTAATACTAATAATCCTGTCATTGTGGTGCTAACAGGTCCCAGCATGCCAGGTCTTCTACAGGCCTTCAACAAAAGGATTTGTGACTCAGCATCCCAAAGGTGGTGAGACAGCGGTTTGATAGCCCTACCAGTTACTTCATGGGATGTGTGCTATTATGTCTTCTTCTCTCCCCGAGGAATCACGTAAGATCTAAATGTGCAGTCATAAGGATTGTTCAAGTATAAGATCCCTGATGGTATCTTTGCTGGACATGGGGTGAAACCCTAAAGAATGTTTGGGGTTTTTTTAAATTAATATTCCTTAAATATTTCTGTTTGTACTCTATCAGGTGTGAAATGCCTACTGAGCTCTTGCAGAGATTTCTGCTTCTCCAGGGTGCAAGAAGACTCTCACCTCAGGGAAAGGTTTTATGAAGTAGTTTTGCAGAATTTGTCAAGAACTGCTTGGGAGGAATAACACACAGCCTAAGAAATGCTGTTGTAGTTCCTTTTTCCACCCTTGATTTCCCCTGCTTGGAAATCTCACCTGACAGGAGTTGAGGAATGACTCTGTTAGTTTGGGATTTCCAGGAACATAGTTCCCGTTACGCTGAGGGAAGGTTTCCACATGGCTGAGCCCTCCCACAAGGTTCAGCCAAGCACAGCCACCCAGCCAGCAAACCCCCAGAGTCCAAGAGAAGCACACTGACCTCCAGCTCTTCCAAAGAAGAGTCACACTCACTGTGGTTGTGTTCTGCAGGGGGCAGGTACTTGCACAGGACGGTTGAAATTTATTGAGTGATTTCTGATGCTACAACACAGATCTAATTTACCATAAGTGCAAACACTGCTCACAAGATTTAGGGAGAAATCAAAGGTCAGATTTCAAGTATCCTTGAAAATCTGACAGTTCTAAGAATCCATTATTTGGGTCTTGGCTGTAGAAAACTGATTAGAAGACTGAGGAGTATCCCTGGCTTCATGCACAGACAAAATCTGCAGGCAGAGGTTTGCCGCTGCAGAAAATGAACAGATATTCTGTGGTATCTTGCCACACATCCCTGAATCTGTGGGATGCCAAATCCATGCCACAATGGAAGGTAAGACTGGGCAGGCTGGGAGCCACAGCTGGGGTGGAAAATATCCACAGCAGCATTATATAAGGACAATAAAAAGCAAAGCTCTAATTACCTTCCTGCTCACCTTCACCACGCTGCAATGAAGTCTCTGTCATTAACATCTCATCTACATAAAAAGGTAGAGCATTGTAGAGTATATTAGAACAGGGAAAACACTACAGCTCTTTTTTGAAAGAGAGCTGTATGGTACAAAGCACTTTGACACCAGAATAACTGCATTCACATGAGGTCTTGTCCCAGTATAACCAGTGATTCAAAAAATCCAATAACATTTTCCTAACAAAAAAATTGTATCAAGGTAATTTTTACTGTAAACCAGGCCTAAAAATGGTTCTTCAGACTAGGTTTCAGAAAAATTGTCAAATATTCCAACTCTTCCCCAAGTGTTGTGATCCCAAGTATAGCCTTTAAAACTCCTGACATTGCAATGGCCCCAGCCAGCCTTGGGGTCTGCCCAGAGACACTGAAGGTGCAAAACCAGGGGATTGATGCAGGCTCCAAATCCAGAAATTCCAAAGAAGAAAACCCCTGCCATCACAGCCTATCCATCACTCAGGTGGGTGCTAAAGAACGCCCTTGGAGGCTGATGATGGCACTGATGTCTGGTGCTAACTCAAGGGAGCTCTCTGGCCCCAAGAACAGCTGTAGACAGGACTCCAAGGCCATAGCCCTGCCAGAGATGCCTGTGGTCATCCAAGGAGTTGTCAAGGCTTACCTTCACAGCTGGTTTATCTGGCTCCCACCGGCTGGCTTTTCAGAGCCCCCAAATTATTATTATCAAGAATCTTGTATTAACTACTACGTTCCCAAGTGAGTGAGTAAACAGGTTCATCAGCTGGGAATGGCAAAACAAATTATCAAAGGCAGCTCTTTCCTCCTCCCTTTCCTTAGGCTTAACTTTATTTTTAAAAACAGAATCAAAATCAGCCCAGCTCACCCCACTCCAGGTAGGAGGGAAAAGGCACCAGGATCCTCCTTGCCTGTTTTTAGTCTCTTTCAGAGCTCCACACAGATCTTCCAGCTGATGGGCAGAAGCCTGTTAATTGTACACTTGCTGGAACAGCCATAGCTCTGCCTTCCTCCACCAAGTTAAACATCCCTCTGCAATCTCCGCTGGGGTGAAAGACAGCAAGTGACATCCCATTCCTCACCATCCAAGAAAAGAGGAAAATCTCCCTGATGCCTCTCTCCAACTGTATTTCTGAATATATGAACACTCCATGTCTTGGCAGGGAAAATACATGACTTGGATCACACAGTGCAACTTTGTGACATCTGCAGAGCTGTGAACTTTACCTTTGTAGGGCTTCTGTGAAGGCACTTTGGCTGAATCATACTCCTCTCCAGAGATGGGGACAATCTTCCCAAGACTTCTGCACTGCAAGATGGACTTTTATATTCAGACTGCCTTTATGGAGGCTTTGAGAGGAGAGTTCCTGTATTGAAACCACATTGTCCAGCCTGAGCCAGAGCCTGCTGCTTGAGCCCTGTCTACTCCCCAAGTCTTCGCAGTGCTGATTGCTTCCCGGTCAGAGCACGAAACAGGAGGGCTTACAGCTCCCGGGAATCTGCCAGCATGGAAACTCTACTTGACTAACAGTTTGCAAAGCTCCACTAGAGCTCTGGGACAGACCTCTGTCTTTTCAGGGTCTTGGTAGGTGCAGAGTGGTCTGAACAGCTCTCCGTGTCTGTAGCTGCTACAAGAGAAACACCTTTCCTCTTTTTTTTTTTTTTTTTTTTTTGAAAGAGAAGCTGTTGGGACGTGCTCACCATCTCGCTCTCTTTTGATAACCCTTTCGGCATCCTTCCGTTTTCTGGTTATTCATTTCTTACCCCTGAAATCTGATTCGTGATCTCAGCCCTCTCTTATCAGCCCCTTTCGCTGAGAAGTTCCAAAGCAACGGGTTAGTTTTAATCTTTGTGCTCTTTCTCTGTCACGAGGCCTTGTTGTGCTGGGGAGGAGGTGAGTGATAGGACTGACATTGGAGGGGGGAAGGGGCTGCAATCCATTAACTCCCCGTTATCTCTCTATTCATCTGCCCGCAAAACAAAGGTATGATTGTTGCTCCAGCTCCCAGACCTGCGCTGGCTTCACTCCAGCTCCCGTTGGTCAGAGGAGACATGGAGGCACGGCCGAGCACAGCTCAGCAGCCGAGGGTAAGGCCTCCTATACGAGCTCTGTGCCCAGGTCCTACAGCCACGTCCTGCCCTGCCTTGGTACCACCGAGTGGCAGCTGTGCCCGGCCTGGCTGGAGCCGGCCTCCCTTTGGGTGTTTGAACCTGCCCGTGAAACACAGGTTGGACTCTGCACCACCCCGGTATCTGGCAAACCCGTTCTGGGCTGTGCTCTCATTGAAGCAATTATATAGGATATAGGGTGCTAGAACATGAGTTCCTTTATCTCTGTTTCCCACATTACACCCTTTCCTAAGGCAAATTGATGCAGCCCCATTGAAGCTGAGACACTGATTGACACCAGCTGAAGATCTGGCCCCGATTCTGCTGTGCCTTGCCTCTGGGGAGTCATTTACACCTGTTCAGAGTGCAAAAGGCAACCAGCAGCAACCACTGGAGCTGCAAAGCAGCAAAGTCCCATCCCATCACCTTCAAAGCCTGACATGCCCCGCACTGATCAGTGGCACAGGGCCCAGTTCCCTTTACATCTCAGTTGGTTTTGGCGTTGCACATAGACATCCTCTCTTTAGCTTCTAGTAAACCTTGAGATCCCTGCCAAGATTCATGAAAGAAAAAGCTGTGGCCCAGTTCCTGGAGGGTGACTTGGTGTAAATAACTTTCAGTAGCATGATGACACCCTCATGAAATTTAGCACCACACTGGTCGGTCCATAAAATGTGGAGCCAAGAACCAGTCCTGATCCAATGTTGCATGCTGAATATTTTTTGCTTTCCTTGCACACACAAATTCCCTGGCAATTTCCGGAAGAACTGCAGTTGTGCAAGCCAAACAGGGCTTGGCTTACATTCTGAATCATCCAAATAGAGCCGGTTTGCATGGACAACATCAGCTTTTGAGCAAATCTTGCCAGCAGTGTAAAATCCCTGAGATCTGAATGAGACCCCAGTTGACTGCAGCTGGCTGGCTTGCCTGGGCTGTCCCTTCTGCCAGCTTTAACCATGTGGCCAAAGAATCTTGCAGGGACTAGGCAGAGCAGTCTCCATTCACCGCTTGCAATACACCTGCAGGAACCGAGGCTGGACTTCCTTTGTTGTTTCACTGCTCTTAGTGACACCCTGTCCAGCTTGGCACTATTTGGTGGCCTCTGCAAACAATGGTGAAGCTGGACAGCCATGAACACACATCTTCACAACCTCTGTTGTCCTTGGAGAATTCCAGGGATGACAGTCTCTTCTGGTTTTTGACATTACCATCCAAAATCCAGTGAAATTACTGTAAGGCCTCCAGAACTGATTTCAAACAAAATGGACCCAGCATTTAAATCCATGTTTAGATCTGTGGGTTCCTTTGGGCTTCTAATTTCCATGGGGATTTGCATAATAAAATACAATAATAGTTTGGGCAAGTACATTGAGCATTGGCTGTCAGCCAGGAGCTAATTAGCTCCATTGCAGACTGTTTAGCTCTGGACAAGTCACTTGACCTTCCAAAGTCACATCATCCCCACCTGTGAAATGGGATGGTAATACTTGCCTCACAGGGGTGTTGTGAGGATTAATTAGTTGCTGCTTGTACATGACTTTGATGATGTTAAGAACTACATGCCTGCTAAGTATTGTTATTTTATCATGGCTGGGAAGATATTGCAGTTAGGGCTAAATCCTGCCCTTGGAAAATGATGTGACTGTCCCCACATCTTGTTAAATCAGCTGCTGGGCTTGTGCAAGCAGCTTTAATATAACATTGGTACCAAACATCAACATGCACTTTGTATCTCTGAGGCTGCCAAATCCCTGGAACAATGTCCTGCTGGGAGTCATGTGATGCCCCATCCTGCCACAGACAGCTCTGGGTAGGAGCCCTGCTGCAAACTCTTCCTCTCCCTCACAAATTGAGATTAGGAGATGTTTCCATTGGGCACTTGAGTGGTGATCTCAGGTCTAGGGCTCAGTGCTGTGCAGCACCCAGGCAGCACACGCTGCTCACTGCCAACGGGACAGCCCGCCTAGGATGGGACACTGGGGACAACCAAGCACACTGCCAACAGGACAGACCCCTGGCATGGGACACTGGGGACAACCAAGCACACTGCCAATAGGACAGACCCCTGGCATGGGACACTGGGGACAACCAAGCACACAGCCAATAGGACAGACGACACAGGGGACAACCAAGCGCACTGCCAACAGGACAGACCCCTGGCACGGGACACGGGGGACAACCAAGGACACTGCCAACAGGACAGACCCCTGGCACGGGACACGGGGGACAACCAAGGACACTGCCAACAGGACAGGCCCCTGGCACGGGACACGGGGGACAACCAAGGACACTGCCAACAGGACAGACCCCTGGCACGGGACACGGGGGACAACCGAGCACACTGCCAACAGGACAGACCCCTGGCACGGGACACGGGGGACAACCAAGGACACTGCCAACAGGACAGACCCCTGGCACGGGACACGGGGGACAACCAAGGACACTGCCAACAGGACAGACCCCTGGCATGGGACACAGGAGACAACCAAGGACACTGCCAACAGGACAGACCCCTGGCACGGGACACGGGGGACAACCGAGCATACCCCTCCACCTGGGACATCCACACGAGCTGCAGCAAGGCAGGATGGCTGCAGGAACACATGGATACATGCACAGGCACAGACGGATTACAGGTAAGCTCCTCCTGCTGAAACTCCAAGCCTTGGGTGGATGCTTCCTCCCCTGAGTCTCCCCTGAGAGAAGACACCTTCCACCTTGGCATTTGGGCCTAGATGCCACCAAAGAGTGCACAAAGACAATAATTCCTTTTCTGCAACAGGCTACAGCTCAGGATCACTAACAGGCTAAAACCACAGTATCCAGCCTACTCAAGGAGTTATGCATCCAAATCTTGGTGACATTTAGTGGATGTCGGCCAAATGGCTCCCTTTGATTCCTTTGAAATTTGAAACATAACTGTCACTGTATCTTAGACATGTGAACTGCTCTGAGAAGTCTCCCATATAGATTAGACTGTGATCAAAGTGTTCCATTAAACAGAATTTTATGAAGACAGAGGCTTGAGGCCAGGCTGATCAGCAGCAATATTATCTGAGAAAACACAAACTCCCAAAGCCAGCAAGTTTGAAAGGGTTAAAGAAGAAGGTTGTTTGGGTAGCCGGTGTACATTAACTATCATTTTCAGGCAGCATGCAATGACTAGTTAGAAGGGCTTATCATCTCCAGCTATGTGAGGAATTACAATAAATGCCTGAAATGCAAGCAGGTTTCCGGCTTAGGTAGGTAAATAATGGAAGTCACTATTTTTGTCTGAGTTGCAAGAATTCCCTGCACACGGAGGTTCCCCACCCCCTCCCCACTGTAACACAGCTAACTCCACTCCCTGCTGCTTGGCAAAATTAAGTCCTTTCCTGCATCTTTGGGACTTTTGCTTTGTCTGCAGAAGGAGTCGACTCACTATTTCCTTTTTGGAGGAAAACAAGAAGTTACATTTTCTGCATTCATTTATTTTAAATACTTCCAGAATGTAATGACCTAAGGATGAGAGGAAGGAGATATGAGCTGCTCTGAGATGGGGGCTGCATGATTTGTAGGGAAAAAGTAACAAAAGAAGCAACCACAGCATAATTCTGGTGTTCCCAAAGCCTCCTAGCAATCTTCCCATTGCCTTCAGTGTCATGAAGCACCATCCCCTGCTGAAAATACTCTGAAACGGTTTGGTGATTCTGCTGCTATTTGAACAGCCACTGAAGAAAACTTCTGACTGCCTCTGCAGGATAGAAATAGGATAAACTCTGGATAGCACTTAGTAGTAAATAGGGAATAAAGTCATTACAGTCAGGGAGTTGATTCTCATTTTGCCCAAGGCCCTTCTCCCTGCCCTGGCATCCCCAGGCACGTGCCTGACCTGGCCTCTCTCAGAGGCCCCTTTGAGGTCTGTGTGTTAGAGCCTTTGCTGAAGGAAACACTGGGCTCCCGCCAGGGGAGGGGAATCTGGGTGGGATCCTGAGCCTTGCAAAGTCCCTGTTGACCTGGCCAGGCTCCAGGCAATTCCAGGAGAGCCTCAGCCGTGGTGAATGCTCCCAGTGTTTGTGCAGCCCTGCTGGGGGAAGCCCAACGCAGGCTTGGGGAGGGGGCCCCAGGGAAGGGTTAAGCAGCGCCAGGCTGGAAGTGTCCTCCCTCCATGCTCCATACATGCCGTATTCCTCAGCAAAGTGAACGTATCAACACTGGCACGCTCCCACACACTGCTTTGGCTGTCCTCCAGGAAACCATAGCCCAGCTATTTGGCACACAAGGCCACAATTTTATTTACACAATCAACTTCTTGATAAACACAAAACTTACAAAATATACCACACCCTTAAAATAAAAAAGGAAGAAGTGTGGGTGAAAACTGCAGCAACTTGACCTTCTTGGCCAGAAGGGTCAACATGCTTTGATTTGATAGCTCCATCCACATGGAAACTGCTTGTGGATCCATGAGGATTTGCCCTGGTCTTTAGGCAGGGGGGCACACAGGGGTACTCTGTGGGGCTGGGAGCTGCCAGAGGGGTCAGGACTGAGTCAGGCAGGTTTCCCTCTGGGCAGAGGGGTCTATGAACATTTTCATTTTCAACTCTATGTGCCCCAGTCAATCTAACCACCTGGAAGTAGAAGTTGTGGGCTTTATTTTGGGAGGTAAAAAATCTGATTTCACGTGGCAACCAGATTTTTTTGGTGACATATTCCACTTGGCCAGGGCACCAGTCAATTCAGCTGGAAAACTGGGAAATCTTAAACCTTCAGCAGCCCTCCAGGGCACCCACGATCTTAGGTGAAGCTCTGCCTAAACATCAGATAAAGCTGCCCCAGCCTTGCAGTGACCTGAGGGGCACATGTATGCATGATGTTGGCATCTGGGGTCACCTGAACTCAGCTCCATTATCTTCTCATTCACCTTTTGAGCTCACATTTCTCCACTGACCCTTGTGTTGCTTGGCAAATGAGTCACATCCTTCCTCCTCCAATCTGTAGGCCCCGGAGACCTGGATGGCATCGGATACAAGCCCTCCAAAACCCAGGGCTAATCGCAGTTCTGTTAAGCCTTACACTGGACACATGAAAACAAGAAGATGCTTAAACATTGCCTAAATCCCTCTTGAGAGATATTGCATGAGAAAAAATAATGGGCAAAGGGCATTAAACTGATTTATACTGGCTGAGGGTCTGGACATATCTGCTTTATTCCTTGCAGTTAAAAAGATCTGCTGGAGGCTAACAAGCTTTTGATAGTTTAGGAAACAATGATTGATTATTTTAATTTTTTTTTCCCACAAATAGGAAGAACCACCTTCAAATACCTGAGACATACTGCAATCATTTAGACAGATAAATATCTTGATTCCTAGAGATAATGGGAGCTGAATGATTGGCCTCAAAACCAAGCATTCGTGACATTTCTCAAAATGAGATTGTTATTACTCTCCATTTCCACAATAATTTACATACAACTGCAAAGGAAACCCTTCTCCCTTTGCAGCTGGGAAATGCACCATAAACACAGCCTTGCCACAGTTCCTGAACGTGCAGAGGTGGATGGGTGAGCAGGTCTCCCAGGCCACTTCCCTGGTGCAGCTCAGGGTCTGCAGCAGAGCCCGAGACATTGATTTCTGTAGATGAACACCAGGATGACCTTGGTATCACCATGAGATTTGGGAAAGAAGGCCCCCTACCAGGAGAGGATGGGAACACCAGAGATTAGAGCTGAGGCCAAGGGAAGGAAGTCTGCAGGACTGGGTAGTCAAGCACCATGATGAAAAGCACTTGGAGAGAGTTTCTGAAATAATTCATCTGTCGTCTGCCAGACATTTCGTCTCCCTTCACAGGCTGGGAAAGGAGAACACGGGTTCACCTGAGCAGATCAGAACTGTGATGGAAATTTCTCAGGCTACCATTACAAAACAACTGCTGAGCATTCACTCCTCTCTCTTCCTCCCCAGAAAGCAGCAGCTGAAATGAGACACCAAGATCTGTCAGAGACCTTATTTTTGCCTCATCCACCCTGTCAGGGTCCTGCACACGCCACTGTAGCAAAATATTTACAAATTGTAATTTAGATCTGCCTGCTACATATTCAGCTGCACCGGAGCAAAAGGCTCTCCTGGTATTGTGAACAATTCCTTCAAATACCAGATGTTGCCTGATTTCTCCAGAATGGCCAACTCCTACAATTTTATAGTGAGTAGTACTACACACAGTGACTTTCCACTAAAATAATTTTCATACCTAAGGACCTCATCTCTGACTTAAAGTCAGTTTTTATCCTCTGTGAATAAGAGCTGAGTGCCTCTAATGCAAAAACCAGAAGGCAACATTCACCCAGTTCTGTGTACTAAAATCTGAAGCCAACCTCAACATTACACTTTTTTGGATGCAACTTGACTACTGCCGTGTAAAAAGGAAACCAGAGAGAGCCAGGTCCCAAACTAGAAGTATCCCAGCTCTGCAAGTGAGGACATGGACCTTAAAGTTGAGGGACCTTTCCAACAGCAGCACCGATGATTTCTCAGGAACGGGCTCCAAATTAGCCTCGTCAAGCCTATTTCAGAGCCACAGGAGGGCAAGATGTGGAAGAGGACTTCAAGGGTGCTTTCAAACGAAATGAATCAGAGGTTTACCCAACCCCGCTCTTTCAGAAGTTTCTGAATAACGCACCAGCTTGAACCACTGGAAAGAAACAAATAAATGAGCTGGCAACTTTCACAGGGAGGAGCCTTGAAGCCCAGTTCCCAAGACCACGCCAACCAGCTCCGTGTGACAGCACACAGGAATGAAAATAGGTAGGTAACATTAACAGAAATACACTGAAACTTAATAACAGCAGCTTGTCAGGACATGCACCAAAGAGAAATGGCTCATAATACCTACAGCTTGTATTATGAATGTTTCATAGCCATCTGGCTACAGAGCTTCCTGAACTCAGCTCATGTGTTGTATGCGCTGTGCTGACCCACCAGGCACACTCTGGAAGGAGATGGTCAAGCTCAAGTCAAGCATCTGCATTAAAAAGAGACACCATTTCTCTTGTCAGATGAAAATGCCTTAGAATAACAAGGCAGCAATGAACAGAGCTAAAGAGCTGAGGCTGTGTCCTCCTTTGGTATAAATCAGGAAGTTTTGCTCAGGATAAACTAAGTTAGCCCAATTTACATTGACTATAAGATCCAGCCCCATTGTATCAACCCCTTGTTTCAGTCATAACTTCCATGTGTCTATCAGTAGCTTAAAGCAAAGGCACGGTTTAAAAGGAAAAGTAATCCCTCTGCCTTTCCTCTCCTGATCTGATTCACATACAAAATGGGCTTATGAACTCAAAAATTATGGGAGGGATTCAAGGAGGAGGAAAGGGAGACACAAGAGCCCTTTTATTTTGCGTCTTATTCACAATGAAAATTGGCACAGAAGCCAACCACATACATTAACATAGTTTGGGCAAGTTTAACTCTCATGAATACATTTCTGTGGAAAAACTATGTGACTATGGAAAAATCCCCTCTTTTTTGCCATTTGAAAAGATAACAGGCTTCTATGTGGAATATACCCAGAACCTGCCTGATTCAGAGACATGGAAATACAAAGATGAATAAGGCTGTTTCCCATGCTAGGGGCCCATGGAAACTGAGAGGGGAGGAAGAAGTAAGGAGGCCCATTGACTCGGGAGAAGGACTTTCATCCTACAGGTGAAGGAAGTATTTGAAGGCACTGGCAGCATTGCAGGCCTGTTCCAGAGCCCATTTTAGTCACTGACAACATCACATTGACTTCACTGCAATGTGGGTCAGGGCTAAATAGTTTTAAAATATAATCCAAGGCTATTTCCACATCACTGTGTAGCGAGTGAGATCCAGTTCAAGTGTGCCCAGCCCTGTGACTTACCTGCCTTTTGTCCATATTTCTGGCTGCTAGCCTGGCTGCTGCTTGGGCCCCAAGTCTCAACATTGCACTGAGGAAGAGCTGAGCACAGGACCTTTTTGGAGGTCTGTCTCCAACTGGAATGCACACCAGACTACACCCATAACTAAGTCAGACAACCTGGAGGAAGGAAAGTTTTGGCCACATGTACTGAGGAATCAAATGCACCTCTCTTCTCTCCTCCCCTCCAGTATATTCATTGTCCCTCTCCAAACTCAGGCTCAGGAGAGCTCTTAGTGGGAGTGTTCACCAAGAGCAGAGGGTATGTCCGCTGAACAACATGGGCACTCTTTTGTGTGATGGCATAAGTGCACCTGGCACCCAAAATCTGGAATTTAAAGCCAATCCAGTTGCAGTGATGAGCTCTGGGATCCTCTGGCCCAACTGAAGTCCAGATACAGCCTTATGACTTGTTCAGGATTTCACAGGTACACAGAAAGAGTGACCTTGACTCCTAGATCCCTAATTGCAACCTACAAGCTATTGCCATTCCCATAAAAAAACCCTTCTCCTTTGCTCACTGGCACTGTGCAGTGTTAGTCCTGCTCCAGTGCCACACTGCTGGCAGAGGATGGTAACCTCAGAATATGAATATTTTCTTTTGAATGAATCAGTTTGCTTTATTATTATCAGATACAACAGTTTGCATTGCAAGTCCTTCATCAGATCACTTCAGAAGTACATCACTGTATCAGGCCTTTAATATCACGTTATTTGTTTCATAAGTTACTAATTGAACTCCCTAAATGACTCATATTGGTATGGCAAGTATCACCATAGAGAGGACTCAGTGATCTCAGAGGAGGATAAATCACAGAACTATCCTCTCCTGCTATGTAACACAAAATTAAAGAGTGGGCTAGGAGCAAAATGGGGAATTTTCCTCCACAATTAGTCCAGAGCCCTTATCTCTGTGATGCGTCTCATTACCACATGTATTGCTCCTGTCCCAGTGTGGAGTTTCCACTGATGTCAGCATGTGGAAGAAGCAAGGTGCACAGACCCACACATCGAGGGCAAAGGATCTGTGGATCGGATTGAAAGGGAACATTCTTTTTCAAGGGCAAGTCCATCCAAAGTGCTCAGTTGCTTTACTGACATGTAATGCACATCATCACTGATGTCATTGCTGAGTTTGCCTCCACTGGAGAGATTGGGCTTGGCCAGGCTCAAAAAACAGGATTTTTCACAAGTTGTCCAGTGCTGGCCACTTCCTGCCACTAAAAATGCTGTCTCTGTTTTTTCCAATGCAACTATCTCCAAAGACAACCTAGAAACAAAGTCACACCTTGCCTGGCTTGGCAGCTGGTGAAAGATAACTGATTATTTCAGGGCCAGTTTTCTAAAGGCACCACTCTGTTTCTTGTTGGGTTGGAGGGTGGTCAGAGGCCTTCAGGCAGGTTTGTCTGACTGACCCTTTGCACACTGACCTGCTATTGTTCCCTAGGAGGCAGCCTCACCACCATGTGCCTTGCAGCAAAGGATGGGGTATTTTTCTAACCCAAATCCCAACAATCTGGTATCTACACCTGCTCAGCCACATTCACCTCCCACCAGAGTTAATGGAGTGAGTAGGCACTTCTGGGAAGAAAATCACCCTGGCCTACAGCAGATGCCTCCCTTAGGATGAGATCAGTATCACTCCCAGGCAGCTGCAAAGGCCATTTAGCTTCTCATCAGCTGTCCCTGTCCACCTACATCCCGAGAAATTCCATCCCAGGTGAGTGCTCAGATGCTGAGTGGCTGCAACAAAGGAAAAGTGCAGTTGTTTTGCACACACCGTTGGCCTGGTGTGCATCCTTTAGTTCCTGCCCTCCTGTTTTGCCTTGTTCTGAGCTGCATTTTATGACTGAACCTAGGACAGAGAACCTGCTGCTGTTCCTGCACCTTCAAAAGCAACAAGAGCATGAAAACCATCACATGCACAGGAGGTGCTGCTCCAGCACAAAGGCTTGGCACAGAACTGGTCAGCCAGGTTCCTACAGGGAGAGACATCAAGCCCGACAGGGAACTTTGCAAATAGTTCTGCTGGTCTCCTGCAGTCCTGCTCAGTGGTTCACCCAGCAGATCTCTGAAATTAGAAAGCTGCACAGTTCTAATGCATAACCAAGCATCCTTCATTAGCTCCTAAAAGAAAAATGTTATTTATTTTACCCACACAAGGCGTACCTTGTAGGAGCCATCAACTTTCCATGGAAAGATCACTCTTTACTACTATACATCAGTCATTACAGGCAGCTTCTAAGCTTTAATATCTCCAAAGGAACAATAATTGTGACCCTTTCCATATTTATTTACAGACCAGCAGAATGAACTCGCTGTGATCAGCAGGTGGTGTATGTTCAGCTGCCCTTGGCAATACTCGGCTCACCTGTTCCCAGTGAGGGCAGCTGTCACCAGGGAAGCAGTGACCTGGGAATGTGCCATTCCCAGGGTGGAAGAGCCCAGATTTGTAAGGCACACATCAAAGTGCTCTGTAACTTGCATATATTTTCCATGCAGAGGCTGAGAAAAGTGAGGGCCAAGACTTTATAAATCCCATGCTGTGTTTTTTCCTTCATTTTCTCTGTTACATCCCCCATTTCCTTGCCTTCTCTTATGTGGAAGAACAAAACTATTAAAAATGATGGGCTGTATCCTCAACTAGAATAATTACTTGTGACTCCACAGAGCCATGCCTGTTTACACAAGCTGCAAATTTCTCCCATCAATTTAAATCTCTACAGATTTACATCATGGGGAACAGTTCTACATTTTTTCCCATAGCTAATAAGCTTCTTCATAAAAGAAAAGACAAACAAGCACCCTTGACATCTATTAAAACTTGTATTTGGAGATAAATATTTCATAGAATGCCTTCTCCCACTCTATCTCACATCCTTCTTCCTGCTCCTCTATTCATTAGAGGGTCGTCCCAGTGTCACGTGGGCCAGAGCTGAGCTGAGCTGAGTTGCCAAGGATGGTGCTCATGGATGAACCCATGGCTGGATCTGTTTCCTGACATGTAGCTCTGTTCCCTTTTCATCTCCCCCAGTATGCTGCAACCCATCCCAAAAATCTCTGAGTCCCCCTGAGGACAGAGCTCTCTTCACTACCACCCAGGCTCATTCATAAGATGTCGGGAAAAATTCCTGCTCTCTTTGATCAAGAGCAGCAAGTTCAGTGCTCAGGTCCCTCTGCCTGGGTGAAAACTTTAACCAACAAACTAAAGGCTGTTTTTTAAAATGTTCTCCATCCATTTCATTTTCATTTCGAGAAACATTTCATCTTCCTATTGAATAAAAGCACATTTGAAACCTCACCATTTTCTACAAAATTAAATTTTTGTGTTCCCACTTGCCCTAACGAGAAGCATTGTAGCCCCACGTCCGCAGAACACATTGTACTGTTCTGATTTATGCTGTCCTGCAGAGAAACACAAGGAGGTTTCATGTGAGATTACCAACTCACCTCCCACAAAATCTCCCTCCTCTGGACGAGTAGCAATCTGAGCACTCAGCACACATGAAGACAGACACTTCCCATTGGGAAGCAGTTTGCTAAGCCATTTGGAAATCCTAAACACTTCTGAACACTCAACAGCAACAACTTTTCTGCTGGACAATACTCTGACTGAGCCTGCTTTTGGGATATACTGAATTATCCTGAAAAGCCAGGTGAGTTAAGTGCCAAATTCCTTACTACACTCACTGATTTAATTTGACCACTGAAGCTCTCCAGGCTTTTTATGAAGCCCCAGTTGCGATTCCAGGAACCAGTATGTCCAAGATGATCCCACAGGTTGAACGCTGTCATTAAAAGCATGACCTGTTCCTGCTGGAGGCAAATGATGGAGTCCCTGCAGGAGTGCAGGGAGTAAGGAGGCTGTATCACCCATCTCAGCAGTGTATTTCTGTGCTATGGAGCAAGACCAACACCAGTGGGGAGCTCTGAGGCCACAGTAAAAGCCTTACATTTCTTCCAATAAAAGCTGACTCTCCCGACCTGCAAAAAATGTTGCAGATACGTTTTCTTGATGGATTAAGGAGAAAGCAACCAAGGTGATCAGGACTTGGAGCCCACAGTGACAAAGGAGCAACTGAGAGAATTAGACATGTTCAGCCTTTAAAAGAAAAGATGGCACCAAGGAGGCAGAGCCAGGCTCTTCTGGAAGGTACACAGCTCTGCTGGTCATTGCTCTGGCCCCCAGTGTCTCCTGGAAGGCTCTCCCATAACCCACCTTCTCCAGCATAATGTTTTCTGCCTTCTATAGGATCTCCTGATCCAAGAGCAACATTTCCATGTTGCTCGTCTTTCCCTGAGGCTGCTGACTTGCTGGGGGTTAAGCTGTCTCTTGAACAGCCCCCATCCCATTTAGCCCGTATCCCAGGGTTTTCTTCCATGAAAAAGGCACTGTAAAGGCTCTGTACCCTGTGCTATGATTTACACTTTTTCATCTCCTGCACAAAGCCTGCCGTGTATGTGATGATACCATTCAGCTCAGTTTACCTGAGAACTTAAAAAAATACCATCGGAGGTTGTTTTTTCCATATGGGTAAATAGTAGGGGTGGGAGTATTCCTTATGGGAAACCTGGAACAGTCGCACTCTGTCGGCCTGACATTTCCTGCTGTAATTGAAACTTTTGATGTTAAAAATTCCATTTACACAGTGTGTCTCCAAGCCAGGCGGGGAGAAGGGCAGAGGTGGGCTCAGCGTTAGCGCACAGTTTCCTCACCTCCCCACTGCAGCCAATTAAATACAGCAGGTGAGTGCAGAGATGTAAGAGCAGGAATATGAGGAAGGAAATTCCAGCTGAGTTAGGTAATTTGGGTCAGAGGAAGCCAGGCGTAGTTACAGAGGCAGGTACAGATCAAATCAGCTCAAGGCTCTGGGTCTCTGCAGCTGCCCATACCCCTGCCCAGGCGGGCAGGGAGCGGTGCATCTGCGTGGTCCTGTGCTCACTGGGGATGTGTGACCCAAACTTCCAGGCTGTGCCTCCAGAGGATGGAAAAATGGCTCCCTCAGAAGTGATGGGCACCAATGGGGAGAAACAACTTTGCCCTCTTGCAAGTTAAAGGACTTTTTGCTGCAAGTCTTTGAAATTGCCATCCAATGCTACACAACCTAGTCCTCAACAAAAGCAGCCAAGCAGACAAATTCAAACTGGAATCCCAAACGGCTTCAGGTGAAAATCCAAGCAGAGGGTCCCAGTGCTGCCAAACATAGGCTTATGCCCTCACTAGTTCCAGACCCTGCCATGACTTTATTCCTGAAGACCTGCACAAACCTACACAAGCCAGACCCCCAGCCTAAATCAGTGTTCATCCCCAGCCTCAGTTCATCCCCAGGGATCCTTCAGCTGGAAATACAACTCATGGGCTCATAGGGGATCCATCCAGTATGATTCACCCAGCCTCTGCCTCAGGTCAGCAGCAGCCACCAGCCCAAATCCTCCCTCTACCTCCAGCTCTACCAGGAACTCCTGTCATTTCCAACCCTCGAGCAAGCCAGATTCTTGTCCTCCTTCCCCATGAAACCTCTGGTAGGTTCTCCAGGGGGGAGCAGCAAGAAACACCAGAACACTGGTATCAACCCCGGCTCCATCTCCTCCAAGCAGTAAATATGGGAATAAGACAAAGTCCAGGACAAGACAGAATCCCTGTGAGTAATGGACATAATTACATTAGCTAGGCAAAGTACCTTTATGTTAAGAAATATTTTTGGCATGCCATGAAAAGTTTGAATCCTGTCACACCCCAGCAGTTACAAAAGTCAAAGGCAACATAATATGAGCTTTATTTTAACTGTTACATGCATTTGCATAAAAATGCTTCTTCAGAATGATAATACAACTTCCTTGTTTTGGTTTGGGGTTTTTTTTTTCTGTTTTCCCTTTTGATGCAACTTTCTTGCACCCTCAAAGGCATAAAGTAGAACAGGAAGCAGTTGTGCCTGAGACTCTTTTCTCAGGCACCTTCAAAAATTAAGGCTCAAACCTTTAAGCTTTTCTCACATATCCAAAGTCAAGACAGTATTAAAAAAAAAAAAAAAAAAAAAACACAAACCCCTAGCCTCAGCAATTACTTAAAATCTGGCTTTTCACTGTCAAATGGGACTCTGACCCTCCAGCCATGACAATGACAGCCATAATAACAAGCAAATTACATTCCTCATTATTCTTCCCAGCAATCCTTGGGAGCAATGGGCAGTATGGAGTGAGAAAACTGGGCTGGGTCTGCAGAAACAGCCACTTCAGAAAGGAAACAAATGAGTTTTTTGAACAGACACTCGGATCGATTCTCATTTCTAACCCTGTAGCTTAAATGACAACTGACTATATACTCAATTGACTCCTTAGGGTTCCACAAAGTTTATTCAGGAATAGAAGTAGGGAAAACTTTCAGGTCTCAAAAATACTAAAGTACATTTTATCCCACTGACTTTCTCAAACTCTATCACCTAAGCAGGCAAAACTAAAACCCAAAGTTAATAGCCGTTATGTTTTACTGTTAGATCTAATACACAGATGCTCATTTTTATTGAAATATTTACTTGAGATATCACTGGGGAAATTATGAATTTTTTCATCTAAGAAGCTGCTAAACAGTTTTAAAAATAATAAATTAAATATTTTGGTTCAGATAGCACAATACATTTTATTTGAGACAAAAGTAATTTTTAAATGTTTTTGACAGAATTCATATCTTAGGGATAAATTAACTTAGGAAGATCTCAAACCCAGAATTGCCAGTGATCCCAGTGCCTAACAGTTCTTCCTATATCTCCCACCAAGGAATCTTTCATAGAAAAACTTACAATAAGCATTCCAGTTTTCCCAGGCAAAGTTGGGATAATAAATTTCAGAAAGATAATTTTTTCTACTACAGTGAAAGGAATGTCCTAAGACTGTGGGTGCCCCAATATGTAAAGGACTGGCCCTTTCTTAAGGGGTTCACAACTGAAAGAAAAGCAAAGATGGGGAAACCAAAACTAATGTGACTTTTCCAGTGCCCCAGCACAGACTGACAACAGTGGTGCAGAAAGTCTGGTTCACTCTTCCCTTAGTGACCTGTCTGATAGGAGATTATGGTCAGACACACTGATAAAACCTTTATTTTGGTTTCTCCTGCCTTATTTTGGCTTCATGGGCTGGCAGAGCATCACCAAACTTCAGTAAGTTCAAATGTAATGGTCTTCAGCAAACAGCCAGAGGGAACCAGGGAAGATAATTATCTTGATCCTATAATGATCTTGATTTTTTTCCAGCTGGAACAACTGAGAATTCCCAGTGTGCCACTAGGAGAAACACATACCTAAAATTATCAACTTTGAGAAAGAAAAAATCAGAGGAGGAAAAAGAGATAGCAGGTAAATAAAAAGCAGGAAAATGCTGTCAGGGACCAATGACAATACTTAGCCTAAGATTTGTTGGAGTCTCTGGTCCAGTGCTACAGATAAACTCTTGTCCAAATGACAAGATCATGTGAGATGGGCCAGAACTAACTCATGATTGATGAGCCTTGGAAGAGCAGGACCTGGCTCTCCCAGGTTGGTTTTGCAACCTTTGATCTTTATAGCCACGCATTATAAAGCGGTTTCAACTTGTAACTAAATTCCTGACATACTCAGCTGTAAAATCCAGACATATCCTGAGCAATAAAACAAATACATGAACTGGAACTTAGGTGAGAGTCATCTTTTACTGTCACTTAATGCTGGAAACACCTAGAGCTTGTTCTGTCACATTCAGTAGAAAAACGCTGTTTTAAGAGCAGTGTGAGGGATTTGGGCTGGAGGGGAGTTAATTGGGCCAGACAACCTATTTGATTAATCCTATCTGGGTCCCCAGTTTCCAGTGCCTCTAAAAAGCATCATGAATAGGCACCTTTCTGATTTACCACACAATGTTCATGAAATCCACCTTCTATCACTCTGTGTATCAGAGCCATGAGCCCTCTGCAAAAACATCACTCTGCCAGCTGTGGATATCACCAATAAATCAGAGCAGTTGCACAAGCCACAACTTAGGTGGCATTAATTATATCAGTGGAAGTTATGATCCAACATAATTATCACTGCTACCCCACCTACATTTAATTTCAGTGTTTCTTCCTATCTTTGCCCCAGAGGGTCCATAGGGAAGCACTACATGCTTCAACAGTGGCAGCCTCCAGAGGCAGCACGAAAGAGCAAAGGCTGGTAATTATGTGAGTGCAACTAATGGGAAGGGGACTATCATGAGATGTGATCAGATACTACACAAGGGGAGAGAAGGAAATTCACCCTTTGCCCCTTACACACCCTGTAGCTTTGCAGCTGCCTTATCTGACCTGCCAGTCCCTATTCACCAAGGTGTGTGCATTAAGAAATCACTGCAAGCAAATGGAGAGTCTCACCGAAGGAAACCTGATTTCCAAAAGTGTTATATATATGTCAGAAATTAACAGCACCCTGGGGAGGGGAAGGAAGGTGTGCTTGGGTGGACTTGCAGCATCTCTGACCACATCCATAACAGCAAGTGGTGCAAAACAAGAGGAATATGGATACACAGAGTCAGTGGCAAGAACCTGACATCCACACAGGGCATTTCCATTTCCTGCTTTCCTTTGGAGAGCTGAAGCCTAATGGCAGCAGCAACCAGCAAGAGCTGGTCCAGGCTGGGTGCAGCCCTGAAGCCATCCCAGAGGAATCCTGTTGATGTCCTCCATGAGTGCTCTGTGACATAAATGTGCAGTTTGGGGGGGGTCACTGGGAGACATTTCAGCCGCTCACTGTTATCTCAAATGAAATGCCAATGTCCCCCTTAGAGGCATCTCCATATGGGGCAGGCATACATGTCTGTTGGGCTGAAATAGCCCAACATACCAGAACCCTGCTGCAGCTCTACAGGAGTGGACAGTGTCCCCAGCCAGTGGCACATGGTGTGGCTGCACCAACATGCGGGCAGCCAGCTCCCCTGCGTGGCCTGGGTGAGTTCTCTGACTCCTGGACTGCCTGTGCCAGCAGGGACAATCTGACAATCCTGCAACTCTGAGGACTGTGTCTCAGAAAAGGGAGTCATACAAGAACAAACACAAATGGGAAACAAAGTGGTTGCAGGGCTGAGCCCTGAATCACAGCCCAGGACACAGCTGTAATGACAGTACATGGCTGGAGAACTACTGCCTTTGAGCGGGCTGGGAGGACTTGATACAAAAGGTACCATATCTTTCAGGTCACAGCAGTCCTTTCTGACTGAACGTTCCACCATCACAGTGGTTGGAAGACAAAAAGGTTTTCTGCTAAGAATCCCCAAAGATGCTCTGTTTTAGCTGGTCAATTGGTTCTCTTCTTCTTTGACCTTTCTTCTATGCATCTGCTCTTTCCTACACTTACAATAAAACATTTTCCTTTAACACTGTGCAGGGCTCTGCTTAAAAAGAGCTTGGTGTAGTCAGGTGTGTTCCTGGTGAGCTGCAGGCTGTGCTACAAAGACCCCACTGTTTCTCAGAAGGCCATTCACTAATGTTCACTCAACAGAGGAGACCAACAGTACAGCAATATCCATCAACCCCTGCATTTGCTTGTAATTAAAGAAAGGTCAAGAGCTGTGCCTTTCTGAGAATCGCGTTTACCTTTGCATAGCCAAAACCCAAACGCAGACAAATTTTACAATGTAGACATCCAGAAACATGAATCCTGGGACATTAAAAATATTAAATAGGCAACCATGTATGCTTTTCAAGGTTTGTGAAATGGACTTGCCCCTGTGCTTGGGTACAGAATTGTTGAGATTGTGTTTGGTACCTAAATGCAAAAGCTATTGTGTTCCAGTTTTTTCATGCCTCGCTGCTACAGAAAGGCCCTGATTCACACCACTTCATTATCTTTCCTCATTTTTATAGGCAGCCAGAGGGCATGCTGGATCCTCAGTTTGTTTGTCTGGATCCACTCATTAGTAAATTACGTGTAGTGCGCAATGACGTGCACCTGGACATTTAGTCTGAGTAGATTCTTTAACACTCAAATTAGTTGTGCTAGTCCAGCAAGAAAAGCAACAGATCTTTCTGAAATGTGACTTTTTTCTTTATGCTTTTGTATTTCTAGGAGCTACCGCATCAGTGGAGAGGAAATAGTGAAGAGCAAGAATGAAAGAGAAGAAAGAAAAGCACAGGACTTTTCCCTGTGAAGTGCTGTTAACAATCTCTTTGCTGTAAACACAAGGATCCTGCAGCCAAGACAGTGGCCACATCATGGTGACAATCTGAGTGGCCAAAATTTACAATTTTTTCTGTATAGCTAGATAAGAAATACCAAAGAAAAACAAAGGTGTTTAGAGATTTAGCTGGCAAATTTGGAGCAATGTTGAGTGCAAGCCTGGTGTGCTACTCTGGAAATCTGGAAACTACCTACAGATCTGCTTTTAGGGGCCAAGCCTTAAATTCCAAATTTAAGGCCAAGCCTTAAATTCCAAATCTCTTGTGGTATCACTACATATAATTTGCTTTTGTAAATAGAGGGAACTGTTACAGAAAGGAACAGATACAGGGGACAAACAAGGCAAGAAGTATTCCATGTCATTCTGGCAGACACCCCTTGGAGACCACAGGCAACTGGTGCAAAAATCAGAGAGACACAACCCAACAAAGCCCCTCACTCTACTTTTACCATCATTAGCTGGGGACCACAGAGACGGTGGTTAAAAATGTCTTCTAAAATAGCTTTAAGGATTGGAAATCTGATAAGGCAAATACAAGTGGCAAAGCTCCACTGACGTCAGTGAGACTTATATAAGGGAAGATTTTGTAATTGTAAAAGTAATACTGGAACTGAAAAGTCCTGCACACTGAACAAGGAAGTTTTTCAGGTTAACCTCAACACAAGCCACAGATTTGTCCTCAAAACAATTTCCCCACTGCCCTGTAAATAAAAACTGAACTTGGACTATTTCTGCAAAAATCGTCACTTTGTGTGTGCAATCACACAAGCATAATTCACTGCAAAGTTACTCACTAATAGACAACTGAGTTATTAATACAAAATGATATTTTTTTAATGTGAATTTTGGATTTATACATATGAGAATGTTAATGAAAAGATGTGACTGTGAAATGCAGTACATTTAGCCAGTCCTGGGACAATATGGTATGGGAGTCATTCTTCCTTCATACAATTCTTCTTTTCAGGGCCTTCAAGTAAGTTGGTGTGAATTAACACTGCTCATTTGAAATCAATGGAAAAAAAATGGAGCTATGCCAAATTACATCAGTGAGGGATCCAACCTTTTGACTTCAAGTTATCCTCAGTTAACACTGGCGTAATCATAAAAAGGCCACATTTACTTCCCTGTCCAATGAAAATAGCCTGGGTATTGGCTACTTTCAGAGAACTGCCTGAAAACATTACACAAACCATGAATTATTCACAGTATTAAACAAATAATTGTGACTAGTAAATAAATATTTGAAAGTAATGACTGGTTCATACACCATTCACACATAGTGTAAGGGGGAGATATTCATCATATGAATTACCCATTAAGAATTACTGGCTCAGCTCTAGTTATAACTGATAAACAGTCATGTGGATAACAAGGCAAGTGTTTGGCACGTCTCCTGCTTTCATTCCCTCATTCCCAGCAATATGGCTTCCTTTTCAACAGACACATAAGCTCAATTATTTATAGCCCTTCTTCCAGAGAAACTGACTGCCTTCCATGCACCTGAAAGATGGGAGCTGACGCACAGTTTCCCCAGTCCCTACTTGTCTGGTTAAATTCCAGGTCAGGCAACAGCCCTCTGACAGAACCACATTCCTGCTGTAGTTTCAATTACCTAAATTATTCTTCACCTCCTGTCCTAAGCATGGGCATATTTTTGATGGCCTGAGCTTGGAAATGTGAATGCAAACTGCTACCAGATGTAGAGAGGAAGAATGATTTCGTATCGGAGGCACTGGCCTCTGAATCAAAATCTCTGAGCCTCTGCTGTGCCACAGGGTTTCTGTAAGCCACTTAGGCCCAAATCCTCAAAGGTATTTAGGCTTTTAACTCCTGCTCATTTCAGTGAGAGTTAAAAGCCTAAATACCTCCATGGATCTGGGCTTTAGCCTCTGTGGTTATGTTTACACGGTACAGGGGTATCCATAGTGCCGAGCAGGCACATCAGAGATGACTCCCAACACCCTGGCTCTGAGAGGAGCAATATCCTGGTGTTGGAGAATGGAATATAATCTGATTGCCCTCACCACAGCATTCCCAGGAGCTTGCCTGGGTCCCTCCACACAACATTCCATTCTGCTGGGTGGGAGCAAACCACATGCTCCAAAATCATACTGCAATGTGGGTCACAGCCTGACTCACTGGGGTACAGGTATCATCCCATAAGACTGGTGTGGTACATGGGCATTCTGCTGGTGGGCAGCATGTAAAGCACAGGAAGCCAACAGTTTTGTTCAGAAGTTTAGAACAGAAATTCAATAGGTTCAGCTGAATAGTCCTACAAATTCTATTTTAATTCAGCCTCCACTGGCCACAGAAAGGTAGCAAGGGGCTGTACAACATGGTCACGGATAAAATATCTGGCACCTTTCATTTATAACATCAGCACAACATCTGACTATGTCTGCAAAGAGAATCAGAGCAAATGGTTAACAAACAGTTATGGTAGTTAAAAAAAGAAATGCTCTGCTGCTATTCTATTGTCAGTTTTGGCAAGCAGCACGGGGAAAGCGAAGCGCTGATAACATTGCTTTATTGTTCGTGTAGGTCCCAACCCTAACATGCTACATCTGTATCTTCTGTCTCAAGAAGTTGCTTTCTTTTCATCAAACACATTCCAGAAGTCAACAGTAAAAGCACTGACAAGAGACAGCAGATTGATCCATTAACTCTCACTCACTGCAAACAGTTCCTTGGCTGAAACCGGACCCTGCATTCCACTTGGGAAGATTTGGTAAGTTCAAATTGTAAACACACTCACAGGATTTGGTTACTGCCCTCATGCAGGGCAGCCCCTGCCTCAGCATTGCAGGAGGTGCTGGGAATCTCCACAGGTGCTGTACCTCTTATTTCATACATGCATAATTAAGGAAAAACCAGGACAGGCCAAACGAGTCCTGTGTGCCTCGTGTTGCTATTATACTGCATTCTCAGTGCTAATCAATGTGGTTGCAGTGAAGGATATTACAGCACAGAGCTCTTTCTAATATGTCTAACAATAATAATAATAAATAGTAATAATAATGAACTCTCCCTTCACCAGAAAAGATGCAATTAAATGAGCATGTATTTTCCCTTTGGAGACAGGCCCTTAAGCATCTTCCTTTTAGCAGCAGATAAAATGAAGTCTTGCCTGTCATGGCTTTGAATTTGGTTTGCAAAACCAGCCTTCATTTTAAGTAAGATTTATCCAACAATGCTCCTTTGTTGAACTATTATTCTCCATCCATCCAAGTATGCAGGGTCTCTGCTCACTGACCAACAATCCAGTGCACTGTAACAGCACAGCACAAAACGCCACTTCTCACACATTTGCTCCCAAAGCTGCAAAGCCCAGCATAGGCTCTGCTCCACGTGCGGCTCTCTGCCCCCCTCTACTGACTGCCACAGTCGGTCCCGGTCCAATTCCTGCATCCACGGACTCAGCCCGAGATGCTGTTACCCTTGGAGAGGTGACAATACAACTTCTGAGAAGTGGCAAGATGCTGGCTTATCCTGGGAAGAAACTGATTTTTCCTATGCAGTGGCTGGACAAACAGGGTTTTGTCCAAGGAGGCCTCCGAGTTCAGCTTCTGCCTTGCTCACAAAACAGAATGAGGGTTTATGCTGTGAAATTTGACATGGAGGTAGAACATCACTGCAGTATTCCAGCCAGTCCCTGAATACTCAAGATTGTGTCTTTGGTGTCCCATCAGGTTCTTGGGATGAATGACATTTTCCAGGATGGACACCTTCTTCAGCTGAAAAGTTACTGTTCTTCAAGATTTCACATATTTTGATGTGACAGTGGCACTTCCCAAAGAAGACTTTTCAAAGAAACACACCTAATCAAAGGGCCACATTTCTGAAAAAGTGCTTTTGGTGCACATCTACCTATAATCACCCTTTGCTCTTCATGCAGACATGGCACCACATACAGTTCTGGAGCTCATGAGCAGAAGCAGCAGAGATTGTTATGGGGAAATGCCAGGAGGTGCTGCACTGACATCACTGGGATTTTTGCCACTGATTTCAGTAGAATCATGATTTCATGCAGGACTCTGCTGCCATTGGACTCGGGGTTTAATTACACAACTTTTTACTAACTGGCTCTCTAGGTCTCTAAGGCTGATTTTCCTCCAATCTCACTTCAGGGGTTAGTTCTGACTTGTTGCAGGGGCCTGTTTGAAAGCTTTGTGCTCCTTATACTTCCCTTCTTCCTCTGGTACTGCACAGTCCCAGACACAGCTCCCTGTGCCAGGCGTACCTGAGGATGCGTCATCCATGTTTACATCTTAACAGCTTCAGTTTTCTCTCCCTTGTTGTCTCAAGTTTCTAGTGCTTTTTTACCTTTCCCCTGCTTTTCTCTCCTCCATCATTGGGTTTTATGTGTTTAATATCCTTTTGTTACACAGATCTATAAACAGATCCTGATCTAGGGAAAATTACTTCTTGTTGCTATTATGGATCTGGACCGGCAATTTGGTCAGATCTAGCTTGCCTGTACAGAGAGGTGTCCTGCACATTCCAAATGCAAGTCATTCCGGATTCACAGCAGTGCGAGCAATGGGACTTGAGATTTGGACAGCAATGGGAGCATCTCAATAGTAATTCTGGACAGAGAACTTCCAGCACCTCAATTTGCAGCAGACTTGCAGACAAAGGCATGCCAGCAACACACCGATCAGTTTCAGTCCTGCTCTTTTGGGTACCTTAAGCAGTGGAGAACACCCTGTTCAGGCAGCAGCTGTTGAATATGCACATAGCATCCCAGGCAGGCTTGTCCAGCCTGCCCCAAATCTGGGGAAGATTAAAGCTGGTTGTTATTTGGCTATCTGCTCTGCTATCACACCTCCAGTTGTACTGTAGAGGCACAGTGGGTGAGCAGGGGACCATGCCCCTCTCTGTGCTGTATTCCCAGGATTAGCACGAGTGGCCTGAGCAGCAAGGGGCTGGAAGGTTGGACTGAGGGATCCTGCCTGCCTGCAGGCTGCCTGGTTTGTCCTACAGCAGCTGTGGGATTCATAGCAGCTCACACACACAGTGATAATTCTGTCTACACCTTTCCTCCTTACACTCTGGAAAAGAAGGCAGACTTAGGACTGGAATAGCCTGGATTTATTTCAGCTGCTTTCTCAACAAGTGATCTCAAAGGGAGAAACATACTTCTGTATGAAGTTGCTGTTTGCACTATGTATTTTAAATCCTGGGATGAGCATGAGAGGAAATATCATGGAGATTTAAAGAAAATTAATTACCACCTTTCTTATAGCAGTTCAGAGTTTACAACTTTTTTCTACTTTCAGAATAGATGTGAATATTTTACTTGTCTTGGATCCGGAAGAGGATTTTTGGGATTCTGGAATCAGATGCTGAAAATTACTGCATTGTGCTGCTACCTGATGTGAAGACAAATGCCACCAGCAGCAGCTGAGTTATGTATGAGCACAACTAATGTGAAATAAGAATAAAGCCTGTAAGTCCCTAAGCCCACAACTCTACTCTAGCAGAGCTACAGCACCTGCAAATTCAGATCCATAGATGTGGTTATAAACCTTTTCTGCACAGAGGAGTGCAACAGTAACTAAGAGAAAGGTAAGAACATACTGGACTCTTCAGTTTTAGTGGCTACACCGAGAAGGCCTCTGAAAGGTGGAGTCTTTGAGGAAGTCTCAAGTTCCAGACAGAGAACTTAAAATCACAAACATCTTCTCATTATCCTTCCCTAAATTTGTAAAACTCAAGACAGGTCTATAGTTGACAGAAAATCAGTTTTCCCAATGTCTGACATGGTTGTTCAGAGGCATTTTCAACATGAGAACTATGAAAAAAAAATCCAATTAATCCCTGCTGATCTGCTACATAGCTGCTTGGTGTCACACATTCAAAATGGTCCAACAATGAGTGTGCTAGCAGGGTTGCCTCAAAAGCTTCAGTGTCTCAGTTTGGCTAAGCAAGTGTAAGTTTGGATACTTATTTAAAAGTTGTTTGTATCCCTTAGTCCATGAGGCCAGGGTGAAAATTTTGATGGAATAATCCTTCTCATGATGTCTCCAATAATACCTGCATCCAGCTGGGCTAGAAAAACACTGGGAGCAACCTTTGAGAGACTTTCTTCATTTTGCCTTTCAGTTCCAGCTGAGACTTGGAAGAGCAATATTTTGTAAGCAGGACCAGCAGTGGGAGAAGGAAAAGTTTGCTAAGTCTTGGTAAACATATCCCTATGAGGCAGCTCTGAGTGCCTGCCTCTGCACATACCCAGAGTCCAGGGAACCACAAACAAGTGTAACTGGCTGTACAAATCATATATTCTCTTGATAGAAAAATACAACTGCCTATGTGCCTGAGCCTCTGCACTTAAGTAATTGAGGAAAATAAGTCACTTTTAATTTCAAAAAGCTCTCAGCTGTGTCCTTAGTAATTAAGATAGCATGAATGCAATAAATCAGTACATGTGCCAACCCACAGAGGTCAAATATAATCAGGCAGCAAATTATAGTAAACATTTATGAATCCCTTGTATACGGCACATGACCCCACCCACTCGCTCTGGCACAGAGGTTTGCTGTTGATTGCACTGGTCCTTCTGGCATTTCATGTCCTCAATGCAAGTCACACCAAGTAGCCACCCTGAAATATTGTACTAGAACATGATCAGACTCATTTTAATCATTGTGTGTATTTTAAATGATGACTAACACACCGAGAGGATGAGAGAAACCAAAATGGTTAGGAAGCTTTTTTTAAAAGAGGAACAAGGAACATGTAAATTGAGGATTCTACTTAAGCAACAAGAAACTCGGTGCATCCTTCTGCAGGGGAAGGTTGGGCTTGAGGCTGAAGCACAGAGCTGAGCTCTAAGACCCTACTGACCAGAGCAATTTTCCAGGACAGCACAGCAAACCCACGGCAGAGTCCCTGGGACACCAGAGCTCCTCAGCTCCCTGTCTGTGGAAAAGGGCTGATTATGCTCCCACCCTTTATCTGTCTTGCCCATCTACACCAAAAAACACTTCATTGAAAGGGACTGTCTTTAATTAGGTGTCTGTGTGTGCTTAGCACAATAAGGTGCCAATTTTAGCTGAGGTCCCTGAGTGCTCCTACCTGGCACATGAAACAGGCATTTACTGCAGGGTTAATGACCAGCTGAGATTACCTGATCTTATTATTTCATTTGTACTGCTGTCACACCTAAGAGCAGCAGCCACAGACCTGAACCTGTTCTGTGTTTGCATTTAATGCATACAGCACATAATGACAGTGCCTCTCCCAAACAGCTTAAAACTCAGTTTTACTTTCCCTTCCCCCACCACCAACTTGCACAGAGTTTGTTCAGGGAATGCTTTTCAGATATATCTGCCATTGTGACAGCTTCAAGCATCTCCTTATGCCTGCTCTGATTAGATCTGGATAACACCTGACAAGTGCAGATGAGACACTGATCACAACTAGAAGAAAAGTGAGAAATATTTTCTAACAAAAGGTTTAAAGAAACAAAAATATTTCCTGTGTTTTCAAATGCAGTAATGCTGATTTTTTTCTTTTTTTTTTACAAAAGGAAAAAGTAAAACTGAAATAAGAAAGACCAAAGAAACAATTTGATGTTTTGTCTTTAGACATGCAATTAATGTTGATGGAATTGCAGAGCTTTTATCAGGGCTTAACTTGAGAAAAAGCCTTCCTATTGTATTTTCTGTATTACTGTATTTTACTGTATTTAGAAAGTTTTGATACCAAAATGTCAGGGACTCATGCACAAGCACAGAGGGTTTGGAGTATGAAATCCACCCCTAACTGTAATCTTGACTTCAGTCTACAGACCTTGAAGCTTCTCTTGCATGTTACAGTATCTAGGGAAGCCTTGTACAAGACACTACATGCTACATTAGAGGATACTTTGGGCGCTGAAGTGGAGCTTCTGGTAGGGGATGAAAGAGATGGAGATGTGAGATCTCCCATGTTATGAGCCATTTCCTTTCCCTGTGGTGTCACTGATCCTTGGGAGAGACTCACTTTCTCCTAGTAAAAAGCTTTTCAAAGGAGGTTCCTTACCAGCTGCAGATGAAAGGACAGGAGCTGGCAGGAATATCTCGTCAGCATCAGCGCCTGTTTTATACTTTGCACACACCTGGAGAGTCCTGGAATACAAGAGAAACCACCTCTACATCTTTGGTTACTAGAGGAGTTCCCAGAGCAAGTCTGGGACTCTTCAAAAACTGGCATTTTACCAAGAAGTCACAGACAACAGGAATAAAGTATTTTCTCCTTTGCCTTCTTCAAAGTGGAAAGAGACCTTGCAGCTTTATTTGGTTTGTGTGTGCAGAGGTGCACAGTGGAGAGAGCAAGGACTGAAGAGGAGACTCATCCCAGCACTATTCAACTTTTCATAACTATCAAACAATGATAATTTCGGAAGAGGAAGTTCCTTTTATTTAAATAGCCAGTAACAAAAAGAGAAAATAATGATGTGGCCTTCCATTCCACCCTGCATTAGTACCTCCCAACTATAAAAACTGCCTTTCATGCAGAACACCTTCTGGAATATCTAAGTGGATAAAAGCTGGGAAAAAGACCCTGTAAGGAAAGCAAAAATCCCTTTAAGAAGGGACATGGTAGTGCCTATTATACCAGAGGATGTTCTCTCCTATGGATGTCACCACATGCTGTTCCTCACCCAGTGCCCACCAAAACCTAAATTCCAAGAGTTTGGAATATTACATGAGAGCAGGACTAGCCAGACATCTTTTGGAAATGTCATCTCATGCCATGTGAACCTAAGAATGATAATGAATTTTCAGTCCCATAACCTGGAAATGTCTGGATCAAGTATCTTTGAAATTACCCCATATGCTTGGCTTTAAAATTTTCAGGAAGTTCTGCTCAAGTTTGGGAGTTAAATTTAATAGGCCAGGAGGCAGAAAGCTCTCAGCCAAATTTATTTTTAAAAGACCTTCTACAAAGACCCTTGAATACTGGTACGTATGACCAGTATTCAGTAAAAATTATATAACAGTATATAATATCAGGGGCAATGATCAGAGCTGCTATTAGAAAAAACCCCAAAACAGTCAAATGCTAATTCCCTCAGCTGCAGATAATGAAGTGTAGTATTGCAGCCTGGGGCCCCGGGGGTCCGTCTGGCCCCCCGGGCAGCTGCCGCCATAGGTGTCCTGGATAGCGCTGTGCTGATGAGGCACAACCTCTCTGGGTCCCTCGGGCTAGCTCCCAGCCGCAAGCAACCCAAGCGAGCACTATTGAGTGATTCCAGCCCTGTGAGTTCAGCTCTTAGTGATTCCAGCTCTGAGCTCGCAAAGGTGCCTCTGCAGACACAGGGATTGAGAGAGGAGAAGCCTGTGTAGAGTTCCACAGCGGTGTCTTTATTATCAGGGTCCTGCGAAGGGTTCCAGTGACAGCTCTTCCCCTGAACTGGGCAGAGATGGGGGTTTATGTAGGCTACTGGGGTGTTGGAAATTGTCCAATGGCCAGGACTGAGGAGAATACAACCTATAGCCTTACAGAAAGATAACAAGGGTCTGAGGATGGAAGAGGGGCTACTTTGGTCCACTCAACATGACTCTGCATTTCTTGTCTTAGGCAGGTAACCGCCAGGGAGGCCTTGCAGGGCCTCTGACTGCTACAGTATAGAACCATGAACGATCCCCAGTCAAATAAACTCCCTAGAAGGTGTTACTTACAAAATCTCATCATTTTCAACCAGTGGTGTGCTTTGAGAAGCTTGACTCATGGCTTCTTAATGCTTTGGGTTAGCGAGGCTAGTTGGCAGTGCTAGTGGCTGAAGTGAGCTGTACTTTACACTGTGAAGTCAACCAAGTGTCTACCTGGCAATTAGCCAGGAATCCTAAAATTAACAGCCCATTAGAAACATGTTATTATTTACATGGACAGCCCCTCTGAACCCAGGGCTGAGAGCAAGGGAGAGGACCAGTGTCCATCACACGTGTTTCCCCACGGGTCAGATGGCTCTGGTAGAGTGGAGAGCAACATTTCAGTGGGCAAACAGGTTAGAAATGGGTTCTACCACACTACAGCTCTCTCCTGCAAAGAACTGCATTTAGGATTAGTGAAATGTTGCTCAGTTGGCCTGAGATGTTTCTCTGGAAATGAACCCCAAGCCTGCAGATGTTGCTCGTACAAACATATTATAATGCACTGGCAATTTCAGCCCCACATTGAGGAGGGTTTGGTGTCAGCAGGATGATTTGGGAGAGCAGCAGCAATGTGGGCCAGGGTTACACGGAGGGAAGTAAGTCCAGAGCTCATTATGTCTTTTCAATGATTGCAGGGGACTTCTGCAGGATCAGACAGTTTTTTTTCCAGCACTGCTGATTAGAACTGGGCAAGACTTCTGTTGAAGGAATTTGGCATCTTCAACTAACACAATTCAACTGTCGGCAAAATTCAGGAGTTTTCATTGAAAACTCAGTTTCAATGAAAACCCCAAACTAAACACTGTGATTGCGGATCAAAATATATCTTTGAATTAAAAAATGAGACACTATTTCAGATGTCGAAATTCCCCTTTATAGTAGTTCTTGCTTTTGATTCTTATTGCAACCTCCTCACAAAAGAAATTTGGATAAAACATGCATCAAAAATAGTAGAGGAAGAGATTTTTGAATAGTGTTTTTCCACATGGAAAAGGCATCATTAAGGCAGTCCTGTTAATACATGTGGAGACAAAACAGCATTAGTAACATTGCTAACATTTAGGAGACATGGATATCATTCATCTCAAGATCTTGGAGAACACACTTTTTATTCAAAGATTTTCAGATGTGGGACAGGAATCTTTGGAATATATCCATAAAAACGAGATGAAAATTAAAGAAGAGAAGTACTGAAAAAATAATAATGAATGAAAGTCCATTGGACTTCACTGTGGAGCTCAGATCAAATATTCTTCTCTTAGGAAGAGGAAAGGCATTACAGCCTGGCCAACTGTTATTTGGAAATAGAATTGTAATTGTGTATTGAGTTCTTATCTTCAGATGAGGTAATCCACAGCATGCTGATGAACGTTTATCAACCGGGCTGGTTAAGCCCCAGGGAATGACAAAGGAGAGAAAGAATGGGAAGGAGACACATTGGCTATGAAACACTCCTTGCTAGAACAAGAAACAATAGGGTGCTGCAACTGAAAAAGGAAGAGACACACTTCCTGGGACAAGATGCCTTGCTGAGGTACATCACTACCAAGAGATAAGGGTATTCTCAGTGACAGGCTGGGGCATGGAAACTGCAGCAGCTCCTGCAGTGACACTCAAGGTCTTTCTCAGGGTTATGTTTAAGGTTTCTAAGGTCAAGTGACTCTTGCTTTAGATCTGCAAAGTATTTGTTTCTCAGGTAAAACTGTTTAAAACAACTTCTTGTAGGAAGCAAGTTCTAGGCAACTCTTGAATACCAGAGACCTGCAAAATCTTTTCAAATATACATCCAACCCAGCACACTGCTTCAGACTTCTCCAGGGGTTTTTCTATAACGAATCAATACTTTTCCAGCTTAAGCAAAGCTTCACACTTCAACATTTTAGTTCTTATTTTCTGGCTACTCTTAAGTAATTATATTCTCCATAGTAAATAGCAAATTTGTTTCAGATCTGCCACTGGAGTCAAGCTCTCCATAGGAAGGGAGTTCAAATTATAAATGTAATAAACACTCAGAGAAAGAATAAACACTGTTCCTACTCAAACCTGCCCAAAAGGGACTTGGGATGGAAAGACCATAAAGGAGAAACATAGAGGGATGTTAGAAGCAAGGCAAGAAGACTTTCACACTCAAAGCATTTCTTTTTCTAAAAAAGCTTTGGCCAGTGCTGGTTAGATCTTACAGGAAGCATCACAGAGCAGAACATAGTACACATGCTGCTTGCACTGCTGCCCATCCTTTTTCAGACGGAATTTTGCACTCTACACGCACCCTCAAATTTGAAAATCCTTGCTTTAATCCTTAACAGAATTTCTATCCGATTTCTGTAACCTCTTTGCAGCCTCCCATTTACACAAGTAAGCACTAGAGTCCTGGTATAAAAATAATTTCCAAGGAGGAATATGGACATCACATGAATTAATAAAACAGATGCAGGTGTAGAAGAGCACCCACAGCTTGCCCTGCAGAGCAGTGAGCTCTCATACTGGAATAAGGCTCTTCCCTGGTGGCATCACACTGGCTGCAAAGCAGGCGCAGTCCCATTAAACCTTCCATGATAAGAGGAAAACTCTCAGCCAACCTCCTGCAGCAAATCCTGCCCTTAAGCAGAGGTGAGGCTTGCTGAAAATTCACTTGCTGAAGTACCATGAAATTCCATTCTTTGGACACAAGAGAGTTTAAAGGGGTCTGAGGTTTTATAATCCAACAATCCTGTATTGGGCATCCAGACCCAAGACCAGCAACCAGTGATAATCTGATCCAGAAATAAGTTCCCTCATTCCCTGAAGCTGTATCCAAAGCAGCCTGAGCAACAGGCCAAGGGAGGAGATTCTGCCCCTCTGCTCTGTTGAGACCTCACCTGCAGTGCTGCATGCAGTTCTGGAGTCCTCAGCACAGGAAGGACATGGGGCGAGCCCAGAGCAGGCCACCAAGATAATTAGAGAGATGGAGCATCTCTCCTACCAGGAAAAGCTGAGAGAAGTGGGTTTGTTCCACCTGGAAAAGAGAAGGCTTAGGGATGACCTAATTGTGACCTTCCAGTACCTGAAGGGAGCCTACAAGAAACATGGAGAGAGACTTTTTTACAAGGACCTGGAGTGACAAGACAAGGATGAATGGCTTACAGATGAAAGAGGGTAGGTCTAGATTAGATATTGGGGAAAAATGTTTCCCCATGGAGGGTGGTGAGGCTGTGGCCCAGGTTGATCAGAGAAGGCGTGAATGCTCCACCCCTGGAAGAGTTCAAGCCAGATTGGATGGAGCTCTGAGCAACCTGGGACAGCAGAAGGGTCTGGACCTAGATGACCTTTGAGGTCCCTTCCAACCCAAGCCATTCTATGATTCTACAATTTCCTGCACTATTTTTTTGTCAAACGGAAGGCTACAAAACCAACACAGCCTCTGCCAGCTGGGTGAGTAACCCCATAGAAATGTGTACACAAAGTTCTCCCAAATCCCACACATCACAACTAATAATTGATGACCCTGGTGACATTTATGATTCTTTGTCAATCTGACAGCTCTTTCACTGACTTAACAAGCAGGAAAATAAAGAGTAATTTAGCAGAACTTGTGCTTCTTGTTCATGCAGGTCACCGCTGTGACAGTCACCCAGGCACAGACAAACTCCGGCACACGAGCAGCTCTCCCTGCTGCCGAGCTGGACAGACAGTAGTGACAAAGGCAGTGACACTGGCAATCCTAGAACTTGCTGAATACCACCATCTACTGGCATAAACTCTGGAGGAAGGGAACAAAAGGAGCGGGGACAGCAGAGAAGTAAGGAGGAGAAAGTGAAAGAGGCTGAAGAAAAATAATGGTATGAGGAAGACAAAACCAAAGTCACCTATCATAAAACAAAAAGCCATTTAGATGAGTAACAAAGGAGCAAGAAACAACGGGGAAAAGGAAAAAAAAATATGGTGGAGGCTGTTTTCCTGACACATTGTCCCCCACACCATGTAGCTGGCTCCAAGTGCTGGGCCGGAGCCTGTGGACACAGCACTGGAGCCCAGCTTCTGGGAGCCAGCACAGCTTTTCTACAGTAGGTACAGGCAGGTCAGCTCATCCCAGGCAGGCTTCCCACAGCCCTCAGATCACTCTGGCTGGTCCTGTGTATCACAGGCCACTGCATCTCAAAATACTTCTTTATTTTAGTCCAAAATCTTCTGTTTGCTTCAGGTACCTAAAAGGGCACATCTGGCCTTGGGTGAATGCAACCAAGAGATCTCTGGAGCTGGTTGGAATGGGTGGTCACTTCCTGCAGCTCCCATCCACGCCAGTATCCCTGCAGGGACCTTTGTCTTAAGGACTCGAATTGCTCAGGCCTGGCCTCCTTGGGCAGGTCCTGGACCTGGCAGATCTGTGCCCAGCATGTCCCGAGAGACCCCAGTCTCTGGATGTCTCTGTGTTGCAGAGCTTCTCCACAGGCAATAATGCTCACCCCACTATTGATGGGAGATCGGCTGGAATTTGTCTCTAAGGTAGGGAAGGCTCCACCAGTCATTACCATAGTGCTCAAGTCATCCACCCACTTGGAGCTGCAAGGCTGCTATCACACTGATTGCTGTATATACACCTTCCAGGAGTGACTTTGTAGTCATTTACTCACCCAGAGCCATAATTAGAGGCAGGAATGTACATTGCAAAAGAGATTTAATATTCATTTGAATCCTTAACATTAATTTGCTTCAGCCCTGTGCCACCCCCCTTTTCGTATTTGCTTTCAAAAAATATTTTACCAAATTAATATTCTGGCAGGAATATTGGTAGAAATGGTATATTTTAAATCAGTATTGAGGAATGCTCCTGGGAAAAAAGCTCAGTGTTCATAATTGTGCATATTCTCAACAGAAACCCAACATTAAATCTGTGCTTATCCAATCCCATGCACTGGACTATCCCTATCTGTGCAAAATTCCATCTGATCCTGGACAACTCCAGCAATCTCTCCAGTTCCCTCTGTTCCTGGGGCAGCACAGCCAGGCACAAGATTTCAGAGCTTCCAGCACAGCCAAACCCTCCCAGGGTGACTGCACAGATGTTTTTACCAGAGCCAGCATGGACACAGCTACAGCTGCCTAGCACAGGGCAAGGCTACAAATCTGTGCTCTTAATTGGACTGGACAATTCCAGTTAAAATAACAGTGATGGCTCTCAGATTGCTCTGGTTTATCTGGTTTAATCTGAATTATCTAGCTCAGGTTAAAAAAAAATCCAAATCAAGAACACATCTGCATTTTTTTCTATGGAAATACATATCAGCCCTATTTTTTCTCACCACATTCAGGTGACAAAAACCATGGGAAAGCCTTTATCTTTTCTTCTTGTCCCTAATTATGCCACACTTTTTTCCCCTTCTAGACCACAAGCAACTCTGAAAAAACTACTCCTTCTCCTTAAAAAAAAGACCCTAAAGCATAAATCCCAAATTTAAAAAATCAGTATCTCAAGTCCCTATCTTACAGCTCCCTTTGCAAGGAAAGGGCTCAGCCACACAATCAGGGATTTCATCAGTTCTCTCTGCAAATGCCAGGGTTTTCCTCCATATGGGAAAGGCTGGAATATCAAGGAAATTACATCCCACTTAAACTTTCTGCTGTTGTGACAATTTCCTCTACCTTTCTGTTTGTTTCACCTCCTTCCTTGTTCAGCCTAGCAGCATACCCTTTCTTCTTTTCCCACATTTGCCTATTCTTTTTTCCTATGTTCCCCTTCACTAATTTCCACCTCCTTGTAAAGTCAGCCTGCATCATCCTCATAACAATGCAAAAAGAGAGGGTAGAACATTACTGAGTTATTTCTTCACAGAGATGTGTCAGACCTCACCAGAACCTCTGGCCTAATATGTTCTGGCTTTTTCTTCTTCTCCACCAAATCCCATGACAGAACACAACCTTCAGCCTGTGCCATCACACCCTCTGTATATTGTCACTACTTCTCCACCTCCACGGCAGCCAAATTTCTGTCCTTTGCCTCATCATTCTCTCAGGTTTTCTCGCCTCACTCAGACTCCTCCCCTCTCCTCCTTATTTCTCTTTATTCATGCCAGGCTGTGAGCCAAATGCCTCAGGTCTGATAGAAAAAAAAACAAGAGAGGGGAAAAAAGAGATAATAAAACTCCCCATCTCCAAAGGTCTGCATAGGATTAAACCCCATTTGCCCCAGATGGCTTGGAGACAAGAGTAAAAGAGAATTCAGACACAGAAGGATGGGATAGTCAGACTTTCCAAGTAAGCAAGTAATGCCAGAAAACATACTGGGCTAATTTCATTCACGTGGTACCAATGCAAATTACTGGTGGTGGGGATCAAGGCTGGGAATTTCAAAAAGGTTAAAGCTCATATTTTTAAAAGCTCTTTACTCATTTAGGAGTCAAAGTCCCATTTTCAAGAGGAAGTTAAGAGCAAAAACCCCCTTTTGGAGTCAGTCCTAATTCTACTAGTCAGACAAGCATTCCCAGATTCTGACTTTGCCAGCCCCTTGTTTTCACTGGGAAAGTCCCCAGGATCTCTCTCAATGTGGGCAGGCACAGGCTATGCCTTGGCAGGGTGATCACCCACTGGGTTGGGTGACACAAGGGACGCACAGCAGCCTCCCCAGATTCTGTGCCTAGAGCTGCCCTCCATGACAGGGCTCAGAGGTAATGGGCAGCTGTCCCTTGAACTCCTCATTCCAATCCCATCATCAGCCAAACGTGGAGCAAGATTTAAGTGAGGGCACTCCCATGGCCAGAGGTAAACACTTACGTGGTTCTGGTCATGAAGGTGATGTGCAAAAGCCCTGTCCTTCCCTCTCCCCGTGCATGTGTTGGCCTGGGCATGCCCAAGAGAACTCTAGACCCCTGTATGTAGTTTTCCATAAATGCCAACATCTCCCTCACTAAAATCAGTGGCACTTGCTCTCTTCCAAATCATTTAGGGACAAATTTCAGTGATATCTTAGGGCCAGAAGTTTACAGATATTGACTTCTCCAATTTGTACTCACATAAAGTGTTCTTTGGTGAATTAGGAACACAGGCTATCCATTTTCAATTGAATTTGAGCTCTAGAGGTGCTTTTTAAAAATCTCAGTCCTGTAAACACAGCCAGCAATGAGCACCAAAAGACTGGTTTGAAACAGTTCACCATCCCCACTGGAGGACACATTCTCACATGTACCCCAATCCCTGGCTGGTACATCAATGGAATGCCTAGATGTTCAAATATGCCAAGCACACCCAACCATTCTTCACCACCCAGTATTCTCACCAGGGAGGACACAACTCAGCACTGCTTTTCTGAAGAAAGCTTGGTATTGAGATCTTTTGAAAGCCAGATCCTACTATTTACTATTGCTCTGAACAGCTCCAGTCTTTTAATATTTGCTGGCAGAAACTGTACCTTTGTATCCAAGGCAGCCTCATCTTCCTTTACAGACATAATTTCTGACTTCAGTAGCAATAAAGGTAGATTAACCAGCTATTTTGAAAATCCCACCATCTATATCATGTCACAGCAGCTCAACACCAGTGAAATTTTGGATCTTGAATCTTTTCAACAAACTGGCAGTTAATAATCTATAGGCAAAGACTGTTTGACAAGCATAGCTGAAATGTAAAGCCATATGTGAAAATCACCATCTTTTCACACACAACTTGTGAAGAGAAAGATGAAAATATGAATCAAATTAGCTATCATTATAAATAGTGGTCTGGAAATGAATCGCAGATGTTTTGATGGAGAATGGGCTTTTTCGTAACACAATTCTTCTGAAAAGTGCCCATTCTGCTTGAAAAGGATCCTTTTTTTCCCTGAAGAAACTGATTGTTCAAAATATTTAAGTATTCCAGCCATGCACAAAGATATTTTTGCATGCCTTTGCAATGTTCCATGGGAGCTGGATTTTGTTCTTTGGTGTTCATCTAAGCCAAAGTCCTTAAGTAAATTACATTTCAAATGTCATATATTTATCATCTTTAAGGGAGGAGACCACAGAGGATCAGTCCAAATAGAAGCCAGGTTTAAAGAAGCTTAAAGAAAGAAGTCTAAAGCCAGGTCCTATGGCAGCTTTTTCAAACAGAAATATTCTGGTTTTTCACCTTACATTTTCTGGTTATTAATATTTTCTTTTTTTCTTTTCTTCGCTATTGTTACAGTTCTTTTCCTCACTCCGTGTTTATGCTAGGCATGCATCAGTAACAGCCATGTGATAAGCAGAAGAGCAATTGGATAAAGGTCACTGTATCATGTACCCTTGGCCAGCAGCACTTGGAGTCACATCCATCTCTAGGGCATAACTAAATGCAAATCAAAAGAAAAAATGCCTGAAGATTAATTGAACATGTACTTAACGTGGCCATCTATTTAAGAAACAGTAATTAGTATTTGTGGGGGATATTGGCAACATGAAATTAAGAGAACAAGGTGATACTCTTCACAGGATTGGGCTGAAGGAATTATTTATAGCTTGCTGAATATGAAGGTACTGTAAGAAGGGTAGAAAACTCAATTTTATCATAAAATCTTTGACATTGAATGCTTACATATTTTACTTTAGTGTGGGGGTTTTTCAGTACAAAAACACTTTGATGACTGAGCTGGGAAACTCCACAAGATAAATGACCAGACTGGGCCAGTACATTTGCATGTCTCATTTTTGGAGGATGCACAGAAGGACTCTGAAACCCAGGTAACAGTAAAATCAACAGCAAAGCACAGGTTTGTCCAGATTCCCTTGCTGAACTGTGGAAGAAGATGTCTGCTCTCCTCGATGCACTGTGTAGGCTAGAGCATTAAAAATCCTGATCCCTTCAAAAGAGGAACACTGTCTGTGCAGCCTCTCCAAAGGGAGAACCAGAACAGTGCATTATGTGGCATGATTCCTTCCAAAGATATTTTAATCAAGTAAAACGGAAAAGTGGTAAAGCCCAGAATAGAGCTCGGCTTAATATGTTTTAATAAGAAACAAAGAAGGCCCTGTTTTGCACTGTATTGTTCAGGCTTGCCTTTAGGCACATGTGGAAAAATGTTTACTAAATAACTCAAATACTTAGCAGTGAGATGCATTTTATTTCAAACCGAATTTTCTGCAAGCGTACACACGCCAAAAGGGAAGCAAAAGGTCATCAAATGATTGCAGGTACCAATCTGTCAGTGCTGTTCTACAGGCACAAACCCCTCCACTGCACCAAGAATGAGCCACATAAAACCCAAATCAAATTGATTCCTTTCTCCAAAAAAAAAAAAACCAAACGCAAAAAAAGAAAATGGAACAAACAGAAAAAAAAAACAGGAAAAAAATTAGGAAAAAACCCCAACAAACAAACAAAAAACACCTCCAACAACAACAAAAAATCCCAACAAAAACCAAACCTGAAAGGAAAAAAGTGTCCCAGCAGCTATGCATTGGATGATTGTGTTTTTAACAGTAGGGCCATGATCCAAGCTTAGTCCTCACTCTGCCAGGTGAGGAAAGGCATTTGAGAAATGCCTGACCAGAAGAACTAGATGAAGAATAGCTCCCTCTGGCCTAGATTAATTTTCTTGATATACTTCAAGCAACACCTTCAGCACGCTCAGCCGTTAAGGCAGTCGCAAAACCAAATGAAAAATAGAACTTAAATGCCCTCCCATCTCCTCCCCCATCTTCAACAAATGAATTGTAATGTTTGTAGCTGGCATAACTGAGTTTTCTTTAAAAAAAAATTTTAAAGACCCAATATCCAAACCGACTCATTATTCCAAAAGATTTTAACTTCAAGTAAATGTCTCATTCTCTTGAAAAAACACCTCTCAAAAAAAGTCTGATCTCCTCCGCATAGGACTCTACATCTTGCCAATCAGACTGAAATACCTGCATCTCTAAGTCAATTTAAAAAATAAAAGCAGAGTGCCTTTTTAAACATTGTTCTTGCATATCAGATCCCCCACCATAATGACATGGTTGGAGTTTGAAACGAATGCCGGGCAGACCTCGGGCAGGGCTGAAAACACCTGTAAGGTACAACATGTACCTGCCAGCTGCACCATTTCCAGCTAAAATCTACGGCCTTTTAAAGTTATTAGTTGCCTTAGTCATCTCCTGCTTGTACTTTCCCATTGTCCTAGCAGCCACAGTGAAATCTCAAAGGCTGTATTAAAAAAAGGTGGTACACTTGACCTCTGAACCACATGTTGCTGAACAACTCGCTGCTATTTTATGTTCAATGATCAAACATACTATTTCCTGAGATAAACACAGCATGCTGAAGTGACATATTTCAAAATCTTCTGTTGTTTGGAATAATCACTTTCTGAGAAGAAAGCAGTGATCCAAATCCCTGCTAGTAATGAGCAGGAGTGCTGCCTGGGTATTATCAGTGATCCTGCAGTTACCATCCTAAGATGTCTGTAACTACTGCCAAAAACAATACCACTTACCCATTCACAGAATATTCCCAACAACTGCAAGTTTGTTCCTGACTTCAATATCCCTTTTAGTCTGAAAACAAATTACCACACTGATTTATTCTATAGATCTAGTGCTTCCTGTGGGTAATCAAAGTCTTCATAAGCATCTGCAGCTTCAATTGCTTAATTTCTACCGCTCTGGAGAACACACGTGTGTAAAGGAGCCAGCTGGATTCTGCTGGTTGTTTGTGCATCCTCACCCAGAATCATTCCCATCAGTTACAGCTAAAGTGATTTATACCTCGGCAGGACCGGGGCACTGTACCCCTGCCTGCAGAGCTCAAGAGCTCAGTCTGTGTGCACAAGGAGCAGCAGATGCAGCAAGGCAAGGGACTCATGAAACATCTGGTAGCAGCGAGCCCAGAGTGAAGATCTTCTCACGAGGGAGTTCTATGAGTTTTGTCAGCTTCAAACAGCCTCTTCCCCAGGATAACATGGGTGGCAAGTTGAAAGCCACTGTTCTAGATCCTAGGATTTATTCTTTTGTGGAAATCATTGCTAACAACACTGACTCTTGGGGAATACTACAGGAGAACTCCCAAAGTCAGATTAGTGGCTACTGGCAGAGCTAGGACATCCAGCCGACCAGCAGCTCCTGTGGGACTCCCCCTGCTAGCTGGGAACAGGCAACCTGATGGCTCAGCCCTTTGCAAGATGCAAAGCAGAAGGACTCATTTTGCATATGTGATTAGTACAGCCAGGACACTCTTGCACAATAAAGCTGCCCTCATTCATGTGGACTAGATTAAAAGAAAAATGTCAGCAAGAGCCACTCCATTTCTTCAGTGGATTTGAATGAAAAGAACAATTTGGAAAGATCAGTTGCTTTTCTCCAGTCACAAGACCACATAATGTCTTTTAAGGCCACTTCCCTTAATTCTGTTTAAAGGCTGCTACCTTTCCTGAGTTAACAGGGGCTGTGCAATCAGCAGCTTTTCTGTATGTAAAACTCTCCCTAAATCGAATGGGAAGGCATTTGCATATGAGCTCCCAGGAGGCAGCATTTGTCATCCTCATTTTCTGTCTCTTGACATGAAGAAAAATGGATTTATCAGCAAACTAGAGAAAACAGCCTTTTGCATATTTTTGTACAAAACAATTCAAATACTGAGGAAAGGGGAGGAGCTTTTTCACAATCTAGAGGCAGAATTAATGTCCTCTGGATACAATGACATCTGAGGGAGACCATCAGCTGCTCAGTGTCTAATATGGGATTCTGGTAGTTGCTTATGACTTTGAATGCTCAGGCTTGCAATCAAAGACACCACTGATCTCAAACAGTAAAAATGCCTCTGTTTTTCATTTAAGTGTCTATGGAAGGTTTTTCCTACCTATTGACTTGCTGAAATTAGATGATTTTTTCTCAAATATGAGATACCTCTGTATTTCCAGGAGCAGAGACTCCAGCTGAAGATAGGAGTTTAGGATATATCCTCACTATCTCTGGTGAGCAGGACCTGAGTTAGTTGGGTCTAGACGTGAGCAACCACAGTACAAAGCAAGTGTATCCTAATGATCCTAGGTCACCACACAGCTCTCACCCAGGGAGCCTCAGGGGAACTGGCCTTTCTTTTAGATGAAGAGTTGTAAAAAGACAGAGAAGGGCAAGCCAGGCTGGAGTGACTTAACTTCCACCCAAAGTGTGAGTAACCCAAACCAACCCAAAGCCTAATCTTGCTCCCAAGTCTGCCGCTGTCATCTGTGTTGATGAAAGTGCCAAGCTCACTGCAGGGTTTTGCATGGGACACACAAAATATAAAGTACAAGTACTAAATGCCCAACCTGACTGTGTGCTGAAGGCACAAGCTGCAGATCAAAGGTGCCATGATAAAAAAGATTGAACATTGCAGAGCTCACAAAGTGACACTTGAGTTTTTCAGAAAGTTAAATCTCACAAAAGTCTATCAGCTTCCCAACAGCAACATTGCTGAGAACACAGCTGAAAATGGATGTCCTACAAGCAATCAGCTGTGGATCTCCACAAAAAGGAAGCTCCAATGAGCTTCTCAGATCTCTCTTCAACTTCTAATCAACTATAAAGAACAACAAACTTACAGAAGCAGGAAACCATGCTTCCTACTCTTTCATGACAATCCTTTGAAACTCCTTCACTAAAGCAAAGATTTAAATACTTTACTAGTCATAAAATAATCTTGCTTGTTTTCATCAGTGTGCCAGTTTCAGACACTTGGAAAACTCTCCTCTCACCTCAAGCAAATAATACCCACATGCAGCCACTGAGTTTCATTAGCTTTTGTTTGCAACAGAAAGCCCTCCTAGCACTGCTCAGATGGGTAGAAAAGGAAGGGCAACTCAGGACAGCCGAGTCAATGAGTGAAACAAGAGTTGGGACATGCAGATGTTTGGTATGATTCTGTTTCAGGGTACCTGAGTAATCCTGAATAGGTCATGGAGAACCTTGCTCTGCCTTAACTCTCCAGCTACAAAATGCAGTGGTAATTCTCTACCTCAGAGGAATACCACAGTGCTGCAATCATGAAGGCTCAGCTGCTATGGGGCTGCAGCACTCATAAATATTTAAAGAGAATTAAATCAGAAGGGAGCAAAAGACAGGGGGTTTTAAACCACTTCAAATTTACTTTTTCCACTATGAGTACAAGTATGGATTTGGTAAAACCAAGTAATCTGATCTTTCTGCAGTGATGCCATAACAGGCAATTTTAATCATAATATTAAGGCAGCTGAGTGTAGAAATGTGTTTGTCTTTGGCACTGTCTGTTCTGCTGGTTGTCACACACCCCCAGGAATAGAATGAGTCAAGATATGGGACAAAAAGCCCATCATCATGGCAACACTCAATTTGCCTGCTACTTTCATGAACTCTTCAGCTAAGCCCCAGGTTTTCCAACTCTCCAAGGTGTGGAAATAACATGCTTGCAGATGCTTCCTCTTCGCTCACACTGAAGTTGGAACTTGACACCTGGTGGCATGAGTAATAGGGGTCCAGAAAGATCTGAAATGAATCCTCATACTCACATGTACCAGCACTGACTACATGGCACACCTCATCCTGTAATGGATCTTGGAAAGGGTCACACCTTCCATTCCTCACATCAAAAGTAGCAGCAAAGCCTGTCCCCAACACGATCCAGATGTTTTGGAAAGCCAATTGCAGGTGTGGACCTTGTGTCACATCCTCAGGTGATGTGAACTAATGCTGAACTTGCAGGAAGTTACAGCCCTGAGCTCTTGGAAGATGGCAGCGTTCAATAACGTGATACACAAGACTTCCAATGGTTAAACTGAGATCTAATAGCAACACTGAACATGTGTTTTTAAGGACATCAAAATATTCCACAACTTAAGGAGTTGTGATACATATTCTGATGACTCCAGCTTCTGTATTTCCCTTGACTGACTGGCTCTTCCAAGCAAAATCCCTTAAGGAGTGCTCAGACAACTCCAGGAAGAGCAAATTCATTAGCCTGATGTTCTATACAGTGCCTTTGTGGCAGTCCAGCACGGCAAGATCCTGCCACTTCAGCAGCAGGTACTGAGTACTCATGTAGGTCTGCTTAGCAGTTACTAAAAAATACCCATTATTTTGCAGAAAGCATAAAACTAACAAACATAATGGATGTTGGGGTGAGACATGCTGTGACTGCTTTTCCACCCAATGCCATATGTGCAGAGCTTTTCTTTTTGGCACTACAATACCCAGCGTTTCAAGCCCACAGAGACCCAAAGTTTATTGTCTGCCAGATGGGCTGTGAAATGTATACTGTTCATAATGGGATTATGCAAGTTGTGCATTGTTTGAAAAATAATCTGAGCATCATCCTTTCTACCCTTTTAATGGGTTTCCCTTTTATACAAATTAGGAAATCCAATTTTTCTTTTTAAATACTTGCTGTAGATATCTGCTTTCAGCTTTACAAATGACATCTTATTCAGGCACATACTTCAACAGCATTAATGAAAACCAAGATTTTTTGCATAAATGAAAGTATAAAGAACATATTATTGTATGGAACGATATATATTCACTCTGATGACATACCTGTATTTCTCATGGTCCCAAAAATAATGAACAATATATAATGACAAAGTTGCTACAATTCACAGCTGTTAGCTCCAATAGAAGAAAAAATTACTTTTGGATATATTCTTGCAGTTCCTGAAGCCAATAAAATTGTGCTTAAATTATTATCTGAACTAGAAATTGTGCAGTTCACCTAAACTTCACATGGTGATTTTCTTGTAGTCATTGACACTCCCAAGGATTTCACAGAATTTAAATACAGACATATTCCAAATTAGGTGACTCCTCATCATCAGATTTTCATATTCCTCCAATCAACCATTCTGCCCATCACCAAGAAACCGTGGCCTCACAAATGAAACTGTGCCTTTAAAAGCAAGGCTGTTCCAGTGCTGTTCCTTGAGCTCTATACACTGATGTCTCCCGTCTATCAAAGCTCTACCTGTTTCACACTCATCCCTTGCTCATCCTCCTCTCTGAATCCTGATAGGAAGAGCCTTTGAAATCCACTCATATTTCATCCAGGAGTGAACATGGACCATGCTCTGGGATATGTCTTCAGCACTACCAGTGCCAAGCAGGGCAGGTCTGCACCTCATGCCACACTCCCAGATTTCTTGTGGGATCAAATGGTTTATTTGATTAAGCTCTGGGGCTGGTTTGAACGCAGGAAATTTAATGTTATTTGGGAATCAGGCCTTGGGAGAACTTCCAGACCTCACCAAAGAAAAGATTCAAAGTTCTGTTGATTGCCATTGGGTTTGGATCAAGTATTCAAGAACCATTTCTCTTTTTACCAGCACTGCAGAAATTACCTTGAAATCTTGTGACAAGGTCCCAGATCCAAGCTCTGTCTGCTGCAAGGCACCACCAGGAACACGTGTAATGTGCCGTGTCCCTGTGAAAAGGCCCTCAAGCTCTGACCTTCAAGGCATGCCAGAAGCCGAGGCCACTGGTGGCACCTTCCATCTAGACAGTCTGCTACACTACTCTTTCATTAGCTGTAGCTTGAACTAATCTTATTAGCACTAATGCAGCATCAGCCTGAGGGCCAAAGGGTTGAAATGTCCCTTTTGCACACAAAACTAACGTGACATTCCCAAGTAAGCATGACTGAGCTTTGAAATAGTGCAGAACAGACATTTTTATCACTCTCTCAGAATCTTCCCCTCCTGCACCCCCTGATGTGGGGAATCAGGGATGGGATTCACCCACAGGTGGCAGTGCTTCAGTGGCAAACACAACCACGCTGGGATCCTGCAGAGCCAAACTGGCTGCAAAAGAGCATAGGTACACATGGCCTGGTGTTAATACGGTTCCATAGTCAAAGCAGCTGGAAAATGAGTGAAAAAAAGAGATTGAATTTCTCTGGGTTAAAGATATTACAAGGGAGAACAAGAATGAATAGTGGCCTGTAGCCACTTTGAACAAAGTAAAATGTGGAATATTACCTGATTTAAAATCATGAAATTGAAGAGAATTAACTGATAGAAATTTTTCAGTTCCCCTCCAACTAAGAGGAACGAAAGGATTTGATAAGCTATGGAAACTCACTTAGAAAAACCACAGCATTAATTCTTGTGATAACGAAGCAGTTATTTTTCTTGAAAGAGTTCATTGTTCATAAGTAATTTAAGGACAAATTCCAATTCAGGAAAATACATTTCATATCAAAATTTAATACAACATCCAAGAGTGACAACAAAATTTAATACAACATCCAAGGAAATTTGGGGCAGCAGGATTAATATTTTTAAAGTCCAATTCTTGAGGTCTATTTTTAATATTGATGCACAAAACTGTTGCATTAGTCAAACATTTTTGAAGCTGTGATTTGTTAGTGGTTTGGCTCCTTTGTGGAGGGGAGAGCTTGAAAACATTCTTGGCTAGGCCAGAAGGTATGAACTTGTTCTTGCTTTTGACCTCCTCTGTGCTGCATGAATTCAAATACTGGTGCTGCAGTAGAAAAGTGAAATGAAAATGTGAAAAAATACTTGAGCAAGGCTCTGCTGTGTTAGATGTTGCATAACGGCATCAAGTACTTTGTGTTGGCAATAATCTGAACATCTCCATCTTTTTTCCTCTCCAACATTCCTCAAATAGTGCTCAGGACTCTTTAAGACATTGACTCTGTGTCTTTTTATTTCATTCTGAGTAAGTTTTAAAACTGCTGGGGGTTTCCAGGTTTTCTCTACATTCATTTCAAACTGGAAAGTTAAATTCTCCTGTAAATCCTGGATTCATGCGTTAAGAAAGTCCATGACAACAGATAAAACATGAAAAAAGAAATGTATGGCAGATGCAGGCTTGGTTTATTCTGTTATAATTGGAACACTGAGGAACTGTTTGTGACCCAGGCAGTGGGAGGCAGCTGATTGAAGGAACCTGGGCCATGGCAGAACCACAGTCTTGGCTGCAGAACAGGACTGACACAGCAGGACAAGGAAAATCCCTGTGCATAAAGCACCTCCCTTACACACAGGCCCCAAGAAAGGGCTGTCACCAGCTCGGATTCTTCCCCTTGCACTGCAGGTTGGCAGGGCCCTCTTGCAGCTACATAATCAATCCCTTCTTTTCCTGCTGGCTTCATGATGACTGTGTTTCTCCCTGACCACTCCTTCACTTTCTCATTTTGCATCTCCATTTTCTACCATTCCTTCAGTAAAGGTTAAGCCAATTTAAAGCTTTCAGCAGAAGCATTCAGTCACCCAGGAGCCTTGTGGTGCCTGTTAGTCCTCATAATGGGCATAGAAAAGGCAACAGCAAAGGAAGCTTTTCCATGCACTGTCCCACTTGCGATGCTGAGTACCTTGACCTGCAGGTCTTCTCCCATAAGGACACGAGGGTACTTCATTATCTTGTAGCGCCTTTAGGTTGCTCAGTGAAAGTTACAGCATCAAACAAGGGTGGGGTTGTCAAATGCTGCCAGTTGGGATGAGATCATCTGGCCGAGGACACAGCCCAGAGACCATTTGCTTTTACCTGGGCTTGAAAGGCCACTTTGCTTCCAGCCAACAACCAAAGCCTACTTGATTCACAAAAACGACCTGCTGATGAGGCACTTCACATTTCATTATTGAGCCTCTGACCAACCATGTTCCAGACCCTAATTTTCCCCTCAACAGTCCAACTGGATACCCTAAATAAGTCAACGCACAGTGCCCAGCAGTCGTGCGGTGCGGACTTTCCACTGCTCTGGAAGGCAAATCCTGCACTCCTATAAATATTTCTGAGCTCCATGTCAACAAACACGCCCATCATGGAAGTGTAAAAATAACTGAACCGTGCTCCAAGACCTTTCACATTGCTGGAGAGGTGCAAAGAGTTTGTAGTGTAAATAAGAATCAGGTTGGTAATTTCTATGCACATTCTTGTTTTCAATTACAGTTAGATTTGTTTCAGTTAAAAATGAAGCTTGAACTGATGCCAGATTTCTTTTTTTTTTAATTCCAACACATTTCAGATTAGCTGTGAACAACAGTTATTCTTTTCCATTCTCAGCCTACTACTTTGAAAGGACACTGAAGAGTAGCTCAGATTTAGGATCTGTTCCAGTGGAGAGGACCTGATCTCTTGCCATGAGGACAGGTGCTTCTGTATTGAAGCATTAATCAACCCAAGTCCCATCTGACCACTTTATTCTGTCAGTATGGCAGGCAGGCAGCTGTGGGCTTTCTTCAGAAGCTCATGAGGTCACTCCATCTCTTTAAAGCAGAAATAATGACTCTCCAGCAAAGAGTGAGAGTTGGCAGCTCTGATGTTGAGATGATGTAACTGTACACAGTGGTGATGTGAGATTTTTCTTGGTTCCTAGAAGCCAATACTGCAGAGGCAATCATATTAACAACAGTATTTGCTCAAAATTTTTGGACAAGAAAGGAGACTCAGTTTCTTGCACAAACCAGCAGTGATCATAAGAGAGTGAAAGGTCAGGAATTGGCTGTCAGAACTGGAGGCAGTCAGGGCCAAGTTGAGGTGCTGAAAATGCAAGGTAAGCGAGCAGTGCAAAGAGCTGGCTGCTACCCTGCACTAACACACACATCTTTATATCCTGAGCACCCTGGGCTACCTCCCTCTCCATGGCTCCTCTGCTAACAGCAGGTTATCTTCTGAGCCTTGCCATGGATAAAATGAGGGGATGGAATTACTTGCTATTAGCAGGCTCCCCCAGAGTAAATACATGGCACGGTGTACCTTGGCAAAATGGGGTGGACACTTGACACTGAATCAGCTTTCTTGGGCTTATTGGAGTGAGTGAATTTACTGAAAAATAACTACTTTAAAACAGAGCTATGTTTCTTTTTTCTACAGCTAAAAATAGGAGCCTAAAAGGACTAGGCAGGTTGAACAACTGGATAATGAAAACACTTGATCACCTTAACTCTGGGAGATTTCAGGAGCTGAGCATCTTGTAGTACCCCAGTCCTTTACTTCTTGGGTTTGAAACACTAGAGTGGTATTTAACAGAAACAGGTAATACCTGTAAGAAAATGCCGGGCCACACTTGTCTGACCAAACTTTCACAATAATATATCCCCTGCCTGTGTTTCAGTATTGGACTATATAAGGATTCAATACTTGTAGTGTAAAAAAAAAAAAAAAAAAAAAAAGCCATAATCTTTGAATAATCCTAATTATTTTAGTCTAATTGGTCTAAATAATTTTACCATTGATACAGGTACTTATCCCAAAAATTGAGCATAATCAATGAATGTGGCAAGTGAATCAGCTAATAAAATACAACAATGTTTAGGAGAGAAAGATCAGCTGCTCAGGGCTGAGAACCTCCAACTGATTCCCTAGCAACTGATTCCCAATTCCCACTGCAGTCTGTCATGTAGATGGGGCACAGCAGCACCTCTCCCTTCAGAAGAGGAAAATTCAGAGTTCACATAGCTGTTCTATTACTACAGGAAGAAAACTGGGAAAACCCAGTCCAATCTAATACGCAGGTATTCCATATTAGAGCTTAGGACACTGAACTGACCTGATGCACCACACACACCGACAGAAGAGTTACAGAAGTGGGTAATCAACCACTGTATATTTTCCTACTGAATCATAATTAGAGATTCTCCTTTACTCCTTTATTTCCTCTTTACTTATCACTGCTGCTCAGTAATTCTGTGATGAATCTGATTCACTGTGCAAACACAGCATTCACCAGACCTCAGAGAGTCAAAAGGGAAGAACCATTTCACATCCATTTCTTTTATCAAAAGGCCACTAAAACACCTTATTCCCCCTAGCCTCCTGCCTCCCAATGCCCATGGAAAGAGGCATTTTGCAAAAGGCCAGGCCTTCCTCTGCCCAGCTCCCAGGGCACTCTCAGGGAGCCCATGCTCCCAACCAGAGGTTATGGGCACTCAAGTCTTTTTCTGGACTCAAGTTGCTTGAGAAAATACTCATTATTTCCCAAGCTAAATCAAATGAACAAACATGACTCATAGTTGCTTTTCTTCAGTTTCTCTGCCCACCACAGAGACTCCTGAGTGGGCAGAGACCAGTGTCACTGCACTGAACTCAATGGAATGATGCTCATTTATACCAGCTGATGATTTAAACCTCTAGACTTTCTCTCTGGCACACATTTCTTTTCTACCAAGCCTGGATGTAAAGCAGAGCTTAGAACAGAGGTGGAAATACTCACAGCTGGTTTAAACTCACACTTCCATCTGCATCACAACAGCAGGAATTTTGCAGAAATCACTTCAGTGTAGCCATGTGTCCCAAGGGAAGGAGGAAAACCCAAAATGTCCATGGTAAATAGATACAAGCACATAGCCACAGCACAGCTGGCGTCAAGGTGAGGTTTAGACTAACCCCCAGCTTTTCCAACTTTACTTTTGTGCACAAGTAAGCACTAGAACAGCTACATGGAAGATGCAAGGTGCAGAAATGGGGAACAGACTGTGTGAGGGGTCCTTCCTTGCACAGAGAAAGTGCTCTGTGGGAGACTCACAAGCACTGTTGGCTGAGGTAGCTGTGTACTGCTAGAGCACATCTGGGGAGAGACTCCAGCTTGACCTCTGCAATGATTGTCTTATGCCCTCAAGCATGAGATTTTATTACCCTTATCTTGGCAAGCATGACATTACTTATTGGCCACAGCCTGCCTGCAGAGAGGGAGGACTGGCTTGCTACCATTCCCCACTGGGTGGCTGCTAAGCAGCTGTCCCAAAAGTTGGAGAGAAAGGAGAGAATGTCAATGAGATCATTCCTCAGCCCATCTACTTTCAGCTAAAGCCTAGGGAGCACAGCCTGAAAGGAAATAATGACCATGGGGACCCATGTGACCAGGCATCTCCTGCATTTAGAAATCAGTCACCTGGCTGGTAAACAACAGAGAGAGATGTTCCCAACAAAAAGGAGTCATGCAAGGACAATTCTGAGTTCTCATTTCTGGGAGGCTGAGGTCTATAACAAACTGGAAAGTGCATCCTAGCCTGCTGCTTAATTAATGCTGCTTCAAACATGTTTTGTACGTGAAGCAATGGTGACATAAAGTGGCCTGGTGGGTAGAAGGTGGAAGCATTTCCAAGAGACTAGGCAGTGTCACAGAATCACAGAATGGTTTGTGTTGGAAGGGGACGTCAAAGATCATCTTGTTCCAAGACCCCTGCCAAAGGCAGGGACACTTCCCACCAGATCAGGCTGCTCCAAGGCACATCCAGCCTGGCCTTGAACACTTCCAGGGATGGGGCAGCCACAGCTTCTCTGGTTCCAGTGCCTCCCCACCCTCACAGGAAAGATTTTTTTCCCTAATATCCAATTTAAACCTATTCTCTTGAATCAATTCCCTCTTGTCCTGCCACTCCAGGCCCTTCTAAATAGTCTTGTCCCTAGTGAAGGAAAACATTAAGGATCATTCAATTGTCTGGTCTTCCTGACAGGACCATCTGATCGCTTTAAATTGTCTGCAAATATTGATCAATAGCTCAGTATCAAATGACACAATGAAATGTCAGCACAGACAAACCAATTTTTCACCAGAGTTCTTTGCTGCCTATTGCATTTCCATATGCTTATTGTTTGTGGGGGTTTTATTCCAGTTCTTACAGGAACAGATGTGTCCCCAGGCACCACACAGTGACAGAAATTAGGGTTTCTCCAGGATTATTTGACACACTTTTTTTTTTGTTAACATCATAAACATTAGATGTAATTACAGGGAAAGACAAGTACATTATAAAATATAAATTAAGGTTTATTTTATAGATTAAAAGCAAATCAATATTTAGCAACAACATTCTTGAATATATTTTCTATAATTACAATATGACACTGATTAGTAATTCAGGCTGGAATTATGGGTCTTGGATTTATTATCCAATAAACTGACAGGGAAATGCCTGCCCTATGAAACCACAGTTCTCTGGGTGAAAAAATAAAACATCACAGCTGGGCCCTTGATGGCTTCAGGAGCATCACTTGTGTGTTAACAGCATCACCAGAGCTCCCTGGTGATACTGTCAATGGTCAGAACTATAAAATAGCTGGCAATTTCAAAGATTTGGAGAAGATGGTTTTAGAAAAAATATTTTAATATGCTTTGCTTCTCACTGCCAAACTTGGTTTAGTACTTTAAAAATGTGTACTATATTATATATTTAGGTTTTGGTAGCACACAGTGCAACTGTGAGCATACAGAAAAGGCAGCAAATCTTACTTATATCAAGTAATCAGAAATTAATTTCAGTTAATCACAAGTACACAAGCTATAGACGCACATTCAAGTGCTCCCTGTTTCATCTGGCTACCCCTAGATTTAGAAAATAAAGAAAAATGTCAAAAATAGAAATCAACAATTAATAAAGTTATAATTGCAACAATCAGAAGAGGAATGTAAAGAAAGAACCACAGAGAGAAGCTTCTTTACAAAGAGTTTTGAGGGGTTTTCGTCTCATGAAATTTTAAATTTCCAAAATGCTAGTGGATAAAACAGAACACAGAAAAATAAACCAAACTTTTTAGATTTTTTTTCCTTACTCCCTTTTTTTTTTTCTTTTCCTGGAGAAGACTCTGTTTCTTTGCCATACAATCACTTTTTCATTGCTTGGATCCTGAAGTGTTAAGCTAGTTGCTCACTCTGCTACCTATTCACACTGTCAAGAATGCCCTAAAATAAATCCAATGTAAACAGGTTCCATAGATCCTCATGGTTGGAGTTGCTACATGTGTAGGACAGAGCCAGAGCCTTGAGGTGGATCTGCCTCCACCTTCTCTTCTGAGCAGCTCTCCAAGACTCAAAAAGTCAAGTTTGACTTCAACTAATGGAAAAATGATTATGTCATAGCAAAAGGGAAAAATCCACAAGGCACCACATCTCACTAACCCAAAACCCATCCATTCTTTCCTGTTTCCTCAGCAGAACATCCAAAAGACCTTGTTCTACATTGCAACAAACTCCAAAGGGTTTGGACAGCAGAAATAATGACAGAGGTTTAAGAAGGTAAAAAATCCTTCCTGCTCTTTGATTAACTGGGCTTCTTGATGGAGTTAAGTGCAAACAGCTGCCTGGACTTCAACTGAAAAGCCTAAATCTAAACACTCAGTGTTTACATAACCCAAACTTCTAATCAGGCAGCTGGATAATCCACCAATTTAAAGCATCCCTAAGAGTTTCAGGGAAATGTGATTTTCTTACAGCTAAGCCAATCAACAACCACTTTAAAAAACTCCAGCTACCAAGTTACTACTTTGGAACAGAAGTCTCAGCGGGATGGGGTCACGACCCCACAGTGAATCACAAAGCAATTTTGGTGGGATCCTTCCCCCTTTCTTTTTCTTTTTTCTTTCACTATTTTTCCCCTTTTTTTTTTTTTCTTTGAGAAGTACAAATCTGAATCTCTAATTTCCTCTGTATTCAGACGCTGCAAGGTAATATATGAGAGGAGGAGAAAAGCATACAGCAGTGCTTACACACATGCTGGCATCTGCTCACAGGGCCTTAATCGAAAATCTCGTGAAATCCGTGATACATCCATCCAGAAACATGGAACTTGGGAAAGGCAAAGTACAATCACCACCAACAGAGCCCATCACTCTTCCAGGGAAAAAAGGGAAGGAGAAGCAGGACTTAGGAATGAGAAGTTTTCACAGAAGAAAACAGTACAGATATTTTCAGGACCACTTACAGGATTCAATTTTCCTTAAACTGACAGACACTTTGGTAGGGACTCTGAGTTTAGGGCCCCATTTCATCTCACCTCACAGTAGTGTTTTGCCACCATAACTCATTCTAAGGTCAAGCTCTCCATTTTCTTTTTATGTTTGAATGAAATATTTTCATCTTATTGCAGTTTACGTACCAGATACCACATGGTTTGTCTTTCTTTTCCTAACTTAGTAAAGACCCTGTGCTAAATCACATCCAGTCACACCTCACCTGTTAGATAAGGAGATTCTGAACACAAATATTTTCCTTGGCCAATTCAACAAAATTTTAAGCGTCCCCCAAAAAGGTGATGCTTCTTGGGTTATGCAGAGAATATGGGGTTTGCATCCCATCTACAGCATGGTCCTGGGGTTTTCTTGATACTTCTACACCTCCACATCCCTACCTGTGAAAGGTAGATGGTGTTCATGTTCTTACAGCCCAGACCGTAAGTAAAGCTGTATTTTAAAGTTGTATTTTAAAACTAGTGAAATACTTGAAAACAAGAAAAACATGTAACTTTTTCCAAGCAGCAAGGGATCCTTTTAGAACATAAGGTAATAAAATAAAAGGACATGCTTTTACACTTATAAAATCTGGCCACAGAGGAAATAAACTTTATTCAGCATTTCTTCATTTTGCCAAGACCCCAAGTAGAGCACCAGATGCATCACTGGAGATCAACACTGGAGAAACAACACTACACAACCCCCTTTCAGATTACATGCTATATACTTTTAATTCCTAGCCAAAGAGGTTGAAAATTTCAGGATTTGATACAAAAATTGTGTCCTTTACTTTCCTCATCAGAAGTCAGATGTCCTACCTGCTCTGTTCTTAGCTCTGCCTCGTTCCTATGGGGACTAGATGGCAAATTAGCTTTCCCCCAGCTGAACTGCACACCTTGCTCCTACCTGCATCCCTAGAAATTTCCTATGCCTTCTTTAGGAGTCTGTAGTTCCTTTCATCTTTCCAGCTTCTTTTCCACTCCTGTGGCTGATCACCACAGAAAGCAGAAAGTCTGGAAAAAAAGAGTAGCAGAATCCAGCAGTTACCCCACAAGAGATGAAGAGGCAAGTGATAGGAAAGTGGAAGATTATTTATAAAACACCAAAATAACGTCAGTTTCCTCCAGTTCTAATCCTCCTTTTCATCTTAAAGACGAGACCTCTATTGGATTTTTTTGAGATGTGTTTGAGTTTAAGGTTCCCTTTAACTAATCTGAAAATGTGGGAGGGGGATGGTTGGAGAGCTCTGAGCTGCAGAAACAGAGGCAGTTTATATTCTCCTCTGTGTGGGGAGCCAAAATAATAGAGGTGTTATAATTCAAATAGCTGTGTCATAAAAAATAGATAGATGTGCAGTATTTGCTATTGAAGAATCAGCCATGCCCAAGCATTACCTCATAATTTTGAGAATTAAAATAAAATGCAACAAGTTTCAAGTGAACTATCATTTTTACACACACATGTTTACACAATCTCCATTTTCTGTGCCTTGTTGATAAGAAGATGCAAATAGCTTTTTCAGAAACAAATCTATCACATCAGACTCCTGTAGCCCCACACTTAGATTGCAAGACACTCTTGGAAGTAAAAATCCTTTTTCAGTGTCTTGACACTGTTGGACTCACTCACAAGCTGAACTGATCGGTCAGTGAGAACTTGTATGTGAGAATCTGACTCATAAAGGCCATTAAAAATGGATTTTAGCTGTGCCAACCTTGGACATTGCAAGTCCAAGTCCCTCTTCCTTTGGCTGGTCACTTTGTTAGAAAAAAAGACTGCAATATCTGGTGAAATATTGCTGTGATATCTGACCCACACACAGGCTTGATCTAGACTGCAAATTGAGATACCACTGTGAGAAGTCACAGCAATGGCTCTGCCTGCAAGAAAACCAGAATATCTGGGTGTTTTAAGACAGAAGTTTTCCAGCTCAGCCCTGTGAGCTCACACACAGTCCTGCTGTGTGCTCACAGCTGCCTCAGCCCGAGCTAAATCCAGTTGTTCTTCCACAGCCCCAAATCCTATTTAAGTTCCTTGCATGTCCTGCATTCACACCAGCGTGCAAAGAGCCCCCAGGCAGGGGCAGGGTGCAGAAGCAGATCCTATCTGCTCACTGACTCTCTGTGGCACCATCCACAGGGGAAATGCAAATGCCTTCATTCCATAGGGGTTTCTAAGAGAATGTATTTGAAGCCTGAAAGTGATAAAGGGTAGTTATTCTGCAGAGTTTATGATTTTCCATAGTAAAAAACTACATATTCAACATCTGCTTATCTTGTTCAAAAATGAGCTTTTGAAAAATAAAAACAGGAGGAACTACAATTAAATATTCAAAACTCAGAATTTTTTTTTAACAAGGTCTGCTTATAGAAATCAGAAGGCCATTTTTTAAGAGAATAACACAATTTTATAGAATTGCAAGCATCTGTACTAAATGTTTGCCTGAGTTTCTGTGTAGCTGAAAATGGTGACAAAGAAAACCTCGCAAACACAGAATCGCACTGACAAGATTAGGCACAGCTTGCTGATAGTTTCAGTGGGTGTCAGGTAGTACTTCTGGGGGCTACATAATGTATTCTGACCCAGGCCCTCTAAGAACAATTAAGTGTTTCAAGACAGAGCTACTGAAAAAATCCCAAACAACCAACAACTAAAACAAAAAACCTAAGGCAGAATTTTTAGGCTAATAAAAAATACCATCAAAATATTTCACTAGCACACATCCAAGATGGAGTATCCCAAGCAAATGGTAACAACAGAAAAATAAAATAAAACTAGAAGCTATTTGATGTGCATAAAACAGGTTTTCACAAAAGAGGAAAAAATAGGTTTCTCACAGAGATTCCAAGTTACACTATCTACTATCCCAAAGCAGAACTAGCTACTGTCTGTCATCGGTGCACTACTAACAGTTTATTAGTCTGCTGACATCTCCATCTAGAAAATACTGGTAAATTGTCTCAGGCTGAGAGGCAACAGCCAGTGAGAAGGACTTGCTGTGATGTGGTGGTGGCAAGCAGGATTTTTTAGACATCTCCACTTACTCTGTGATAAAATACTTCCAAGATGGTGTCACCTTCCTCCCAGACAGCCCTGCTTTTCTTAGCGCCTGATACGGGATCAGTGACTTCTGTGAATCAGAGCTAATCTCAGGATATGTCACATCTGTAGCAGGAGGAACAGCTGAGCAACACTTGTCCAGGCATAATTGAGCCTTAAGATCGCAGAGCAGTGTGTGATTAATTGGCTGAAGGATTCCTGATAAAGGGAAAGAGGATAATGACCTGCCTGGGTCAATGGGAGGTGATCTGCTTATCTGGAAGCATAACAGACATTAAGAGAAATGCTCCTGATCAAGGTCACAGGGAACGGTGACAGATTCTGTGCGAGTGTGAATTTTAGGCATTTCAAAATCACATTCCACAGATGTGCACAGAGGAAGTGTGCTTAGGAAGAGAATTTTAATGCCTTTTATGGTTCTGATTCCACAATCATTATTCCCAAAAGTATTGCAAGGAAAAGATTCACTGAAGAGCTTTGCAAGTACTTCCGTGTCAGCTTGGAAAAGGTAAGACTAAACTAAAAGGATTCTTGCTTGATTTTTCATGTGGATATTCCAGCTTGTTCCAAGGTCCTCTGAAACAACTTCTCTGGGCAACAGCTGAGGTAGCACACATGTGACTCTTGGTTTAGGAACTACTTCAGCTCTCTCTAGTCCTGCTCAGCTAAGCTGAAAAGAGCAGGTATCATTTCTAATCTCCACTCCTGGCTTCCCAGCAAACACAACAACCTCCTTGGTACACTCTCAGGGAAGGGAAGGCTTGGACATTTCTAAGGATGGACTCGAAGAACAAGTGCTGAGTGTCCCTCACAGTCTTGTGCTTCAGCTCACCAAGATGTTTTATGCAGAACAATTACATCTTGTCCAGCAAGTTTGCAACAAAAAGCTGCTTTAAATATCAGCTGAGTGAGTTCAGGTAACAAAACAATGCCAAACACTCATTTAAAATAATAAAGGCTGTATGAAACAAAATATATCCTTTTATGGCACAGCATAAAAGTCTGCTCTGCCATGCAAAGGACTCCCTGTTGTCTTATGGACTCTGCATTTTCTGGGACACATCACCCTTAACAACCTAAGCAAATTTGCTGTCCAGATGGAATTGCACGGGGTTCACACTTGGCTGGATCTATCAGCCCTCTTCAAAATTTGTTTCCTCAAACAGCTCTCCCTCTTTCCTGGGTTGGTAAGCATTTCACCTCCATCAAACAGGTTTTTTTATCCTAAACTCTAAATACCCATGAAAGAGCTTCTACGGGAGTTGAGCTCTTTACACTCCATGACTGCGCTCCAGCTGCCTCTGGTCTAATGATGTTTTTTTTCATCTGCCACACAGATTTTCATAGACTGAGGTTACTGCTCAGTTATATGTTGCTTGTGGAAAATCGAGAGGATGGCAGCTTATTGGAAATAAGTGTGAGGTAGAGTCTTACAGGGAGGGAAGTCACCCTTTGAAGCTTCGGTCGGCACTGGTTTATATAGGCCACACAAGAGAAGGTGTGGTGGGTCACCAGCTGACAGATGCTCAGAAGAAATCAAAAGTCCTACTGGTTTTGGCACAAATACAAATGGGCAAAGCATCAACTAGAACAGGATTTTAACCTTAATGGAAAGTTTTCCACTTCAAACAACCACAAAAAGTAGGAAAAAGATCTTAAAAGTTATTCAGGACCAAAATAGTCAGACCATGAACAGCAACAATGTTGAGTTTGCAACCTACAGAGTTTTCACACCTTTTTTATGCCCTCTCTGGGCAAAAGTGCCCATTCCAATGAGTGAATTGTACACTGCTTCAGCCCAGGGAAATGATAGTTCCTAGTTCCACGCAGTTATCCCATCCCTTTCCAGGCCCATCTGCAGCACGTATCTTCTGGTACATATCAACTGGAAATGCCCAAGTTGCCATGAGCAATCCATAGCCTCACCCCAAGAAAAAAACCAGAATTCAAAGTGGGCAGCACTTAAACAACAGCACAAGTACTGCCCATATGCAGGGAGAAAGGATTTAGCTACTTCCCGTTTCGCTCAAAGAAGATTTATGGGTGATCATCATACAATAAGTGCTGGGTAAGGGTTATTAATCTTTCCAAAACCACTTCATATTGGTGACTAATTCTAACTTATTTGGTGCATAAATCATACTGTACTAAAGCATTATGTTTTCCCTCCTCTTTGGCTGTAATTCTGAATCCTTGAGGGTGTTCTTTTACAAACCCCTAAGCTATTTATGTGACTCCAAACGTGCTGAGCTGAACTCTAATTTATAATCTCACTTCTTGCTCATGCAGCACTTTCTCTTTCCCCAGCACCTGGCTTTCAAGAGTTCTACTTTCCAGTGCCCAGCCCTCCAAGGAGTTCTCAATAATAGAGCTCAAATCCAGCTCTAAAAGCAGCTCCCCTTAGTGCTACTGAGCACTCCACAGCCCCCACATCCTACTGAACACAGAGATGAGATTAACTACGGGAGTTTGCACGGTGGGACACACATGGAAAAACTCAGCAATATTTCTGAGCTTCGCCCTCATGCAAAGAGTTTGGTTGTATTAAAAATGCAGTTATAGAGGGCATTTTTCTTCATGCTCTGGGGAGTGAAGTGTCCTCTGACATACAATATAAATGGAATTTTCCTCCTTCCCCCTTGGATATGGCCATTCCCTTTTACACTGAAACAATCACACAAGGAGAATGCTGCTCCCTGCATGTGTAGAACAGGAGTTTCATGTTCTCAGAATTAAGCTTTCCCACGAAGCCATGAAGATTGCTATTTTAAGTCAGATCAACCTATGCCTAAACTCTGCTGCCATGAATGTGGTTGTTCTTCCAGCAGCAGTCAACTGCCACACTCACAAACTCATAAAACTCATGATTTGGCTCCCTGTTAGGAGGCTGGCATTTATCATAAATACAACCTCTTCAGCTTCCTCTAGATCAGTGCTTGGGGTTTTACCTCTGAGAGTACTGTTACAATTCACCACTCTGATCTACACATAGGCTACAGTCATTGATTAATTCAGCCTACAACAAATTAATTCAAGGATTTTATATCACGGAAAAATATTCCACAGGATCTGTTTACTATTAAAAAATCATGTTCTTTTATGGTATTTGTTGTGCCTTTGGTTCTATCTGAGCTTTGCTATTAGACCAAAAAGACACAAACATAAAATATTTTCTCCATACACTACAATCTTTGCAAGTTCTCCTAGACTAATTGAAGTGAGTTAAAATACATCCACAAAAGAAATTCCTGTGTGTAACACAGAGAGAAAAACCAGAATTACAGCTATTTTCAGCAATTTCCATTCAGGCAATGGCATCTGTTTTTTCTATAGTAAAAAGACAAAGCCTTTTGAGAACTGGGAAGCCACCTGTACTGGGACAAGGCACATGTTGGTGTTCCAAACACTTAGAATGAGGAGCATTCAGGAAAGGTCTGGCTTTAGAGGCTCACTGTTATCTGAGGATAAGTATCTCCCAAAGCAAATCAACATAATCATTCCTACTTCAATTGTCCAAGGTCGTCTAGCACAGAATGAATGTTAATCCTCTGAAAGATCACTTGCTCTCACACAAGACATACTCTCTACCCTAAAGAGAGTAATGTTCTCTTCAGAAAGATGTAAATTTGGGAATCACAGTATGAATCTAAAACTAAGTTTTTACAATACATGAAAATAAAATAAGAGCAATTACAAATGTAAATCAAATAAGTTGTAACTTATCTGGACTGGCTTTTAAGGCATGTGCCTTGAGATCTGCAGTGCAGAAATAACATTGCTCTGACATCACAAGTATGCACTTCTGTGCATTGAGAAAATCCTGCTGTTTATTTGGAACTTTTGAAGTCTAGTATCAATATAGCTTCGTAGTCCCCAGAGTGTCCTCAAGGTCTGAGAAGTGTATTTTTAACTTCCATGCTTACTGACATTCCATTCAGGCTGTTTGGCTGTTCTCCCCATAGGGGCTCCATCAGCCATCGCTCTGATTTTGGCATCACAGCGCTTATTTGCTTTACCCTTTCCTAAAGGCCTGTGCAAAGAGGGGTGGCCTGCTCTGGTGATGAATTCACCCTCACAAGAACAGTGTTAACTTAGGAGCTGGAGCTCTTTGAGGGCATGTTTCTATCAGTGCAATCAGTACAAACCAAGGAAATGCTCAGTTCAGGCAGTGCTGCTGCTCGGGGTGGTTGTACACACCATGTTTTACATCCCTCGCTGCCCACTCTCTGTAACACCCACAGGCTGCCCCAATCCCCTTCCCCCTCACCTCCAGGATTCAGCCACACTCAGGGCTCATCCTGAAGCACACCCACCACCATGGAGCCAGTGGAAGTGGCACAAGGGAAAAAGCCCATGGGGGGACAGCATGAAGCAGTAGCTCAGTGTCAGCTGAACATTGGCATCCACACAGTGCATCCCCCTTGGAGATGTGATCCCACAGAGCCTCGAGTGCACAAAGGCTGTTTGATTCCACTCTAAACAATTTTAGCTGTGCTCAGACAAGAGACTCACTTAAAAGCTTCAAGAATTCCTTTAAAAAAACCTTTTGCATCTGTGACATTTTTGCTGTATTTTTCAAATCATGTTACCAAAAATGGAAACAAAAAATTAATCAAGGATTTTGTTGGTTGGAAAAGCCAGTAATTTTTAGCCTGTATTCAGAATAGTTTAGAAAGCTTGTTATAAAACAGGGTGATGCAGAAAGAGGACATAAGGTTCTTCATTCCTAATTTATACTAATGTTAGATTTCCATTAGGGTGCCATTAGGGAAGTGCAGGTTGTGTATGTCTAAGAAAATATCACCATTTGTTTTAATAAGGCAAAGAAGATTCAGGCCTTGCAGGGTCTGGCATTTTATGCCACCATCAGAACCAGAAATGCACACAAGAAACAACAGTCTTCAGAGATGACACTGCTCAAGTATGGAGAAGTACCAGACACAAGTAGGACCTAGTCTTGGGAGGGGTGGCTAAAGAAGGATAGACATGGTTTGGAGTTCAGTACTGTCCAAGTCATTGCACATTGTCCCTACAGAGCAAAATGGAAAGGAGAAAAGTGAGCTGGACACACCAACCTAGTTGGCAGGAGCACAGGAATTCTATTTTTTTAGCTGCCATAAAGACCTACTGAAACAAGAGCTTCTCAAATCTCTGCAGATATGTCTGTGACTTTTCCATCATCAGTAGCCTGCTGCTTAGGGAAGCAGAGCATTAGGCTTTCTTTAAAGGAGTCTTAAAAGCCCCTCTGTTCACTTTCAACTATTCATCACAGTCATTTAAAATTCTCTTTTGCACCCCTCCTTCTCCTTACTCACATCTGGTGCTGTGTGTACTACACTGCATCCATAAATAATGAAGGAATGATATGGAGATACTGGATGCTCCATTCCAGTGTCCTCATGGCCAACTTTCCAATAAAGTCCTTACATTTTCACTACAATAAACACATAAGAGAAGGGGTGGAGGGACAGTTTTCCCCATTCTAGAATGCAGCTTTTAAATTGCACTTTATTAACAGGGTCAGCAAACATATAGGCTGAAAAATAAATTGCATCTTTGAAAAAGAGGATTTTCTCCCCCAGTGAGTACATTTGCATTGAAAACTCCAGATAGAATAGACTAGAATTAGCAGAAACATTTCAAGAAGTGCTGATCTCTGTCAATAGTTGGGTCTCCTGGCAAAATCTGGCATTTGCATCTCCTACATGCCAGAGACTGAAGTGGTAGAAGGCTGCTTTTAATTGTCTTTGTTGCAGTTGTATGATATGACAGAATGTTGTCCCAACACACAACTTGTTAAGAGGTTACACGGATCATGTCAGATCTCTGCACTTGATGAGCATTTCTGTAGCTGCATGACATTTGCTCTCTATGCAAGCATATCCTACTCCATGACTGATTCAACTGATAATGGAAATGGAGGAAAAACTGCAACCAGTTTTGTAATTTGTCCAAGTAACAATTGAAATTTCTCTGTAACTAGGCCTGTTACCTTCTATTTCCATCTTCACCAGAAGCTCCTTGCTGCTGGCATACAAGTTTCTCTGGAGAAGCCTTTTTAAGTGGAGACTTGAAAAAATGGGGTTTGGTCAGTGATCATTAAATGGTTCTTTAAATGCAGGATAACAGATTATGGCACTTCCAGGCTAGGCAAACTGTGCCAAGCATGAGCACTTCAAACTCTAAAACAGAGCTGTGAAAACTATGCTGACCTCCTTTCAAAATTTTATTCCCACACACTTATGGTGAAAAAATCTCCAAAGAACAATACATTAGGGATTACCTCCTTTGTAAAGCTATTTTTGGTTTATCCTTATTATACACTCATTCTGGGTGATTTCTGAAGATGACTTTGAGTTTCATTGTCTTGAGGAAAAGTACCACTGTAGTATTTATGTATTTTGACCATAGGAACAACATTCCAGTTCTATGATCCACAACTTCATACAAACCAGGTCTTGTACACAACGTTAAAGAAATTAATCTCAAGAGTTTGTCATCACCCCTAGGTGAAATAATGGGAAATCTTTTTAACTGTCTCAGTGAACATTAGGCTCTTACCTTTCTTGAGTGCTCATCCTAATTTCTCAGTCTTGTTTTACTAAATACTCATTATAAAAAATTAATTGCATCCACATATAGCAAGTTGCCTGTGCAAATGGGCAGCAAATGGAATACATGAAACTCCAGAAAAAGGTAGCAATAGTGTAAGGCAGTAAAGCATTTGGAGTGACTCCTGGCAGCGAGGCACTCAGAGGTTAAACTGGACTGCAGTGAAAGAAATCCCTGCTGAAGGGTTCATTTATTTACACTCCCATTAGAGGAGCCTACAAAGACATACATCAACAGAAACAAACCATTTTAGTATGTCCATTGAGCGAACATCCATCAGTGAACACGATCTGTGCCAGCATGTCTTAAGAGTGACAAGATATTATTATTGTAGTGCCAGAGGAGGAGAGGGGCAGGGCACAGAACAAAAGGGAGTGCTGATCCTTGCCTTAACAATGAGCCCCTATTCTCTTGCACTGCACCTGAGCTCTGAGGTTTCAGACCCAACAACCTTTTCCATTGGCCACTAACAGCTCCTCTGTGGTTTGCCTCACAACTCTCCTGTTTCCTTCAAAGGAGCCTTCCCCTCATGGCATCTCTGACTACTGTATCACCTCTGCTAAATAAATGATATCACCTCGCTCATCAGCCACACACAGCTTCACTCCTTCCCACTGTTTGAACTCACTGTTTATTTTTTTAAGCACCTAACCCTCTATTAATCCTCCAGACAGCACAAAGGATCCATTTGCCAGAGACAGTGATTAGGGCTGTGAGCACTGAGGCTTCCTGGGAAACACCTGTTTCCCTCAAATAACCTGAAGGAAAAAACTCAGCAAGGAGGACAAACTGCTGGTGGAAATGGAGAAAAATTGGAGCAGAATCCTGGTGTGATGAAAGCTACCAAACTCCAGATGTCTGGCCTTCTTCAGTGATCAGAAGAAGGCCATGTCTGGCCTTCTTCAGTGATCAGTGCAGAAACACATTCAGCATCTACAGTACCAAACTCATGTGCCTTTGACACTTGGTTGCTCCTGATCAACTGTGCCTCCCCTCTTCAAATCTTACGAGTGCAGAAATGTGTTAACTACTTAATGGAAATATTTTTTGGAGTAATTTCCTTTATTGCTTTTTTCCTTTGCCCAAAATTTATATTTGAAGAGACCAACAGCATCTTAAAATCTGAAATATTTCAACCAGCTCCATTTCTGAAACATCATCAGTACCTTACCATCAACCTTACCGTTGTTCCAGGTTTTGCAGGTTTTTCTTCCAACAGCACCAAACATCTGTCCCAATTTTGAAAAATGAGCATTTTAAGAGAGTATGAACAAGGATTTGAACTTTCATAATTATTTTGGTTAGTCATATAAAGGTAATAGGCAGCCTTTGGAGAAACAAACTCATATAAAAAGGGTCAGTAACTGGATGGCTGTTGGATTTAGCTCCTTTGAAAACAAAGATAAGTGAAAATATACAAACAATACCGAGTGGCATAGCATGGCTGAGTCACTCTGTTTTATGAAATGAAATGAGAGAAAATTAGGTACCAAACAGGTTGTATAAGCACCACAGGCAATAACTAAAGCTGGAAGAAGGCCAGGCTACATTACTAGCTGCCATTTGATCTCCTTCAAGATCCCTGAACACCCAATGCCTGATGAAGTCAGTGGAAAGGCTCCTGCCCATCCCAAGAGGTGCTGTATTGAACCCAGCACAGCTGGTAAACAATAGCACACAAAACAAGGAGCAGAGCTGCTGCTGCAGCGCTCAGTTCAGCACTACACTGGGAAGCAGGCTGTGCTGACACTCCCCAGAACTACAGTCCAATGCTGATCAGCGTTTCCTCTTTCCAGTGGAATCGGTCCTCTTGAGTACTTTTTAGCCTCTGAAATTAATGGGATTATTCAAAGAATAATTCACCACAGAACCTGAATATTTATGGTAAATCCACCACAGTGATTTCTAATGTACTGCGATCCAAGAATTCTGAATAAAACATCAAGAACTCCAAAAGAAATTTTTAACTGATATAAATCAGCTGTTCCCCCTTTCAAAGCTATGGAGCTGCAGCTATTTGCAACTAACAAAACCACAGCTTACCATTTTCAAAATTAAAATAATTTTTGCAGTATTTACAGCTAAGAGCAGACCCTTGCTTTTATTTTCTTATTGTAAAATAATAGTTCATTTCTTGTAAAATAATAGGTCATTTCTGACCCATGAAGTGCAGGGGGCTTTAACTTATCACCAAAATTAGACATTGCAAGCCATTATTTAGATTCCCATTGGTTTCTGATAAGTTGCACTGCTTATACATTAGCAACTTCTTTAAAAAGGCCCCTGAGGAAATGAAGAATGTATTAGGTAAGAAAATGTATATACAGAAATAATATAAAACACACATTTTCTTATTTTCTAAACTCTTTTGGAACTGGTGCTCTTAACACCACATAGAAACAAATGCATATACGTGTGTGTGTAATATATATGTAGATAAATAGTTTTATCTATCCATATGTATTGTTCTAGTAACAGCCACCCTTTCATGGGGCTCATCAGTCACAGGTTTTACTCACCTGATGGGCAATTTGCCATTGGGCTGTCCCACCTGTCAGCACACCTTATCTGCCTTTCTTCAGATCCATACTTACAAGTAAAGGAAGGCTGGATATCTGTCTCCTCCTAAGCACAATAAAATTAAAGCTGTAATTAGCAGCCTGCCCTGGACACCAGGTTACATTCCAGGCTGCATGGAGGGCCTTGGGCAGGAGTGGCAGGTCCCTTGGGACAGTGTAGGAGCCCAAAGGAGAAAGTTAGACCTGATGTGTGCAAACAAATGACAGCTGAGCTTGTCCTTCCTTCAGGAAGCTGAATTATAGACAGGAGCTCATGCTTGGATGGCACTGAGATTCCCACAAGACATCTGGGTGGAAGAAAATAGGTTTCAGGAAAAAGAACTCATAGTGAGTATCTGACTATTGATGCCTGTTTAAGTAAAAATTATCAATAGAAATAAACCAATCAAAATATCATTACCTTTTTGAAAGAGAGGAGTTCAATAATTTGCA